>NC_090938.1:127297525-127604448 GCF_040938575.1 Ambystoma mexicanum
AAAAAAAAGAAAACAGGGCCATTTTGACAAAATGGACACCCATGGGTGCTGTACTGCAGCGGAGGGTTCAGCCTGCAGTAAGAAAGCACACTGGTAGTAAAGAGTAAACCACTGCCACCAGCCATTTCAAGTAGTGAGGGTAACAAAAATGTTACATGAGAAAGTAGGATAATGGGCTACTAAGTAACCCCCCCAGCACTCCACATAAGATGGTGTGCTGGATCTACAAAAGGAAAAAAGTTAAGTAAGATCAATTTCACCCAAGAAAAGGTATTTAAACCTTAATAGAAATCCAAAGGATTTCTTAGTGAAACTGCACTGAGGGTGCTGCGCTGTGTGTCACTATACAAAAAGCTGATGCCTATGGAGTTGGTCAGACTCCAAAAACAGTGAAAACATGAAATCCTAATCAGGGAAAAGCACGAGAGTAAGAAAACGGTCCCACTCTCTCAGGAGTTAAAATAAAAAAGCCCGACTGGCCACTAGGGGGCGCACGGATATGGAAGCTCTCCGTGTGAGCTCCCGTTACGCAGCCCCAAGAAGTGTGTTGAGCCCCCACTTTTTGCCCCCCCCCCCCGCGCGTACAAACTGGAACCTGGCAGGGTGACATGGCTCCCCCCACCGGCTGGCAGAAAATCCGATGAAAAACAGACCATCCTTCACTGTGAAAACGACGTGTGCACAGAGCCCCCCCCCCCCCGACCGTCAGCGCGCAAAAGTGAGAGGAGTACGGAGAAGCCCTGCGGAGCAACGAGGAACCTCGTCGCGGAAGGGCGTGGGCTGCCGCCTGTGCTCCGTTGCGATCCCACTCCCCGCCCGACGGTGCTCCGGGAGCACGTTTGTTGAAATAAGGTGAGAGGCAGCATGCGAACAGACACCCACCCCGCGCATCCCTCAGACCGCGTTGGAGCCAAATCACGGGCCTATTCCCTGGGCCCATTCCAGACCCCCGGCACACTGTCGCGGCTCGACCCTGCGGCGTGACTCGCCTTGATTGTGGCGCAGAGCCCCCAGTGTGGTGGTGAGGACATAGCGGAGAGCAGGGAACGCTGCGCTGATTCAAGAGGAGGCCACCCTCACGGGCACTCAGTGGGCCACGTAGGGGACACCCGCGTATAATATGCGCGATCCCGCCCCGGACACAAAGCGGGCCGTAGCGGCTGGGAACGTGACACCATCTGTCCAGATCTTGTGCCTCCTCAACACCTCCCCTCACGGACCTGCGAAAGTGGCATCTACGAGGCCCCAGAGACCCCCTGGCACATTCCGAGGGCCCATCAGCGCTGCACCCCCCCCGAGAACACACAAAGAACGTCTGTGAAGCCTCCGGAAAGGCACCCCACCTGTTGCAATAGAAGCCATACCAAACAGAGGGTACGGCCCCTGGAAACAGGGCGAGTGCCTCCTCCGACTATACGGACGAAGGCCACCACTGCCCTCGACACCTCGGCAGCATTTCCCCAACACTCTAGCCCGGCACCGAAGTTGTTCCGCCACCGCTGAGGAGGTACAAATCTGCGAAAACTCACGACGAACTAGCGCGGAGGGTAAGGCCCCCAACACAGGGGCGTGTGCCTCCTCTGCCTAGCCTGTCGGGACAAAGAACCCACGACCCCGACCAGCAAGACCGGCAAGCTGACCACACTGCCAGGAGATTACATGGACATTAGGCACAAGTTGGCTCCTTTTGCCTCCACCGCCACCCCACATACACCAAAAAGATCTACAATGGCAAACAACGTTACCACAGCGAATGACCTGGCCGCAGCAACAAAAGGTGACATCGCTGCCCTGCTAGGAAAAATTAAACGTCTGGGCGCCAACATAGGGGGGGAAAGCTAGATAAAATCACCCAAAGGCTGGACAATATGGAAGACAGGCTCGAAGGGGTAGAGAGCAATCAGGCCTCCATTGACACCCTTGAGATCCAACTCGATCAGAGACTATCAGAACTGGAGCACAAAGAAGAAGAGTTTAAACTCAAACTCGATGATTTGGAAAACAGAGAGCGCCGTAACAATCTACGTATCTTTGGAATTCCGGAAAGGGAGGGCGAAACAGAGGCGGACCTGAGGGAAACTCTCCACAATATCATCAAACTTCTTGTAGCTGATGACGCGGTGGACGCACCAATGACGGAAAGAATCCACAGAGCCGGTGGCCCTCCAGGGAGTCCACGATCAGTCCTCGCCCAGTTCCACCGGTTCAGAGACAAAACCCGAATCCTCGAGAAAGCGAGGGAAAGCAATGAGATCACGCTGGGAGGGGCCCGGATCTCGATACATCAGGACCTCTCCCCCTTAACATTGGCCCTCAGGAAAACGTGCGGCCCCCTCACAAGGAAACTCAAGGAGAAGAATGTTCGATATAGATGGGGTTACCCTTTCTCTCTCACGTTTGAATATGAGGGAACCAAATTTAGAAATGCATCTCAGACTTTCTTGAGCCCCGACTAGACGGGGAAAGCCAGGGATAGGTGAAAAAAGGAGACAGCGAATGGCTGATTCAGGGACCCAGGAGGAAGAAAGTAAAAGGATCTCGAAAGTTCCAAAGTTCCAAAGAGGTAACCGTTCTCCGGAGGGGGACAACTGAAATTGATCGACTCTGGTAAGACGAACACACATGTTTCACCTACCAATGCTACAATGAGACTTTAACGTGTATATCGTTTCAAGATGAGAATGGAGAAAATTAGGGGGGAACCAAGGAAGGGCTCAACTCAGTTAAGAGGAGTAGTATGAGAATGAGGGGCGTGAAGTAATGGCCCCCGCAGGTGGTTCGATGCCGACTCAGTGCTGTCAACCGGGTTCACTCGAACGCCTTCGACGGGGGAGAAGGGAGGGGAGGGAGGAGGGTCGGGAGGGGCCGAAAGAAGGGAAACGGGTCAGAGCAATATCAAATGCACCTCAGAAAAACCGATGCAGCTCACAATCTGAGATAAAAGAACGTTACCGATCACATGGCAAACATTAACATAAGGGAGCTTGCCTCCCTAAGAGTCGGGACACTCAATGTCTAAGGGCTCAACTCACCGACAAAACGGTCCCTTGTGGCCAGGGAATTTCGTAGAAGTGGTCTAGACATCCTACTATTACAGGAAACAAAATACATAAAAGGAGGGGAACGACAGGTCCTGGGGAAACAAGTTGGGTTCGAGTTTTGGGGGTCGGGCCCGTTCAGGAGGGGAGGGGTGGGAATCCTTATCAGGAAAGGTATAGGCTTCACACTAACCAAGACATGGTCGGATGTAGAAGGACGTGCAATGCTGGTGAACGGTCAGTTGGGTAAGCTGAGTGTCACCATTGCTACTCTGTATTCTCCAAACACAGCCCAATCTAGATTTCTTTCCAGTACAATCCCTAAGATACTACTTGAAGCCACAGGGCACATTATCTTGGGAGGGGATTTCAACCAATGGGCGAATCCGGCGAAAGATTGAAAGCCTGGGAACCCCGATATGGTGCAGCAAGACAGGCCCGAACTCTCTGAGCTGGCTCATATGATGGAACTGTACAATATGATAGATGCATGGAGGGTTCGCCATCCGGAAGAACTGGGCTACACCTTCTATTCAGCTCCCCACAATACGTTCACCCGTATCGATTATATATATCTCTCCAGGGAGCTCTCTGAGGTGATATCACAAGCACAGATAACACCGATCGCCTGGTCTGACCATGACATGGTCCTCACGGACATCCAGTGGGCTGATTTGCCAAAAAAAATGGAAAATGGCGTTGTAATGAGAGCCTCTGGAGAGATGTTGTCTTCAGAACAGAGATGGAGACAGAGATCCCCTAATTTTTCAAAGCGAACGACAATGGTGAAGTGTCCAGACAAACGGTGTGGGAGGCTGGGAAGGCTACCTGGAGAGGGATTCTGATAAGGGATGGCGCATCAAAAAAGAGGGAACGTGCCCTCATTGAACAAAGGCTACGAGCCAAAATCTGCCAGTTAGAAAGCAAATCCAAAGTGGGTGAAGAATTAGACCCGCAGAAAATGAATAGGGCCAAAGAGAAAAAAAGCGAATTGAAACTCCTGGAGTATGAACAAGTTGTGCGCAAACTGAGAATGTTAAAACAGAAATTTTACGAAAAAGGCGATAAGGCTGATGCACTTCTTGCTGCCAGGCTGCGTGAACAAAGAGCTGACCGTAAAGTAATAGAGATTAAAGATGATTCCTCCCCTACACCATACGCCCACACCACTATTCCAGAATGCTTTGCCAACTTTTATGAAACATTATACTCCTCCGACGTGGACCTAGGGCCATCAGAGATTGAGTCATACATGTCCTCAATAGATGTACCCCGCATTCCTGGCACAGATGCCGAATCCCTAGAATCACCTACCACGGAACTGGAGGTCCAGGCTGCCATAAAGAGGCTGACTTTGGGCAAGTCCCCGGGCGAAGACGGCTATACAGCCGGCTTTTACAAAACTTTCATGACCATATTAGCTGCCTTTCTGACACTCCTCTTCAATGGCATAATGGAAACAGGGAAACCCCCGGACTCTTTCACCAGGGCACTGATTACTGTCATCCCCAAGACTGGGACGGACCCCACGAATTGCGCCTCATATCGCCCCATCTCGCGACCCAACCTCGATGCAAAGATTTATACCAGAGTTTTGGCGGCAAGACTCGACTCCCTTGTCCCACAACTCATACACTCTGATCAAGTTGGGTTCATATTAGGAAGACAGGGGGCAGACACAATCCGCAAAACCCTCTAACTAATCCACGCGTCCCAGCGTATGGAGAATGACCCGATCTTACTCTCTGTTGATGCAGAAAAGGCTTTCGACAGGGTGAGTGGGGGTTCCTAAAGGCGGTACTACGAAAGGTGGGATTGGGCGATAAATTCAGACAAGCAATACATGCGGTGTATACAGACCCCAAAGCATCTATATTTGTGAATGGTGAATACTCAAGGTGGTTCAATCTCCAACGTGGGACCCGACAGGGGTGCCCCCTCTCTGCAATTCTCTTTGCCCTCTCCCTTGAGCCCCTGGCAAAAAAGATGAGAGCGGACCCCACGCTTGAGGGTATCCGACTGGGGACAACGGAATATAAAATTGCCATCTATGCTGACGACATCCTCCTTCATATCACGAACCCCTCCTCTTCCGTCCCCTGAGCTCTATCCTTGATAGAGGAATACGGCAAACTCTCTGGGTTTAAAGTAAACAGAACAAAGTCGACACTCTTTCCTCTCCAGGGCCAAGAGGATGACAACACCATCAAATTTTCCTCACTCGGCCTACATATTGAGCATTCAAAACTGCAATACCTGGGGATACAAATAACGAGAAATTTAGAGGACCTATTTGAAGCTAACTTTCCCCCCCTACTGAAACAATTCAAGCTAGATTTGACAAGGTGGGATAAACTCACAATTTCCTCGCTTTAGGTCGGCTAAACGCAATAAAGATGGTATCACTTCCCCGCTTCTTATACCCCTTCCAGACATTACCCGTTAGGATTCCGAAAAGCTTCTTCACTGAAATCAAAAAGGCCATGCTCCATTTTCTATGGCAGGGGAAGAAAGCGAGAATCCCATATAAAACTTTAATACTTCCCAAAGACAAGGGAGGGGTGGGTCTGCCCAACCTCCAAAAATACTATGAAGCCTCACAACTCAGAGTATTCATCCCACACCTGCACGACCAGACAACCATCCAGTGGGTCAATATGGACAACCATTACTTTTCGACGGCCACGGTATCTGAATGGCTCTGGGCACCCAAGAAACGGATATGTCGAAAACTCAAAGATCACCCAATACTTATGACCATCTGGGACATCTGGATGCATACCTTAAATGGGGAGGAAACATCTGGGACATCTGGATGCATGGCACGAATATGCAAGGCATTACCACCTGGCCGAGCCCCTTGAGCCATTAATGGTCCCCAGGAATCAACGACCACATCCCGGATGTAGGAAGGTACCAAAGCTGGTATGAGGCTGGTTTAGAGTAGGCCAACTACAAAGGAAAGACACCTTCATTTCACTCCCTGGGCTGACCGAGGCCCTGGGAATAGGCTCATTATCTACATTTCAATATCTACAATTGAAAGGGGTTTTGACAAGAACCATGTGGAGACCCAAACTGATGAGAGAACTCACCCCCTTTGAGAAAATACTAGACTCAAGAACTGTAATGAAGGGGCTAATATCAGATATGTACAGGGCATTGATAGAGGGAAAAGGTGTGAACACTGACGCACTAAAAAACAGATGGGAAAAAGATTTCGCTGAACAGTTCACACCCGAACTTTGGGACACCGTATGCCAAGCAGCCACACGGATATCCATTTCAAATCAGTACAAACTACATGCAATCAAATTATTACACAGATGGCAATATGACCCCGTCCGACTATCCAAAATGTTTCAGACCGCAAGCCCGGACTGCTGGCGTGGATGCGGACAGAGGGCAGACTACTGGCACATGTTGTGGGGATGTCCCCGGATACAGGTATTTTGGTCAGAAGTTCTAGGCTGGATCAAAGAGGTCGATGGCATTGCCAGAACACCCACTCCCTACCTCATACTGTTCGGCCTCGAGAAAGATGAAGACGACTGGGTCAAGATCAAAGACATAGCCCCGCAACTGCTCCTGGCTGCTACGGCAACACTGGTTATGAGGTGGAAGGCTCCCACAAGCCCCACGAAAAATGAATGGATCCATGTATCCACCAACATTTGTATAATGGAACACATAACAGCATTGCTGCATGATAAACTCTCACAGACTGAAACCTTGTGGATGGAATACAAAAGCATATATCTACCAGACGGCCTGTCCCGTAACACAGCCCTTACTCTGATGGCGGAGGAGCAAGGAACAAACTAAACGATATTTAAGTTGAACTCTTCGACGGACTCTTACGAATAACGTGAGCCCGACAATAAACTGATTCTGATCGTTGTACGATGAATGCTGCATGATCTGTGATAAAGGCTCTGACCATGGGGGAGGGGGGGTGGGGATTGGGAAGGGGGAAAAGTTGTGATGTTGTGCGAACATTATGCATGCAGAAAGTTTACATGTGACGGACGCAAAACACAAGGAATTCTGGGGGTTTGCTTTATTATAGTGAAATTCTTAATTGTGTACCTATTGTATACTTTTCCTGCATAACCTGTATTCGTAAAACTAATAAAACCAAATTTACAAAAAATAAAAAAGCCCCCTAAGTCCAGCAAAATAGCTGGTGGTCTCTAAAGAAGTTGGAGGAAATTAGCATTGAAATGAAAATTCTCCCGAACACTACTAATGCAGTAAATCGGCGTACTCCTCTGGTGATGCCAAAAAGTAACTGTAGCTGCCACTAGACTATTCCCTAAAACCAGGTTAGGGTGATATAATCAACATAGGGCCAAACACGGGGACTTACAAATCACTCCTGTCCTTTATGGCCTACCACAGGACCAAATACTAAAAATGGGATGTAGCGACAGAGGGACTCTTGTTACATTTTCTTTTTTGGGAGGTTAATCAGAAAACATAAAAATCAAAGGGAGAAAAAGCAGAAAGAGTACTGGAATTCTGCCCCAACATCTCCTCTCAGCCATTTTGTTTCTGGGCCGTTCTTTTCTTTAAGGAAACCATACAGCAAGCCTCTAAAGCGCTTGTGCAAACATGGGCTCCCACTAAGCCCACCAGTGCACATTTGGGAACAGTTTGGGAACAGTTTGGGCTGGTTTAGACTTATCGCTAGTCCTAGACGGGCGAATTTACTTACTGTGTGGGTGGGCATGGATGCTTGGAGGTTGTTAGGGTCAACTTTATTGTCAAGTTTAAGGGTGTCACAGAAGGAAGCAGACTCAAGGGTGGCATGATTTTGGTTATAGACTGTCCCCATCTCTAAGAGGGGGCTCCCTGGCTGGAAACTGATACTAAAGCGTCTGTCAGAATGTCAGTCTAATTAAAGGTCCACAGTCCTGTGTCCAAATCCTACTCTAACCCTCACTCTACAACTAAAGAATAAACTAACAAAAACTTTTCTTCTTGAGGAGAATGGCTCAATTTTCCTGCTTCTTGAACAATGTCCAAGGGAATGTTCTCCACAAGAGAAAGGTCAAGGGGAATGACTTCCTTCCCCTGGCTTATGAGTTTCACACGGTCTTTATTCAATTTCACACCAAGGAGAATGGCTCTCATCTCCTTGTGTAGATCAATCCAGTTTCCAATAAAACCAGGGAATTACTCCCTTCCCTTGGTGTCTCCAGTACAACTCCTAGCCAAAGAGAATACCTCCATTCTACTGGTATTACTTAGTATAGTTCACCACAAAGCCAGGGGGGGGAAGGACTCCCTGACCCTGGAGCCTTTGCCACAAGTCTTCGTTCGGTACAAGGAGAATGCCTTGCTTCTCCTGGTATTGCTTGGCACAGTTCTTTCTCACTGGTGGGGTCCCATACCCTTCTCTGGCTGACAGTGGTTTTGTTACCACCAATGCACCATGGAAGATTTCCTCTGATGCCCTTCCTCACAGTTGGGTTTCCAGGCCCTTATCTGGTGACCAATGGTCTCCTCATTACCACCGCGCACAGGAATGTTTCCTCTGATGCTTGCTTCCTCTTTGTGGGGGTCCCAGACCCTTCTGTGGATGCCAGTGGGGTTTGTCTCTCTACTGTGATGAGGAAGATGTGCTCTTCTTTGCAGGTTATTATCTTCAGGGTCATAGACCCCTTCTGTGGGTATTAGTGGGTTGTGTTTCTCCACTGTTACGAGGAAGCTTTCCTTTGAGTCCCAGGTTATTCTTTTCAGGGTCTCATACCCCTTCTCTCATTATGTTATGTTATTTGGCATTTATATAGTGCTCTATCTATCATTGGTATGACCTCAAAGGGCTGGTAGGTTGAACGCCCTCAGGGAACGTAGTCCAGGTTAGTTGAGAGAGTGAGGTGTCATACGGTGCTTGGGTGCACCAGTTATGTATGCAGCTGATGCAATTGCCTGATGGTAGCTGCATCCTAGCATTAGGTGTGGTGGTATTGATATCAGTTGAATGTGTGCAGTCTAGAGGGTGGACACCAAGACTGGGTTCTGGCTGCATTAGGCCTGTGTAGGGCGCTTATGTGTGCAGCGAGGCCGGTTTGTCATGGGATGTAGCTGCGTACTATTGGAATGATGAGGTATTCATGGGGTAATGTTCGTATGTGAGCGCTAGGCCAACATTGATCGAGGGGTGTAGCTGCACTCTAATTGTGTGATGATGTAGAGTAGAGAGTAAGCATAGTGACATGGGAGGTGAGTGTTTGGGTGGAGTTAGGATCTGAGGAGTTCGCTATTACGGATTTCGAGCGTGTGTTCGCTTAATGAGCGTATCCAGTTGTGTCATTGCTCGGAACCTCATTGAGCATTAGTCCTCTGTGCAAGGTTCAATCGCTTCAGATGGCCGTGGTCGGCATTACGGAAAGAGCCACGTTTTTATAGCTTTGCGGAACGTCATAGTCCTGGGCAATGTTCCCTCTAATAATTTTTCCCTATTTGCGGAAATGCTTAGCTTTCGTGCACAACCTATTTTCCATGTGCGCAACTAAATTACGAGGTAAGCTACTTTGTGAGCATAGAGCGTGCTGAGCTACCATCTCCAAAGAGTTTGGAACGGAATTTCTCCTTTCCAACCACTGCAATTCTTTACGAGTCAGTGTAAAAGGTGCATCTTGAAACACTTTTTCTAAACATATAGGCTAAAAAAAAACAAATATTTTATCAACCAGTCCAAAGACTTCAAGCTATGCCATAGGATATGCCTTAGTTCCTTCCCAAAATTACTCCGGTGTAGAGAAAAAAATGTGTATGCACTAAAAAGCTTAGTATGGTTGGGATAAACAATAGGTTTATTTATGGCTATTCATTTGTCGACACTGCTTAAAGACAATGCAGAAAGTATGTAAAACCCTTCGAATAAAATACTTTACAAAAAAAGCAAATATCACTTATCACTGATGTGTCTGTCAAAGAATTCAGACAGAATAACATTTTTGCAAATGAAATAATGGCAACTAAAACGAATGTGTCAGAAAACATGCAAATAGGAATACATGTGCCGCTTTAATTAAGAAATTCAAGGGCCAGGGAACATGCCTCAAAATGTGTGCAAGGATAATAATTGAATAACTGCACCACAGAATATGATGATCAGAATTCCTTGGCCTCTGCTTGCTATACACATTACGTGGTCCTGTGAGTTGTGACATTTGCTCAAAACCAGCCTTATAGCTGAGAGGCATATACACGATCCATTGTTACTCCCTAAAAACAGGAAAAAGTGCTCAACAAAAACAAAAAACCATATTACAGGAACCTACACCCTGCTTCTACCTACAAAGTTCCACTGATATTTTTTTGAATCAGTGACCCGCAGAGCAGTGGCTCTGGTAGAAACGCAAATACTACTACTGCCCAATCTTAAGAGGAATTTTAAAGGGAAAACATATTTTAATAAACATGAAATATACCTACGGCAAAGCTAATTACTTTCTTATTCCCCGAAAAATCATTTGATTCAGAAGTAACATCATATCAGAGCACTCCTTGTAACCCTGACATAGGAAGTGATATGGCAGGATACATAATACAGCTTACAGTTTTGCCCACCCTTTCTCACCACAGCCTAGACACAATTCCACTAGAGTCTTACTGAGGTTTTGTCTGGAGCACCGTTGAAGCAACTCACATATGTTTGCCTTTTAAGTCAATAGCAGCAATGTTCCTAGGTATAACAGATGGAGTGCTTTCTTCTTTAACTAGGGACCCCACTTATGAAATTCGCTGTTATCAGTTGGACAAGATACATGGGGATGCTACAGGCAATAAACACAAACACATTATCATATTGAAAAGCCCTCAGCAGCTGAACAGAGAAAGAAACTAAAGGCACAGTTTCCTAGAGTGTTCTTAGAGTACCCTATCCTTCAGAAAACAAACACATTTCCTTCAATGTTCCCCTGCCAAAACGTCCGATTTGGTTTTTGAAAAGTTGCGGATTTGTTTTTCACCCCAAAGGAGTATTCTCCTGTGCCCTTCCATCTATACCCCACCCCGGCTGCTGTGCTAGCCTCCAATGCCAGTTGACAGGGCTCTGTAAAAAGTGAGGGATTGTAGCAGTAAAATGTGCAGTTTAAGAAAATGCCATGAATCTGTAAGTGCCCAATTCCTATGAAGTGTATACAAGATGGTTTGCAACATACCCCACCTTTATACTGTTGGGCAGGATCATACAAATGCTCAGTGACACTGTTTTTGTATAGTAGCGACTTAGCATAAATATTGTTAAGGTCTATACCCCATGGAACTTTGAAAACTTGGAAAGGTGGCCGATTGTGTGAAAAGTATTCTAGAATTCCGACTATCCATTGCCCTAATACTATTTACGAATAATGTCAGGCATAGCCCATGCCCATTATCCCTTGCAGGCCAGGTAAATGATATTGCAAGCTCTGCGCTTATAAAGTAGACATAACATTTGCTTACTATTTGCTTACTCAAAATCCCTAGAGGGGAAATTAATATTTGAATTTTAGAATGTATTAAATTGCAAAGGTGGCCACTTCAAAGTGCTTGTGTGACATACGTACAAAGAATAGGAATCATGGTATGAAGTTACACATTCAAGGAGCCTGGTTACTTGCCCTCAGTATCTGATATTTGAGCTGACAGTTGGGCTACATAGTCTGGGTGACGCTTTTGATAAGGCGCCATGAGTAACACGTCATTCATATTAGAAACATAAAACAAGTGGATGTAGGTTTTAGTCTGGTAAACTTTTGCAGAGCCAAGGTAGGCAGAGCCAAGGTTGTTTGGTAATATCTGAATGAGGCCTGGGGCAGAAGTTCGAGTCATAAGGTATAGGTGCGGTAGAGTCAAGTATAGGAGTCATGGGTAGGGAGGGGAGATAATTTGGTTAATGTGTACAGACATCTCTTAATTATATCTTCTGTTTATGCTGTAACTTTTTCATATTAGATTTTAACCTATTGTGGTGTATTCTACTTTTAGGGTTTGGGGGGTTTTACGGTCAAGCTTGCATAGTAGGGCAATGTAAATGAGGTAGACCAAAATATCAATACTAGTTCATATAATTTAGCTTCATTTTGAGAAAAAGCAAATATTAGGTACCTGCTGTGCCTTGTGCATTACTAAATCGTTTTGAATAGGTGGGAATTGTCTGTGTGCGCTGCTGAAATTCTTCCGAGCAGCACCCAGAAGGAAGTTGGGCAAGCGCACATGCACACAGCTTAGAGGGAACATTGATCCTGGGTATGTCCAATATGGGGGGGGGGGGCGAGTTCCAGAGTTGTGGCCAAGGTTGAGAAGGTGGATCATCCGATCCTGACAGAGTTAGAGGGTGGAATCAATGGAAGGAAGGCAGTGCTTGATCTTAGGGTGCCAGATGTAAGGTATGGTTGTATCTTTTCTTGTAGGTACAATGGGCCGGTCTTGTGCACTGCTAGGTGAGTGATGAAGAGGGCTTGAAAGTTGCCCTTCGTCTGACTGGGAGCCAGTGGAGGGTTCGGAGAGCTGGTGAGATGTGGCCCATTAAGATCTTTGCTATTATTGGGCCGATGAAAAGCCAACTTAGGCTCTGTGTCAACTCCTTCTCATTTACCTCCAATTACCTCTTTCGGGGCTGCGGTACATTACTAGGACTTCCTGGGACCGGGGTACACTTTGCCATCTCTGTGGGCATTTCTCCTCTGTACTTGTGGCTTTGGGGCTTTTCCTGGCTTTGGGATTCGGTCCGCCACCACTCGGCAGGCCGAGAACTTCTTTGGCATTCTCTTGTCGCTCACCACATCTTTCCAGTCGACAGCCACGTTTTAAACTCCCACCCTGGAGAATTTGCATGCCGGCTGCTTTCCCCAACACGGCCGGATACCGCTGTGCCTGCCACTGCTTTGCTGCTTCTTACGGCTGCGTTCAGCTCTGCGGCCGGGCTCGACCCATCTGATAGTCCTTTGTTCTTTTTAATTCATTGTATCCAGTTCCTCCCATGCGGATTGCACACATCTTTCTTTGATACTGACTTAATCCTCATGCCTCCTTGGGGCTACCTCATAACATTGGTATCACAGTCAATGATCTTTATGTCTGATAACGGTGCAGAAGTAAAGCTCGGACAGAATGTGGCATATTTTTAGGCAGAAACCTTCACTGATCAAGACAGGGTTGGATAAATGCCTCTGTCCCTAAAACGAAGAGGGGTTCCCCTACCTCAAAGAAAACTCGTGAAATTGTCAGGATGTGTCAAACTAAAACGTCTGTCACTGTCATGTCTCAAAAGCCTACCTCTGTCCCCAACACTGACAACTTAAATCAACTGCGCAAGAATGATCTCTTACCAAAGTGAAGTATTCATTGTAGTTCCAACCAACAGGAAACATCCCAGTCTCTCGGGTAAGCAAAACTGATTAAATAAACAAAGTTCACAAATGTAAGTGTCCAAGGCTAGGATTGTGCTCCTTTCCCCTAGATTCTTGTTCTACTTTTGTTCCTTTTGGGCTCCAGAGCCCCGTATTTTGTTAGGTAAATGTCACTGGATAATTCACAAGAATATGCTTCTCAGATTGACAGTTCTTTATCCCACCAACTTGGCACACTTCCCTACCAAGCGTAGGTTTCCTTTTAGTCTGTTTCCGTTCCAGGGATCTTGATTCACTTATTCGTAAACTAATTTGGGCTTGGGTCCCAGACACCCAATATTCTGAACAGCTTGGTTTACTCTCGAGCCAAGCCACTGTCCTCTAGTGGATTGTCTCACTTTCTCTCACAGGGTCCCAGAACCTTTATTCTTCGTTACTTTAGGATTTTGTCCCTCATATGGGTGCAAGTCCCAGACTCGCAATGTAGCATTGTATCCACTTGGTTTACTCCCCTGCCAAGTATACAACTCTGTTTGTTTGTTCCTTTTACAGTCAGGGTCCCAGGCTCGGCTTCGCATATGGGTGCAGGCCCTAGACTCGCAATTTATTATCCTATCTGCTTGGTTCACTCTCCTGCCAAACATACGATTCCTGTTTCTCTATCTTGGTTATTCTTGGGGTCCCAGACTTTCATATGGGTGCAGGTCCCAGACTCACAATCTCTTCTCAGCGTTGCAGACCCTATCATTCCAGCATTCACCTGCTTGCTTCCCTGGACCTCGAGCACCTCGCGGGTAACCTGCATACCTTTTTGTCCCTTACGTGCCGGTGCCAGCATTTCCTGAGCAGCAGCATCACTTCTCAAGGCTCCGGTAGCCTTCAGGTAACAGGCTGGGTCTGCAGATGTCTGACTCTTCCCGGCTGCGTGTCCTCTCTCTTTCACTCTCAGGTGTGGGGTGACCAGAGGTTTGACTCGGCAGCAGCCAGAGTAGCCCGTCTGTCCTGGACCATGTTTGGGTTCTCCTTCTCCATTTAAGGTTTCCCTTTTAGCTCTCGTCTGCTTGTCCTTCTGGGATGACAGCTCTCTCTCAGCTGAGCGGTCTTTGAACTCCCATGCTGGATTGCTGAATTGTTTAGGGACAATCACATACCACAAGAGGCTAGACCGCTCACTCTGGTTCTCTAGAGTGATCCTCAGAATCATCTTCACAGTATTTGAAATAGAGCCATATGCAGCATACTTTGTATTCTCTGGTGTTTTAGTCCTTTCAAGTATATTAGGTTGACTAACTTGACTACAGAACACATTGGCTCCATCTAAAGAGGGGGAATAAGCATTTGGCATTGGAGAAGGGGTTGGGTTGAAGCAGGGGTATACCGCGGTCTCTGAGAATGGTTGTCCCCAATCCCATAAGGGACTTCCTCCCCCAAATGAACCTCCCTTGGTGCTCCACCCCCAAGAGTACTATTGTACTGTGGACGCACTGCCAGGGCCCCATGGAAAAAGATTCCCCACAGGGTAGATGGGACGACATTCTCAGATTTGTCACAGTCTCCTGTGTGCTTCCTCATCCTAGTACTTTTGGCTTTGGGTCCTATGTTACAACAATACATAGGTTTGCTTTCAATGTAGTGGCTTTGAACATTAGGGAGGGCTCGAGGATGTCAGAGAGTAGTAACATTTTATGGGATGTACCCCAGGTGATCGTCCTTATCCCCATAGCCAGAGTATCTCCCCACAAGGTCTTCCCGCATTGAATCACCATTAGGGGGACTATTGGGAAACAGCTGCATCTCCCTATCCTCATGGGAAAGGGTCCCCCCCCGCCATCCTCTGGAAGTAGTAACAACACCTTGTGAATCATCACAAAAGCCATCAAAACCGTTCAATTCCCAGGTGTGTGATTGCGGGGCTGGGTTATGCTAGCCTATGTGTATAAGCATGGGAAACCCTAATGAAAACTCAATTCTGCTCATTTTCTGTAATATACTAGCCACACAAGTGCCAGAGGTGCTGGAGAGATTTGCAGCAATCAAAGCTTTCTTCATGACAAAAATTGATAAGATCAAACGTCTCATTGAGGACTCATAACCAGATGGTGCCCCACTACCCACCTGCACCCCCCGCCACTGCCCTCCTGGACCTACTTCACCTTCGTCTCTTCCAAGGATCTCTCAGACACATCATTTTCCTTTCAATTGAACCCTTACATGGATGACCTTCCATTGGCCACCCTCAAACAACTCACTGGCTCAGCATGCAATGCGCTCCTCTGTATTGTGAATGCCTCCCTTGACAAAGGTGTATAACACTACGCCTTGAAGACTGTCTGAACCCTTTTCGAAATGCTCGTGCATGACTCAAAGGACCAAGCCAACTACAGACCCATCTCGAGCCTCCTGTTTATTGGGTATCTTATCAAGAAAGTAGTTGTGATGTAACTACTTGCCAAAATTGACCAGCATGACCTCCACGATTACCAGCCTGGCTTCCGTCCCAAATGCGACAACGATACTGCAATCATCCAAGTGGTGAACAATGCTCTTCAAATCACTAAGAGGGGTTGTGCCTCCTACTCGACTTAAGAGCCATCAGCTGCCTTCAACACAGTCGACCATTTACTTCTCTCCCTCCTCACATGAAGGGCTTCTCCAGAACAGTTCTGGTTACCAACCTACCTGTCCAGCAAATTGGCTCATTTTGATCCAATCGATTCCCATACACACATGGGCTGCCCCAAGGTTCTATCCTCTCCCCAATCATGTTCTATATATACAAAGAACCCCTGAGAACTTGAATGAACAATACTCTACTGTACCTTAAGGTCAGTGACCCTCAGGACATTGCTTGCCTCCGTTCATTCTTGGCTGCCATCCAAAAACGGAAGTCAAATGCTTACCTCAAACTGAATCCCACCAAGACTGAACTTCAACCTCATCTGTTCGCCGCGCACAAGAATAAACGTGTGCAAAAATGACTGGACGACATGTGCTCGAAAGGGTTCACCCCACAGCTGTCAAACTATACCCAATCCCTGGGCATCATTGATGACAGTACCATTTCCTTCCAAAAGCACATATACAAAAAGGTGTAAATTACCTGGCTATAGATCACAACAGTGGCTATAGATCACGACAATCTGCAAAATCAACCCCCTCAGCCCCCTGCTTGACTTCAGCATAGTGGTCAAAGCCCTTGTGGTCTCATAAATTGAAAGGGGAAAGTCCTCCTGACAAAAGATCGACCACGAGACAGAGAGATCTAGTACATCGTCTTTTAATGGGGAAATACGAAGACAAGATCACACCCTCTAATATTCCAGAGATCGCGCTATCAATTATTCAAGAGGATCACTTGGTGGGCAGAGATAAAAGGAAGGATTCTCTCATGCAAGCATCACGACGAAGGGGGGAGGGCGCGGGAAGGGAATCTATCAGCCTCAACTATTTTATAAGCAGATTCTCTGGATTCCTCTGCCTCCTCATCTCCATCGTTTGCACACCTTACACCTAGAAGACAGTTTCCGCTCATGTCCCACTGCTTACTTTCACCCCCAAGTCTCAGCATCCACACCTATGGGTCACCCCATTCATACGCTCTCTCCGCACAGACATGCATCGGCAGCTGCGCAAATGGAGGCATACTCACATGAGGATCTGCAACTCTAACTCTCTGTCCTGAACACTCTCAATCTACTGTCGATAGAGCTAAAAGGGAATTCTACCTAACCCCCATTGACTCTCACTCCAACCATCCACGCCGGCTACAGGGCAACCTAAACTCACTCCTCCCAAGTCTATGATTATCAACTCCACTCTCACAGCCTAGCTGAATACTTCACTGCAAAAACTACCAAAATTAGAGACCCTCTCCTGACCTTCCTCATTATCTGCCTACTCTACCATCATTCTCTGCCTCCATCTCCCACTTTAGTCACACTAACAATGACGAAGTGCTATCTCTATTGATGAAGGCTAACCCCTCCTGTGCCCCATCAGACCCCCTTGTTCCTCAGCTAGTCAAGCCTATTGCCTCTATAGTGGCCTCTCACCTCTCTGAAATCTTCAACCTGTCCTTCAACTCTGCTTCTTTCCCTGTTTTCAAAACAGCCACGGGCATCCCTCTTCTAAAAAAGTAAGGGGCTGACTGGAACCTACCGGGTAACCTTCGCCCAGTGTCTCTCCTTCTGCACTATTTTAAAGTAATCTAAAGGGTTGTGTTCAACCGTTTAACCAATTTCTAAGCCATTCAAAACCTTTGAGACCACCTACATGCAGGTTTTCGCTCCGGTCACTCCACGGAAACTGCGCTCATGAATGTGCCCAACTTTATCGTTTCTGCTAAGCACTCAAACCTATCCTCTATCCTAATTCTCCCTGGCCTGTCTGCTGCCTTAGACAGAGTCGATCACTCTGATATCCTTAACACTCTCTTTCTTCATTGGATTCGCGATCAAGCCCTTGCCTGGATTGCATCCTACCTTGCACCTTGCCAATTCTCTGTCTCATGGAGCAACAACACCTCTCAACTCACTCCTCTAACTGTTATTGCTCCACAAGGCTCTGTCTTGGGTCCGCTCCTTTGTACACTCTACACTTCTGCTCTTGGGCCACTAATCTCCCCCTTTGGGTTCTCGTACCAACTAATCGCGGACGACACCCAAAGCATCTTCTCTTTTCCTGAACACTCCTCTGATTTCTCTATCAAAATGTCCAACTGTCTCTCTACCATTAAATATTGGATGGCTGCACACTCTCTGATGTTAAACCCTACCAAAACAGAGGTACTCTTCTTCCCTACCAAAATCTCTCTCTCTCTCTCTCATCTCTTCCTCTGCCTATCCAGTTCCTACCTGACAATCACCCCTACCCTTCTTCAGCTAGATACCTCAGCGTCATTTATGACCCTTCTCACACCTTAACTACTTTCCACTCCAAAACTGGAACAGCAGCTCGCCTCAACCTCCTAAATATTAGGACAATTAGGCAACATCTTCCTTTCAAAACTGCCAAGCATATCTTAACCACTCTTGTCTTCTCTAAACTGGACTACTGTGCCAGTATCCTCTTTGGTCTCCCCAACTATGCTTTCTGTCCTCTCGACAAGATCATTAACTTCGCAACCAGAACTCTCTTTTAACTCCATCAATTAACACCTACCTCCTCATACCGTCACCAGGCTGGATGGCTGATGATGCAAAACAGGGCCAGATTTAAATGTCTTCTCCAGTAACGCACCACTGTATCTATCCTCTATCCAACTCTATAAGCCTTCTCATAATCTCTGCTCTGCCTCCTCAACTACCCTTGTGGCTTCTCACTCTCCCTGTGCTTCCTCTGGCTTCTGCTCTCTCTCTCTCCTTGCTCCACTTGCATGGAATTCTCTTTCCACAGACATATGAGAAAACAGTCCACACAGATTTGTTCAAACCCAAACTAAAAGGCTACCTCCTCACCTCAGAGTTACTCTCTTAACATACCTCTCATCTGCCTGCTAGCTAACATTTTTCCCTAGCCTCTAACCTGCCTCCTTCTCTCGCTTCCTCTGCCTCCATCATTCTAGCACTTCACCCATCATGGTCATGTCCCGTGCACAGCTGGCCGTACCACCTACCTGCACTTAAAAATGCTCAATATTGGTTGTCCTTAATCCATGTATGTCCACTTATGTATTGTCCCTGATGACCGTTTCATTTTCTCCCCTCCACAACCTGGTCAGAATATCCCTCAAACTCACCCCATTCTAAGAAGCTCACTGCTTCACATCAAATCTGATTTCTTATCGAATGTACGTTCTTTTGTGATCAAAAGAGCATTGTTCCTCCTGTATATATAAATAAATAAGAATAAGATAAGATATGGATAATTCCGTCTGTCAATCCCCCGCTGGATTTAACTTTAACGGCAATGAATACTAAGTTGCTAGCCCTTGTAAAACTTAACAAAACTTTAAACTTGACGTTTTTGGGCAAAATGGCTCTGTTGAGCATTTTGTATTCAAAGGTCTCCTATAGAGGGGCGAATCTCTACTACAGGGAGCATGCTGCAAACAATTGTGCCCCAATTGTTGTAAAAAAAAGGTAACGATAAATCAATCACATCAAACAGCAACGTCCTTGGTAGAAGATACATTTGTCATTGTTTGATCAATTGGACAGAATCTCCCCTATAATCAATATGGAACTTTTGACCTCCCCTCTGGTATGATATTATAGCGGAAGTAAGTGCACCCTCCTTGGTTATAGACAAGGAAACTTTAGAGTGATGACCAACACCTTCTTTTGCAATATTTTCCTAAAACAATAAAACAATTGCCATCATAAGGTAACCACAAGAGGGAAAAGATACTAAGAATTACCAGGTTACTCACTGTAGTTACCACCTTACTCCTAGTCCATAGTCCCCTTTCCTCCATACTTATGGGACATCTCTCCGTCCTGAGGGACGGGACCGGAGCACTTTGTAAAAAACATCCACATTTTTTTCAAAAATGTGTTCCTCCTCCGTTTCCTCCGCGGGGCCCGGCACGCGGCCGTAACACCGCCCACCTTGGCTCCGCCCCGCGCATCGCCCATCAGTCCTTTTCTATCGCAGGGTCAAGACCCATTAGCAATAACAGAGGAACCTTATTAGGGGGGGACGGCGGGCGGGCGTATGGAGGAAAGGGCACTATGGACTAGGAGTAAGGTGGTCACTACGGTGAGTAACCTGGTAATACTCCTACGTCCCGTCCCCTTTCCTCCATACTTATGGGAGATTCCCAAGCACTCCTTGCAGGAACTATGGGTGGATGGAAATACCCCTTACTAAAACAGGTTCTTCAGCACAGCCTGGCCGAACTGAGCGTCAGCTCTAGAGCTCATATCGAGGCATTAATGCTTACAGAAAGCAGATGGGGAGGCCCAAGTAGCCGCTTTAGTGATGGACTCCCAGGGAACATACTTCTGAAAAGCAACCGCGGATGCCTTGCCTCGCACCTGGTGTGCATGGATACCTTTAGGAAGTTTCAGCTTTTGGACGGTTAAAGATTCCGTGATACAGGCAGCAATCCATCTGGAAATGGATGCCTTAGACGCCGGCCTGCCCTGAGGTTAACCGAAGGACACAAACAGTTGGGAAGAGCTCCAAAGCTCGGAGGTCCTGTCCAGGTAGAACTTAAGAGCTCTTCGGACATCCAGGCAGTGTAGAACCCTTTCCGCCTCCGAGGCAGGGTTCGGAAAAAAGACCCGAAGGGAAATCGTCTGATTCAGATGGAATTTGGTCACTACCTTTGGTAGGAAAGCTGGGTTTGTCCGAAGGACTACCTTGTGAAATGCCTGAAGCTCACTCACTCAATCTCCTCGCTGACGTAACGGCTACCAGAAAGGACACTTTCCAGGACACATACTTGAGGTCAACCATAGCCATTGGCTCAAAGGGTTTATGGCACAGCGCCGTCAGGACTACATTTAGGTCCCAAGGCGGGTGCAGACTACGAACCGGAGGGTAGATGCGTGTCAAGCCAGCAAAATGTCTCTTCACCACTGGGTTAGTTAAAGAATAAGAACACCGTTCTGTAGAGAGGGAAGCGGAAATCGCCGAGAGATAAGTCCTGCAAGACAGAACATGAACCCCTGACTCTGCTAGGGAGGATACGAAGGACAGCACCGTGTCAATCGTCGCCACCCTTGGGTCCAATTCTTTCTCCAAACACCAGTGACAGAACCTGAGCCATTTACTCTTGTATTGGGATCTGGTCGAGGGTTTCCTGGCTGCCTGGATAATGCGCATGTTATCCGCAGACAAACCCAAATGCTCTAGAGACGTGAACTCAGGCACCATGCCGCCAAGTTGAGCGATTGTGGGAGGGGTGCCACATCTGCTGTTCCCCTTGGTGAAGAAGATCGGGAGTTACTGGTAACCTGATCGGCGGACACACCGACAGGTGTTGAAGTTCTGAGAACCAAAACCTGGCCGGCCACCACGGAGCCATCAGTAGAAGAGAACAGTTGAAAGAGCTCTTCAACTTCCAAATTGCTCGATGAACTACGGGAAGAGGCGGGAAGGCGTAAGCTCTCATCTTGTGCCATGGAATCTCGAGTGCGTCCCCCAGAGAGGAGGCTCCCAGCCCCCCTCTGGAGGCGTAATGAGGAAGCTTCTTGCTTACCGCTGTGGCGAAGAGGTCCACCTCCGGTGTGCCCCAACACGAGAAAATCCATGAGAGATCTCCGCCTTCAACTCCCACTCGTAGCTGACCACTGTCCGCCGGCTGAGGGCATCCGCGGTGACATTCAGCCGGCCCGGGATGTGCACTGCAAGCAGCCAGACCCCATGAAGCAGGGCCCACTCCCAAATCTGGATGGACAGATCCACGAGGGGGGGAGACTTTGTTCCCCCCTTGCTTGTTTATGTAATACATTGACACCGCATTGTCCGTTCTTATGCGGACCACCTTGTTGACAACGAGAGGTCTGAACACCTTGAGCGCCAGAAAAATCGCCAGAAGCTCCAAATGATTTATGTGCAGGAGCTTGTCCTGAGGTGATCAGAGGTCCGAGACCTGAAGAAGATCTTACGTCGCACCACACCCCAAAAGGGAGGAATCTGTGGTGATCGTCACCATTGGGGCTGGGTCCTGGAACCCCACGGCCACTGCCAGGTTGCTGAGAGATGACCACCAGTCCAGGTCCGTTCTCATGGAATCCGGAATCATTATCCGCTTGGAATCCGGGTCCACAGCCTGACGCCAGGAACTCCGAAGAGCCATCTGGGTCCGTCTCATTTTGAGACGAGCCAGTACACACGAGGCCATGAGGCCCAGAAGCCTCTGGAACCACCAGGCCGACATGCTCTCCGACTGCGCAAACATCTGACACGTGGCCAACAGATCCGCCATTCTGTCCCCGGTCAGATACACTCGGCAGTCTATCGTGTTCCAACGAAAACCCAGGAAAGTCAGGGCCTGTGAGACCGTCATGGAGGATTTCCGCCAGTTCACTGACAGCCCAAGATGGAACAGGAGCGGAAGGAGAGACTGGAGGTTGCCCACTGCTGCTAACGGACAAGGGCTGCTGCGTAGGAGCCAATCGTCCAAATAGGGATACACATGGATACCCTGGTGACGAAGATAGGCCGCAATCACCAACATCATCTTCGTGAAGACACGCAGAGTCGAACTGAGGCCAAAAGGAAGCACCCGAAACTGGAAGTGCTCCTCTCCTAAAGAGAAACAGAGGTATCTCCTGTGTGGATTCCAAATCAGGATATGCATGTACGCATCCTGAAGATCCACCACGCTGAGCCAATCGCCCGTCTGCAAAGAGGAGCGAATCTGGCCGGGCGTCATCTTGAATTTCTCTTGGGGTAGGAAAAGATTGAACTGGGAAAGGTCTAGGATGGTGCGCAGGCCAGCCTGTTTGGGTTTGGGCACCGTAAACAGCCGGGAGTAGAAGCCCTCCCCTCGCTCCCCAATGGGAACGGGTTCCAAAGCTGTAACGCTCACCTGAT
This sequence comes from Ambystoma mexicanum, assembly GCF_040938575.1. Classification (NCBI taxonomy): domain Eukaryota; kingdom Metazoa; phylum Chordata; class Amphibia; order Caudata; family Ambystomatidae; genus Ambystoma; species Ambystoma mexicanum. The sequence goes on from NC_090938.1 coordinate 127,320,396, forward strand.
TCCCGTAGAGGCGCCGGTCTTGACTGGGCGTATACCGTATCTTCAAAGGTGATGTGTAACACACGGCTGGCTCTTTGGGCTGGACCTCTGTGCACTGTATGTCTGGCTCGAAGGGTAAGATGTCTTAGGTAAGTGAACGCCGTGCTCTCCATCTGCCTCGAGGCAGGGTGCTGTAACCAGTTTCTTCACTGGATAAGGGGAGCAGGCCTCTTGACTTCAGAGGACTGCTGTCCGTCGTTTACTGCACGAACGGTAAGTTTCGAGTAATTCTAATGTCTTTAAAGTCTTTAGTAATGATGTCTCTTGTTTTGCAGGGTTCCGGCGATGGCGGATGACGGGCTGAAGTGAGTTGAAGATGGAGCCCGTGTGATGAATAGAAGCGCCTGGAAGCACGTAAGTAAGCGCTTGTTGCCTGCTTCACGATGCGCTCTGTCTTTTTATTTTGCAGGTACAAGTTCGGGGCGGCTGCAGGGTGCCGGAATACCCACTGGGTTAGATGTGGAAAGGAGTAATGGCACGTGAGTATTAAAGTTCCCGAATGTCTTTAAACGCACCTTGTTTTGTCTTTCAGATGCGGGATGCAGCGCCGAAGGCCTCCGGAGCGTGCGAAGAGTTGGTAAGCTTTTGTCTTTCAGATGCCGGAATGCAGTGTGAAGACCTCCGGAGCGCACGAAGAGTAGGTAAGCCTTTGTCTTTCAGATGCCGGAATGCAGCGCGAGGCGTTGGTGACAGCCGATGGACCAGGTAAGTGAAGAGCTGTCACTGAAGACCGTAATGCTAACCTGTTCTTTCTTGTCTTTATAGGTGTTGCTGAAGACTGGATTCAGGATGGTAAGCCTTTTTCCTTAGGCCCAGGATCAGATGCAGAAGACACGATGAGCGTTCTGCTGCTGAGGATGCAGAATAACGCAAAGCAAGATTCATCCATCGGGTGTGGTTTAAATAGCCTCCTGTAGTGCTTAGGTGTCTCCTTCCACAGCCACGCCTAGGTAAGAAAAGAGTTCCTGCTTTCCAGAAGAGTTCCAGTGTTCTGAATCTAGGGAGTGGCTCCTGCCCCACCCAACAGGAAAAGTAGTTCCAAACAGAAGAGGATCAGAGACTCAACTGGCAGGCAAGTAAGCAGCATGGTCTGCTGCAGGTAAGTCCACCCAAGCATTATGAGCCCGGCGCTTCCAGCGCTGGGACTGGGCATATTTATGAGCCTGGTGCCACTGGCGCCAGGACTGGGTCCAAAAGGTCCCAATTGGGACTGGTTGGCACTCGGAACCTGGGTTATGGATCTGCTTCCAAGGGAGTTGGGAAAACCCTGACCTTTTGGAAGCAGAGATCATGACAACAGCTCTGAGGTGCAGAAGTTTCTGAACCTCGGCCTTGAGGGAGGGTGAGCCCACGGCTGAAAAGGAGGGTTGAGGGGTGGGGTAGGGGGTAAAGGTAAGTGGAAGCCCCTCGAGCGACTGACAAGACCCGTCTTCTGTGATGGCCTGCCACGCCTCCCAATGAGACGCAATGCGTCCTCCCACCGGGGTCTCGTGCGAGCGCGGAAAACCCTCATTTGGCAGGTTTATTGGTGGCGGTGCCACCTGAACCTGATGAGGAGGCCGAGGAGCGGGAGAAATAATGCATACGCTGTTGTCTACGGCGGTTATTCCCTGCAGGAGTATCCACTCTGCGAGATTTGCGGTCGAGGAAGCCCCTAAAACCAGAGGAAGGTCGACCTTGCGACAACGGCCTTTGAGCCTTGAAGGGAGCTTTAACCAGAACAGACAATGATTTAGCCGTCTGAGTGCTGTCTTTGGTATTGGTGAGCTCTACATCAGTAGAAGAGTGAAAAAGCTCCTTACCATCAAATGGAAGGTCCAGAACCTTGTCTTGCACCTCCTTCGAGAACTTAGTGGCATGCAGCCACGCTTGCAGCGAGGTATCAACCCCAAGCATCAGACCCCGAGCCGAGGTGTCTACGTGATGAGCCGCAGCCTCCAGGAGATCCTGGGCCAAGACCCTGGCATCGGAAAGGCCTCCTCTGCGGTCGAGAAGTTGGAGGATTTCAATGTGCTTCTCAAACTCCGACAGACCTCTCCACATCCTCATGTTAGCTCCCGCCAAAATCAATTCTGCATTGGCCTGCCTAAGCTGTAAGGCCGAATTGGCAAAGATTTTCCTCCCTAAGGAGTCCAGGAGCTTGTCCTCCTTTCCCAAGACCTGAGTAGCCGTCGCGGAGGAGGATGCTGCAGGCCTGGATTGCAACGTAGCCGCAGCCACCACTGTGGAGGAGGGAGGCGGACAAGACGACAAGGCCACTTCTTCCGAAGAATGCAGCCTGTATCTCGCGTCAATCTTTTTATTGACAAAAAGTCCCGAGTGTGGCTTTTCCCAAACTCTACGGACCTCGTCCAGAACGTCCTTCTGCAAGAACAGGCCGGTACGCTCCAAAGGAGACAAGGTGAATGCCCCAGAAAGCACGCCCTCCTACGGAGCAGGTGCCTCAGGCACCGGAACATCTAAGAAACTCATCATGTCCAGCACCTGGTCATGGAAAGCTCCGATAGAGCTGGGAAGGTCCTCGTCGTCCTGATCGCCTTGAGGGTCATCTGACAGGTCAGGATCCTGCTGAGCCGTGTCAGGCACTGCCTTGTCCACTGGGGACAATGGTGGCACAGGCGGAAGCACAGGGGGAGGCACCACGGGCAAGGGAGGCGCCGACCGAACCACCGTCAGAACGGGTGGAGCCGGAGGCGCAGGTGGACATATCTCCTTGAAAAGCCCTTTGAAAAATTCCCTCATGGGGTCGGTGCGCATAAGCGCTTGAAATTTACCGAAAAAAGCGTCCTCAGGAGATTGTTTCGGAACCTGAGGAGGCCTCTCACGAGGTGGACAAATCCAGGGACGTAACAGAGAAGGGTGTCACACCGGTCCCTCCACCGACGAATCCACATAAATCAAGGGCCCGCCCCCGCGGGCAACGAAACATTGTGCGGAAGAGGCATCCGGGCGTTCCAATCATAAACCAGCCGGTAAGGATGCGCACAAGGGACCTTAGGTTCACCCGAAGGACCGAACCCTACACCAGGGGCCGATGGTGTAGTTGTAGGGGTAGTACCTAAAATGGCCGCCGTGGTTGTGGCGGGAACGGCCGCCATTTTGTCCTCATCTGAGGGGAACTGCGCCACGTGAGGAAGTGAGGCAGGGGTCCCCGTCGATGGGTCAGGGGTCTTAATTTTAGCCTTAACGTAAGGAACCTCGGCAGAGCCGGTACTATGAGGCCTGAAATGTTTCTGAGACATACCAACCGCCAACTGAGCCTTCGAAGGAAGAGCCTCGGCACTGCCGGTAAAAGAAGAAACTTTCTTCTTTGCCCCCTCAACAGATCTGGTGTCACCACAAGAGCTAGAACGGTGCGCTGTCACCGAAAGGGCCTTGCCCGGCCCCTCAGAACTGTTGGTATCCTTAGTCTCTGTACGAGGGACCTTGGACCTAGGCCCGGTAGATGCCTTATCGGCACGGGCCTCGAACATCCGTTCGGTAACCTCAAGCCAAGCCAAGACCTTGGGACGCACCCCGGTTTTGTTTTTGAGGGAAGCCGAAAGAGCGGCCTCAGAGCAAGCTCCAGTACCCCACGACTCAGTAGAACTGGGTCTACAAACAGCCCCCACAGGAGGGGCCTCGGAGCATACTCCGGTGTTCACAGGCCCCTTACGCAGACCCTCAGAGAAAACTCCAGTAGAATTATTAGGCCCGACAGGCACCTCAGGGCGAACCCCGGTAACAGAGCGATCAACGCCCCTCCCGGCTCGACAGGAACCCGGAAAGGTATCCCCCGGCCGGGGTGCTCTGAAAAGTAAAGAACTTACCGGGCGTTTTTTCTTCTCGTCGATGAACACCTGAAAATGCGAAGGAGGAGTCCGTCCGAACACCTCCTCCCACCGCTCCAACCGACGTTGAAGTGCCCGGACCGAAAGGGAGTCACAGTAAAAACAGGAGTCCCAACGGTGTTCCGGACTCAAAAACTCTAAACAAAGAGGATGGGGATCCGCCCTCGCGAAGCGACGGTTGCACGATGAACAGTCTGAAAAATCTAGTTTAAAAGACATAGACAGACTAGTAAACGAACGCTAGCGAGAGCCAGAGAGGGGAAAAAGGGAAGAAAATCTTCCGAGGATGCAAGTGCGTCCGGCCCCGATCGTGCGGAGAAAAGGACTGATGGGCGATGTGGAGCCAAGGTAGGCGGGGTTACGGCCGCGTGCCGTGCCCCGCGCAGGAAAGAGAGGAGGGACACATTTTTTAAAAAAATGTGGATGCTTTTTACAAATTGCTCCGGTCCCGTCCCACAGGACGGAGAGATGTCCCATAAGTATGGAGGAAAGGGGACGGGACGTAGGAGTATAAGAAAGTTGCGGCAGGACCCTTGGCTTCTGACTGTGGACATTGTCTGCAAGCACTAGTAACACCGATGGGGGACCAAAACAATGTAAAGTTTAAAGGAAACAATATCAGAAGCAAAAGAAAAACAGAGACCCAAAACAAGCTCAGATGTCGATCTCGATTGCTTTAATTGAATTTATTAACAAATAAATAATTTTTAAATAAAGTGTTACTCCAGGTTCCATCAAGACTGGTCTCTGAGGATATACTGGATGGGGGTAACTATCTTCGTTCATTAGGATACAATATATTGAGGTGAACAGAAATGGGATTTTAAATGTTACAGGTTTCCCCCCTGATGCTTCAAATATTAACACTATATCCATAAATGTTTTGCCTCTTAAGGTTTATTTTATTTATTTTATTTGGCATTTATAAGGTGCTTACACAGCTAAAATAGTGTTTCAAAGCACCACAAGCCAAAAGGGAAGGGAGCATAAGACAATGAATGAAATGACAATGAAAGAACAAAAGACAACAGCAGTCCACTAGGCCTTGTGACATTCAGTGCGTGCAAGTGCAGAGACAAGAGAGAGGATGCGGGACCGGGGTGAGTGCTGGAAGGTTCCCCGAGGAGGGGGGTGGGGGGGAAAGAGTGCCAGAGTACCAAATTGCAGTTGCAACAGTTAAGCACGAAGGCAGTGACACCCTGGTGAGAGGGAGGTCTGCCACCAAACCAGTAAGTGCAGACCTGAGATAATACCGAAGCCAGTGTGGGCCCGAAGGCAAGTGCAAGGGGGGAGGATGCTGTTGGCGATTGAGCAGGAGGCCAGGCCAGGATCCACTCTGACTCACAAGGGACCTGGCCGGCAATCTCAGCGACTGTGGGGAATTAGCACTCGTGGGAACGAGGAAAGGAGGAGAAGAGGAAAGTCTTGAGGTGCTTGCGGAACTTGAGGAGATCCAGCTCAAGACGGAGAGAGAGGGAGGCTGTTCCAAAAGGAGGGAGTCAGGTGAGGAAAGAGATCACCAGCTCTTTGCTTAGACAAGCATTCAACCAGCAGATAGTTGGAGCTGGCGGATCAGAGGGATCTAGAAGGAGAGTATTTAGTGAAAGTTGCAGATAGTGTGGCCCCCAGGCCCCAGGCCCCAGACAGCCTTATGGGTGATGCAGAGGGATTTAAATTTGATCCTTGCAGTAACCGGGAGCCAGTGGAGGGATTTAAGTGCTGGAGATATACGGTCCCTGGGCTTGAGTCCAAGGATATGTCTTGCAGCCCTGTTCTGGATTGGTTGGAAGGGGCGGAGAGAAGAAGGTAAATTAAGGAACAGTCTGCTGCAGTAGTCCAGCCTGGAGAGGACCAGAGCTCTGGAGACATTGAGTTTCTGGGGAGAGGTGAGGAAAGGGAGAAAGCCCCTGAGGCGGTGAAGGTGAAAATGGGCCTTCTTGGCAAAGTCAAAGAGGTGAGGAATGAAGGAGAGAGAGGAGTTGAAGATGTCTCCAAGGTTTCTAGCTTCAGAGGAAGGAGGAGGGGCGAGCACATATAGGGAGGCCAGAGTGAAGTGGGAAACCGGGAACAGGAATCCAGATTGATGGTCATGCAGGCAACCTACAAGCTCAGTGTGTTGGGCCAGTTGGGGGAAGACCAACTTCTCCAGGAGTTTCCCAAGGAAGGGAGTCGTAGAGATAGGATGATAGTTGGCCGGACACGAGGGGTTGGCAGAAGGCTTTTTTCAGGAGGCGGTGCACAAGGGAGTGCTTGAGGGAGGAAGGGAAAGAACCGGATGCAAGAGAGTGGTTGCAGAAATCAGCGAGAGCTGGAGCGAGGGAACAGATATTGTCCTTGATAGATCTGGAAGAACAGGTAGAGACCTGTTTGGATGAGCCCTTCATAGAGCTGACTACTGGACTACTATAGGGACCTCGTCCGATGTGATAAGAGAGAAGGAAGAGAAGCCAAAGGACGCTGGGGCATAGGGGAGACGAGTGGGGAAGGGGAGAAGGGGGGGGAGAGAAATCATGACATCTTGAGTTTTGGCAGTGAAGTGGGTGGCCAGTGCAGTGTAGAGGGTCCAGCAAGGAAGAGGCGAGGTAGAGACTGCGGATGGATTGGCTAATTCCTTGCAGATTCAGCCGTGTTGTTAGAGGCTCTAGAGATGCGGGCCTGGGTGTGAGCCCTCTTTTTGGAGCGAATATCGTCTCTCCATCCTTTGGAGTAGGCGACAGGCCAGTTTATCAGAGGATGAGCGTGAGGTCTGCCACTTCCGATCAGCAGCTCTGCACTTGCGTTTCAGAGTAGCTCGATTAGAGTCATACAAATTGTTACGCTTGATGACAGGTTTCAGGCGGATCCTCATGACAAGAATGGTGAGAGGAGAGTGATGGTGAGATGAAGATTGTTGGGAATAGTGTCAGTGGATGAGTCAGTGGGGGAGGAGGGAGGGATGAAGGTAGAGGCAAATGCAGCAACTGACACTCGTTTCATCGGACGAATGACCGTGAAAGAGGTTGACAGTGCTGGGGGAGGCTCGGTCAGGGGGACGGGAAGTCCCAGGTGGGACAAGATGAGGCAGTGGTCACACCAGGAAAGCGTGTAGAAGAGGGTTGTAGAGCAGAAGGACTGCATAGATGAAGGCATTGAGAGAGTGTCCAGCAGAGAGGGTTGGGTGGGGCCTCTGAGAATAGTGAGGGAGAGAGGGGTGCAGAGGTCAGAGAAAAGAGTGGAGGCTGTGACTGTAGAGTCAAAGTGAATGTTGAAGTCACCCAGGAAGAGGAGTTTAGAGGTTGAAGTCAGGAGAGAGGATGAGAAATCGGCCCATTCAGATAAGGAGAGATAAGGCCGGTGGCCTGTATATGGTGGCAAGGGTGAGAGAAGAAGTAAGAGAAACGCAAAGCTTGCAGACCAGGCTTTCAAAGGAGGAGGTGACGGAGGAAGAGACCCACTCAGGAAAGAGGAGGGCTATTCTATCACCAGATCGGTTGGGACTAGGCTTGGAGGTGATCTTGTAGCCATCAGGGAGGAGGGAGTCAAAACCAGTGACTGAGCTGGCATTGAACCACGTCTCTGTGAGAGCAAGGACGCGAGATCAAAGTCTTCAAGAAGGAGGCAGATGTCAGAAGAATGTTTGATAGCAGAGCGAGCATTAAGCATGGCTAAGTGAAGCTGGTCACCACCTTTGTAGGTTTTCTGAGGTAGGGTACAGGGGGGTGGTACACCCGTCGGAGGAGAGGTAGATTCAGAGAGAGAGAGAGGACCGAGGGATAGCAGGAGTGGGAAGGAAGTTGTTGAGAGACAACAGGCACTGGTCAAAGAGGAGGCGATTGGGTTGAGGACCCTGAGCCACGGTAGTGCAGCTGTGATGGACATTAATGATGCACCTAGAGGATGAGAAGAGAAGTAAGCCAATAGTACTTCCCATCCAGTGCCACCATTAATGGGTGAGGAAGAGAAAGGGGAGAGATTGGAGATCAGTTGAGGAGTTCATAGGTCTGGAGAGGGGACAAAAAAAGGTCATCGGTGACAATCTGTCTGGAAGTAACACTGACACAGGTGTCTGCGATAGGTAAGTCAGGACTAGAGGACAGGAGATCTTTTTTGAACTTTTTTCTTCCAGACTTTGTGATAACGAGGATAGGTGATAGAATAACAGTTAGTGAGTTGATGGGAGAGATGCTGAGTGCCATTATGATGGTGAAGAAGTGAGAAGGATAGGAGAGACTCCACAGGCATTACACAACTCACCAGGAGGCCTAGCAGCCGAACGTGGTGGATGAGAGTCCAACAAGAAAGTCTTGGCAGGAACAGGCGGTTCCAGCGGGAAAGATGACCAGCAAGAAAGTCTAAGTCTAATGATGTGCTGCCAGGTTAATGTAGCAGTGTCTTTGACAGGAACCTAGCGCTGTCTGAGATGATGGAGCAAGCAATTTGTGTCTGATATCTCCACACATTGTAAGCAAGTCGTTTATCATTCGCCTCTATGGTGGCTCTGTTCACGTTGCAATAACCCTGTGACTGGGCTGTACAGGCATTAAAATGGGCCCAGCCCCTCCTGGCGCCTCCTAAAGACCAGCAGCATTCGGCAGAATGCACTGAAGTCTGGGCAGTTGCAGGCGGTTCCTGTGGTGTTGGGAGGCAGCGGATGCAGAGCTTTATGGCCTGCCTCTCAGTGCTGCTGTAGGGACTGCAGAGCTGGACATATGGTCCTCAATGGTGATCATTCCACACTGTGTACCCCCTATTGCATAGCGAGCATATGTAACAACAGAGACACGCCGTATCACTGGATTATCTTAACAGCAGGCTGCGAGCTGGTGATTAGGCTCCGGAATCCGCATTAGAGAGCCGCCCGGGCAGCGTTGCTTTTCCTGCCTCTGCCGGTGCTACAGGGAGGGCTCGGCATGTACGGCAGGGGCATGGAGGGGGGCTGCATATGGTTGCTGGTTGCACCCGCTCCTTACCTCGCACGGCAGACAACCAGGTCGATGCCACCTATCCTCACAGTGCTCTCAGCAGGGCCTGGTCTCTGCCCGCTCTCGGCGGCAGCAGAGCTGCAGTCCCGCTAACACACCTCCAGCGGCTAGCATGAGCCGGTATATGTATTCAGCCTTTGGTGTTCTCACCGATGTCATCGGTTGGAGTGGGTGCCCATGGCAGCCACTTAGGCGGACCAGTGCTGCAACGTGTCGTGTTGCTGGTACCTCCCCCCACCATGCTTTTGTGTGTTGCGCCGACTGCCACAACCTTCGGCACCCTCAGTAGCGGTGCTCAGGAAGCCGCTTGGCCCTGGCACGCACAGCAGCGTTCCCTCCAATGGTGGTATGGAATCCGGGGCATGCAATCATCGGGAGCCCTCCAAAATGTAACAGTTGCTGCTCCACACACTCCTATTCGTCCTGAGGCCATTCGTTCTCGGCAGTGATGCAGCCATATGGGAAAGATTAGCAAAATATAACATCACACCAAGAGCTCGATCACCTCGCACCCATCAAACAAACCCGATGAGACCTACAGAGATAGAGTACATGGAACCGATTTTGACTGATTCTAGGGGGAGGGATTGGCATTGGCATCCTGAAGCTTTGGAGAACAGGGAGGCCCCCCGCTAACTAAGGAGTACTAACATGGGTGAGAATATAAGAATGGGTTCATGGAACATAAGGGGATTTCAACATTTGTTGATAAAAAAAAAGGTAATCCATTGGGTCTCTTAGATATTATTTTTCTGCAGGTAGACATGGCTTATTACCCCTCCAGTTTTGGACGGTTACTCCCTTATTCTATCCTGTGCTATTAGAGGCACGCAAGGATGCCCTACATCTGGCCTTTTAACTGCCTGTTGAAGTGGAATAGGCTTTACTATACATCCCTGGGTCCATGTATTCAATTGACTAAGTTGACATGGGGAAACACGCAAGGGGCCCCTGGGTGGGCCATGGGACTTTTACATCTATATTGGAACCCGGCAGGGATTACCACTGAATCTTTTTTGAATGGGGTATAGAAGTTTTGGATATTTGTTCCTTAGATTCTATGATTTACACCGTGGTAATAGCGGGAGATTTGAATCCATCATGTGTTTAGTCGAAACGGTCCTGTGGCACAGAAGAGGACTAAAAGCTGACATGATTTTATGCAGTTAAGAGACTTCCACATGGTATTAACGGGAATTACCCTTCCCTCACCCCAGCCAACTTGCTCCAGGGACAATCACTCGAGTACAATCGATAATTTTCTTGTCTCGAGTAAAATGGTCATGTGGATTGATGAATTTAGGGCACGCAAACAAAAAAGAAGTGCTCAACAAATTGGTCTATCCCGGTTAGTAACTATAGAATAAAGGACAGATATATACTGAATGTGAAGATCAGTTCTGGTAATAACAGGTTTAGGTGGAATGAACAATCTCTGGTCACATTTAATAACCATCTGACTATTGGTTAAATTAACAATAGCCAAGAGTTAAATCAACATTTTGTGGACTATACAACAAGTCGAGCTTAACCTTGTTTTCTGTTAAATACAATACTTCATTGAGAGGTTTGTTCTCACAAATATGTTTCTGATCTACAATTCCAAGCTAAGAAACACTCCTTTAGAGCAGAATTGAGATAGTTGAGGTCTGTGCCGTTGGAGGAGAGGGTTATGAGGTCTAAACATCTCAAACAACAATTTAAGAATTGGAGGCTGGCCTATAAGTGCATCTTAGCCCAAAGACACGTGGAACATATGTTGGCTGCGATAGCTACTGGTCTTTGTTAAATTTTACAAGCAGTACCCAACAGTTGGCTTTACAAGTTAGCCCCATAGCTGAGGCCACCTGGGTAGCCCATTTTACAGGACTATTTGCATTGGATCCTAGTCAGGACCAGGTAAATGAAGAAGTAACTATTGTGTATGAACACTTTAGTTTTTTCTTTTTTTAAATCTCTTTATTAAGTATCAAACATCTTAATTAAAACAGCCTGTTACATAGGTTGGGCATATGAAACAGCACATTTGTGAAAATCGAATATAGTCAGAGATATTATTCCTTTTATCGAATATGCCATTGCTGAAGAGCGATTACTTTGTCCCTTCCTATGAATTGGGCTCCCAAAATCCCCCCCCCCCTCTCAATTACACCCCAATCTTCCCGTAGGTTCCTGCACAAACATTTGTCCTATGATGTAGCCTATTTTGTCTTCTCCATAAATATTGTGTTTTAAACAGTACCGTATAATATAGTGCTACTGATCCGGGCCCTTCATCACCGGTTTGTGAGTCGCGTGCATCTCCCTTTGTTAGGCAAAGTTTGTATGCAGTACCCTCTGGGACCACTACACACAACTATGACTACAGGTGTAAGCAAAACCAACCTTTGGTATAAGTCTGTACCACACAGTTTTTGGTAGCGAGCTAAGCAGCAAGGCTTATCTCAAGAGGGAATGTGAGCTGTAAATGTGTTACACAGAGGTCTACAATCACAAGTATTCAGATAGACACTTATACTCAAGGTTTCTTGGTAAAACACTTCTTAAGTTATCACAAAGTCAGTTAGAAAACATTCACTAAAAGGAGGCAATCAATATCACAGAAAAATATACTACAGTACTTTACACTATTCTGTTCTGTGACATTTAAACTACTTTGAAGTAGGGGCAAAATGGCATTCAGAGCATTTGAAGTAGGAGCAAAAGGGCATAAGATAATAAAACGAATAGTACAGTTACTATTAAACAATGCAAATAGTTTGAGTTCACAAGAGGAGTTGATTCAATGCAATAGGTAGGCCAAAGTCAATGGGATAGAGTCTATTATAGGTAAAAACGGTTCTGGTAGTTAAACAAAGTGTCTTTGCCATGGTTCTCAGAAGTAGTTCATAGAAAAAAGGTTTGTATGTCGGATCACAAGCTGACTAAGCCTGCAAGTTGCCAAAGTTTCACGCACTTTCGCAGTGAGAGGTAAGTTCTCTCTGTCGGGTTTTCCCAGTACTTTATTTTGAAGAAAAAGATGCAGCTGAAGACTTCTGTTCCTGGCAGTTCCTGCAGATCTCGCTGTTCCTGAGCCTCAGTCATGGGGACAAGAGGGAGGACGTCGGTGGACTCCTGCACTGTACAGGACTGGTCACAAAGCTGGCAAACTGGCAAATCTTCGATTCCGGTAGCTGTCGTCAAGCACCCAAATTGGCGTCCTTCCCCCTGGTTATTCGGTTTCCTGCAGCACGCTGAGGAAAATACAACCAGCTTAGAGAATGGTGTCCAGGTGGCTTACGAGTTCATTGGTCCCACCAACTCGAAGGAAGAAGTCGTCCTTGAAGGGCTACTCTGTCGAGATGAACTTGGCGATTCGGACCTGCAGCAGGGCTTCACCGGGCAAACCAACGGACCAGGAGTTGCAGCAGCCGTCCACTTCCAGCGCGTCTTCGGTTCTTTCGCTCCAGTGGTCGACCCCTGCCTTCCAAGCCAAGAGACTTGCCTTTTAAACAGTTTTCTCCCATTAATTCCAGCCTAGCTACCACTCACCCAGCAGGGTGGCTGTCCTTGCCGAACAGTCAGCCAGCCAATCACGCCAGAGTGCATTTGGGTCTCCTAGGAGACTAAGCACAGGGAGTTTCGGGCACCTCCCTCACTTCCTGCCAACCCCAGACACTCGGGCGGCAGAGGCGGTCTTCAGTCGTGAAGCCCGCCAAAGGCGTAAGAACAAAGGGACCAGACCTGGTTTGGCACGCAGAGACAAACTCTAGAAGGACCTTTCCAAAAAGAAATGGCGAAAAAGAAGACCGGGACCTGTTTAAACAAAGGGGTCTCAGACGCCATCTTGAAAAACATGGCTCCTGCGGGAAAAATCATGGTAGTTCATTGCAAAACCACTGCCACCAGCCATTTCGATAGAAAAGGGTGGCATTTGACTGCTACATGAGTTTCTAGACATACAGGATACTAGGTAACCGCTCCAGCACTCTATTATAAGATAGTGTGTGCTGGGTCTAGGAATTTGAAAAGACTAGTAAAGTCAATTTCACTTTACTTTCTCTGGGAAACAGTAGTTTATCCCAGAGAAGGTATTTAAACCTTGGGAGAGCCTAAAAGGCTTCCCTGTGTCACTGCACTGAGGGTGCTGTGTGACACACATGAAAAGAGGTTGCCCATGGTGTTGTCTAAAACTCCATAATCAAAGAACACAAGAGTAAAACACACATCAAAATACATGAGAGTGGGAAAAAAGCTCACACACTCGCGAGGTAAAAAATCAAGTCCTCAAAATCCAGCAAAGTTGCTGTGAGTCTCTAAGGTGAAGGGAATTAGCACATTTATGAGAATTCTCCCTAACACCATTGACCCCTGCTGTATACTTTATGGTATATTAGTGTACCATGGTCTTCCGGATTTGATTTGTCTACCCAATAGACACTTCCTTTTGACTTAGAAAACATCTTGGCGATAATACTGTGATGAATCAGTAATGATTGCACCAAGAAAACTTGCTTGGGACTCTTCTCATGTGGCCAGGGGATTCCAACCCTGGGGGTGGTCTACTGCAGGAGGATCACATGGGAGGAAACCAGGCCAAGAAGACTGGGAAAAACCCTTGTTTAAGTTTCCCCGTAATCCCCTACTTTTAATGGTTGTTTGCCAAACAGCAGAAGTTAAAAGACCTGATTTTGTTGTTGAGGACTACAAGTCCCATAATCACATAAGTACTAGGATGAGGAAGGGGGCTGAAGAGGCATGATGTAGTAGTAGTCAGGCAATCAAGCCTAACACCCCACACCTGAAGGAACCTGGGAGGAATAAAAGGTCCCCTCAGGTGCAGGCAATTAGAAGGAGCTGGAACAATGACTGAGTGCATGCAGTAGTAGCAGAGGCAGAAAGAAGAAAGCACAGAGCTGGCAAATCAAGCAGAAGTGGGAGAACCAGAGGGACATGCAGATTTCACCTGCTTGTTCTGAGAGGGTCCTGTTCCCCCAAAGTCTGTAGTGCAGAGGCTGCACAGCAAAAGACGTGCAGACAGGCTGTTTTTCCCTATGTGAGCCGGATTGCTGTGGTTGCTGTGCAGGAACCATGTCGGAGTCCGAGGCGAGGAGCTGTGGGCGAGACGCAGGTCTCATGAGCGAGAGGGGCTCCATAATCGAGTGGCCGGACCAGAGACACCTGAGCAGAGGAAGGGTGTGGGTCTCTGAAGCCAGAAGTAGTAGAGGTTGTGCCTGAAGTCGTGGAAGTCGAGCAACCCGGAGAACAAGGATCACAGAAGTCAGTGAGTCAAACCTGGCATTCTGATTCATTGTGCTAGCACTGCTGGCAACAGTATCCTGTCAAATCTAGACTTGCGCAGAAGCGAGCTGAAGTAGTTTGTTGCATTTTCTAAAAAGAGAACATTGGGAAGTAGCACTTGCATGTGAATGGAAATGGAAATGTCTTTTACTCGTGTGAAAGCAAAATGCTACTGAAAGACATTCTAAAGCCCGTAAACTTTATGAAGAAGTGGTCGGGTGTGCCTAATTTAATTTTCAAAGTGAAGAGTGAACACTTTATTGAAACAATCATTGTTCCTAAAAGAAGTCAAGTGTTTAACTTCTGTATCTGCAGTTGGAGAGCGCAAGCACTGCCAAGCCAAGAGTATTCCCTTATTGATATTGAAAGCAGCCTTTCTCAAAGCCAGAATACTGTCTAACAATTACTGTGAATAGAAGTTCAACCTTAACCAAGATATAAGTGTGCAAGCATTACCTGAAGCCAGGAGAGTGGCACCAAAGCTTCTGGGTAATGATGTGGCTAACAGTGGCAGAGATGAAGGCAAAGTTGGGGAAGGGAAACCTTGCTGCTTATATACAATACTTAAGTTGTCATGATTGTAGATAGACAAGAGAGGCAAAGAGGCTGCTCCTTTTGAAGAGATGTTCAGTGGAAGAGTGTCTTGCCTATTTGGAGGTCTTGTCAAAACCAGTCTTTAAAATACAAAGTACTGAAGCTGTAGTGGTATAATGATATAAGGCATTTATAACTCGCCTATGCACAAGTGTTTCATGGCCCAACAAGGCAAGGGAGGGGGACAGAGTGAGGACCGAGACAACGATCTTACTAGGCCAAGTAACACAGATCGCGCAAGTGTAGGGGAGGGAGGAGGAGAAAAGTGCAAGGAGAGGGGAGGAAGGACAAGTGCTGCACACACGATCAAACAACAAGTAGTGCGGCCAGCAGCTGGCAGTGCAAGGGTAAGTGCAGACACCAGGTGTCAGTAAGTGCAGGCAAGGGGACTGTAGGGTTGCAGATAGGCCCCAAGTGCAAGAGTTGCCAGGAGGCAGTGCGGGTGTGCAACTGGGCGGGCAGGGACCCTGGGCACAAATTCAGAGGGTAGCCAGGTGACCAGTGCAGTATCAGACAGAAGGTCAGCAGGGGAGAGGAAGAGAGAAGGCAGAAGCAAAGAGGAAGGTCTTGAGGTGCTTCCGGAACCAGAGATGGTTCTGCTCAAATTTCAGAGAGGCAGAACTTTTGTTGTTGTTGGAACTGTGGTCGACAAATCAACCCTTAATATTGACTTTTCAAGAACTGAACTGAGACTGTGCTACCTATGTTGATTTCCTTGATATTTTCTGGATGAATATTGAAAATGAATACACCTCAAATCCTGGGGAAGGGAGTGCACCCAGATTGCTAAAAGATTACCAAGATACTGTGAACTTTATTGTTGAGGTTAACTGAATGGCCATATATTCTCTTTTGCGTTTGATGTTTAGTGCGAGCGCCAGAACTCCTGCATTACAGTGTTTCGCCTTAGTTTTGTTAGGTAGGGAAACCCATAGTAGAGTACGGAAAGGGAGGCATTTTTACATCATTTCTACCTTAATAAAATGGCATATGTTGAACAATCATTCAACAGGTGCCTGCCCCGCATTGCTGACCCCTCACAATACCTAAAGCCTCCAATATGCGAGCGTCAGGTCTAGACGGACTATTCAATTTTATTTTTAAGGCGCATCCATAAGAATGGGCCATAATTCTGCAAACTGTTATAAATCTGCGGACCATACAGGTTTCTCTTTCTTGGAAGAAATCAGTAATTATTCCAATTTTTAAGAAGGGGAACGAGAATTATGACAGATAGCTCTTTTAGATACCACGGGTAAGGCCTTTGCTAAGCTAACCCAGAGACATCTGATGGATTGAGTGAGGTTCTCCAAGAGTTCCGATTTGTATCAAACTGGGTATACAGCGGAGTAGATAGATCAGTTAATGTATTCTCATTGCAATTATTAAAAGAAATGTTTATACAACAGGACAACCAGTATTTCTAGCTTTTATTGATTTCAAGCAGGCTTTCGATTCCGTAGATCAAGCACTGCTCAGGGCGAAACTTGAAAATTGGGATTACCCTCCATTATTGCTAGAGGTAGTAAAGGGACTATATACAAGTGAGGTTAAACCGCCAGGGTCTACCAACTAAGTCAATTTCTACTAGTAGAAGCCTTAAGCAGGGGTGTATTTAACCTCTTTATAGCTGATTTAGGAGTATACTTGAATGGTGCTTGTTTGTTCCTTTCCAAATTGTGTATATGCAAACAATTTGGTCCTCATTGACCAAACGAAGATGGGGCTTCAAAAGCAGTTAACAGGGCTAGAGTTGTATGCCAAAGAGAATGGCTTTAAAATAAATACAAATACATCAAATATTATGTGCCTTGAACCTAAACCGAGAGGTAAAAAAGGTCCCTTTAAATGATTACTCTATAATCTTCCGTTGTTAAGGGTTAGGGAGTATAGATACTTTTCTATCTGTACCAACGATAACCAGCTAGAAGCTCCCTATGTTAATGAGTTAACAAAAGGCAAAAACAGCTGCATTACAGGGAATAATTCATCGTAGATGCAGTAGATATTCATGTGTGCCACTGATTACATTTTACCAGCTAAAGGTGGTACCAACTCTCACATTTGAAGTGGAGACACCATTATCATCTCATAACCTGAACTGGAACCTCATTGAAGGCTTGTTCTGGAAAAGAGTATTAAGTCTTCCCAGGGCAATACCGGTTCAGGTTATTCAAGAAAAGTCATAGGAACAAGAATGAAGGGCCAATAGAACACTGATGTTGTCGCTTTCGTTCTAACATACTGGAATTAATAGCAATGAAACATTTGTTAGTAGTCTGTTCAAAATTTATGGACAAAATGTTAGATTTGTAAAAATGATTTGCTTGGTGTAGAGATTTAACAGGATAAGTTATGGCTGATGATTTTTAGCGGCCAATACGTATCTTGGATTTGAGCAACAATTCTTAATGCGATTAATATTTTAATAGATGGACAGTATTATATGTGGTGATAAATTTGATATAATATGAAGTGGAGAAAATTATTTTTTCTCTGTATTTATGATGTTATTGTATCCATTGTTAGAAAGTCGTAATAATGTATCATGTTGAAAGTTTGCGTTTCATTCAAATCAATAATAAAATAAATACATTTTCAAAAAGGCCCTCATTACTGAGCGTTCAGCTTCACTCCGTTGGCCTTTTTCTCATTTTCTTCTAGGGAAACTGATAAGTCAGACTATCAGTACTGGGAAACTAGGTTTCCCTTTTGACTTTTACACTTTTGTAACTTTTTAACATTGCAGACAGCATCTTACAATTCAGTGCAATGAGGATAGTTTTGTATCACCTTAGTCTTTTACACTTGGGATTTTTGGTTACTTTTATATGTGCCTAAAGACAAGCTGGGGGCAGCAAGTGTATTTTGACAATTTTTGTGTTATTTCTAGATTTCTAGTGTGCCCATTTTCATTTACCGTGTATGGCTACTAAACATGGCAAGTGCCCTAAAATGGCCATGCCACAAGATTTCAGCTTGTTCTTTGGCCACATTGTTGTTTGTCTTTCTTCCTGCCTTGCCAAGCCAGGAAATCCCATGTACGGTCCTGCACTTACTAGGGAAATCTACTTCTTTTGCGGGCTAGTGATGCCTTTGTGCATGTCTGCGTTGTGTCTGGTCCCACTCTACATCTGTGGTGCCTGAAAGTCTGGGTGTGGGGCATGAGTGAAACCAACAGTGGTCCCCGATTGGGCCCACTGCTGGCTGTTTGAATGGTGTAGATCCTTACCATTGGTGGGCTTAGACTGGTTTCCAGACTGGATTTTGCATTAGAAGAGGACTCCTGCAGCCATTTCTTCAGATCAGCGTTGGAGTCAAGAATCCTGTGTATAAGAACAGCCGACTGAAGATCCGAACAAGACTCCTAAAGAGGCCCAGCATCCCTTCCTACGTCTGACCCAGTGAGGTCTTGTTGGAGTACCTGATCTGTGAAGGCTCTGTGCAGTGCTTCAACCCCTGGACTGGTGGGACTAACCAATCTTGATGTGTTTGAGGATCCAGCCAACCTGAGCCTTTGGAAGTGTCTGTGGACCACTTGGCGACCAGCTCTGCAGTGGGCTATCTCGCTAGAACCGCTGCTGTCCCACGTTTGCAGCCAGAACGTTGGTAGTCGCCAGCTTGTGGTGGAAGACGGCTTCCTGCCTAAGTTAAGCCTCTCAGCTTCAAGGGCTCCTGCTCTGGAAGGTCTTGTTCAACCACAACTGGCAGAACGCCTGCCGTGGTCTGTGTGCACTGGCCGTCGCTGGAACACACCTTCCCCAGTCTTGTGAAGTGTCCTGAAGAGGTCTGGATCAGTGCTTTCTGCATTTCTACATCTACAAGGGTTGTGCACTACTCCTGGATCCGACCGGAAGATTCCTTGCACCCTCAGCTCCCGAGCACCTCTCACCGGAACTAACAGCAGGAGGGGAGGGCGGTAGTGAGCCGACCAGGAATGGCGGGCTCCTTTTAAGATCTGCTTAGCGGCTCCAATTAATCCTGAACATCAATTCACCAGAGCTGACTGAGTCCATATGTGTGCCCGTAGTGCATCACTGCCATACAAAACATACTGGAAGGGCCAGGAGAGACGGTGGTGGAGCTAACAACTGGTGCAAACTGCTCATCAAGCTGAGCTGTGCCGACCTCAGGTGGCTTTGGAGGCAGGCTGCGACCGAGAGGGCCAGGCAGATACTGAGGCGGCCGCGAGCCCGGGAGGTGGCTGCATCGGCCTGCTGATCCAGTGGCCCCCACGGAGGTTGCGGGAGCCAGGGGACCCCTGTCCAGGAGGTGGCCCGATCGTGGGCAGAGACCTGTGGCTGCAGAGGAGGGCCTGCCATCCCCCCGGTGGGCTGGCGGTGACTGGTAGGAGTGAGGCACTGGTAGCGGGAGGCGGCGGCAGTTAGTAGCCCGACCCAGTCGATGCAGCCGCTGAGTCCACGCTCCAGCTAAGCTCTCTGTCCTGTGATGGTCCCGAGGACCTGAGCTGTGTCTGATCGAGAAGGGCTGTAAGGCAGCAGACAGAGGGAGTCGGGAGCCCATTGGCTGATCTGACCCGGGAGTCGCAATCCCACAGCAGATCCCTGTAGGGACATCGGGGAGCAGCGGTAGGAGGCAATGTGGAGCCCGCCTGCTGCCGACACAACAGTGCTCTTTGCCGGAGCCTGTCGAGACGACGGGGCCTGCCATATAGCAGGCAGAGGCAGTTAGGAGCCCGCCTGCTGCTGCAGTGCTGACTGGGAAACTGCCTGTGGTGGTGTGTGGGGCTCTCCCGGCCCGCGGAATTGTGTGGCTACTGTAAGGGTGTCCCTAATTATGCTCACACCACAATCAATACACCCCTCTAGGGAAATAAGGCAAAAAGGCAATCGTGTACGGATAACAAGTTTAATCTTACAAAATGAGGATGGTAGCAAAGGACTCTGGTGCCCGAATCGTCTTCTCCTGTCCCTCTTCCGCTCCTTCCTGTGAAAGTGGTTTCAGGCAGGGGTTTATATAGGCCTTGCTTGCTGTGGTGGTGTTACTGGATATGGATCATGGCTTCATCCCAATCTGTCCTTTTTCCATTATAGGGATGCTCCAAAGCCTTCTTTCTTTGTTGTCAGCGGTTTTGTCAGGCCATGCTGTTCTACATTTTGCTAGCTATGCAAGACCACACTGCAGCTCTGCAGACTTTTACAAACCTTGAGGCCTAGCCCAAAGAAAAACTAAGATTTTTATGTGCACAAACATTTTCCAGTCATTCTCTCCATATTCCACTCATTCTGCTCATGTTTTATCTGGGTCCTGTAGTCTCCTCTACAATTTACTCTTAAAATGTGTCCCATTCTGCATTTTGTTTGTTGCACAGAACATGTAATTCGTGCTTTTACCCTACATGTACCCTAGATGGACAGTAAACAGCTGGTGAGTCGGTTCGTGCTGGACATAGTGACGAGCACTACATAAGCGTCTGTGGTCAATTTTTACATCCCACGGGCCACATTCATTCTGGGAAGGAGGGGTAGTTTGACTCATACACAGCACTAAGATTTTACAATGCCTAGGATCTGACATTACAAATCTATCCAGCTAATAGTTAATTGTGCCTTATATCTAAACAATAACTACCTTGTTCAGTGCTTGCCTATGTCTGTGATTGTGATTATGTTTGCATGAGAGAGCCTTCCCAGTGTCCTTCCTCCCCCCTAGTCCATTATAGCGCCTTAAAGAGGTCTTGCCTAACTCTAAAGCGCTTGGGGCTTCAGGAGGACCCTGGTTCCTTACCAACATTCCCACTTTCGTTACTTCTACAGTAACAAACTCATCCCCACCCAACATATCTACAACCCCAAAAGCATCAGTTTGAGTTTCTCTGTTTATTGTATGGCAAGGTGCATTAGAACCCTCAATTGATACCATCATCTTTGCACTACTAAGTACTACATTGACACAACATCGGAGACCCAACTGGCAGGTGCAGAAAAGGACCAAGAAGAACACGAGAACAGGCACCAGTATTTTTACTGCTGCCCCCAGCCATGACGGGGCCCAATCAGAGGCAAGCGATAGCCAATCCATGTTGTGAACTCCACCTTCTTTTTTCATTTGAACACCTAGATTGTGCAACACCTCGATGATATGGGATAGTGACCCATTGTCAGCATCCTACCGGTTTCAAAAGTGCAGCAACTGCTTCCCAACTTTTTACACACTCCTTGTTCTATGGCTGTAGCTAGTTTAGCTCCCATCGGATGATCTGAACCCACTTGGCGTTAGCAGCTGCTTGTACCACAGGAGCCAAAAAAGTTTAAAGTCTCTGCCGAGCTAAAAAGTCAATACTCATCAGGTATTCCTCCGACCAGTGCGTAAGAGTCTTTTGAGATATAGTTCAATCTCTTCTTTCTTTTCAGCTGTTGAAATTGTTCTTTCTGGCAGCATACAAAATTCTTGTGTGATCTGCAAGTCTCTCTCTGCTTCTTTAGATGCTGGAGTGGCTGTTGGCACCTTGACAGGCATTTTGTTTCCCTTCAGGTGTTCTTCCGAGATTACTAGTAGTACTGAGTGCAGGGTGGCCAGTGAACACTTGTCCCACCAGGATGATGGGAAGTGTAAGTAGGCTTGTTGGCCACAAACCCAGTAGTAATCCATCACTACTGCCGTACCTTTCGTCATATCGGGGATCACAAGAGTGTGGTTACACTGTGTGTTTGCGCCAACAGGAACTGTTCCTTCATTGCTAAAACAAAGTTCATAATCCTGGTCTCTATGTATTCGCACAGGCTTCTCCATTGTTGCAATCCAGGTCAGCCTTATGATGAATTGGGACCATATCTGGGCACACAGTCTCTACTTGGGCTAATATTTCTTTGCTGTACTCGATCAGTACATCTGCTGGGCTTGTCACTGTGGTACCCTGCCATTTGTTGCTTACATGCAAGTGACCTCCCAAGGAAAAATATGGTGCTTGTAGACACTTGCTGTATTTTGTACTGCCATTGCACAGCGCTGGGTCTAGATCGATGCTCCTCAACTGCACGCTGTGTGCCTCGAATATGTCCTTTATCCTACATAGTGCAAGATGTGCCAGGCATTGTGCCTCTATAATTGGGCCTGCATGTGGAACTAAAACCTTAGGAGCCCCTGACGCATGCGGGACGAGTGCACGAACGTAACAACTTTCATTCATCACATTCCTTCCCGCAGTACGCATTTCGGAGTACCAGCTATTAGACGACTCAGAATGCTGAATGTCAGGAATGGCGTCAAAGCCCAACCCCTTATATAAATCATACGTCCTTCGTACTTCCCATTTTATTCTTCTAAGAAAATCTGTGGGCGTGGCCGGCAAACAGTGAGACATCGTTTGATTCTTATTTATCATCACAGACATATTCATACCATTGCTTATAAATCTACTAACATTATTTTCCTTGATATGCAACTGTACACCCCCTGACTCCTTTATATGGCCACCCCATATAACAGACATACCTTCATAAACTCCGACAACCACAATCAGTGTCACACAACACAATATAACCATTGGTCTACCAAGAAAGCATAATACAGATATCCTTAAAAAAATACAGTCAGTCTATCATTAGCCCTACATAATAGAAAGGTTTGAACACAACGGTCAGGCATCCTTGCTTATCCCTGGAAAGGAGAAAAAAGGTTACTGAGAAAGGGAAAGAGAAACACCCTTTTCCCACTAGGGCTGACCGGGTTGTAGACCTTCGAACATTTTTCAAAATAAAACAACAATAAAAAATGAAAAAAAGAAAAGAAAGAAAAAGAAAAGAGAAAAATCACAGGTGTGCCACTGCACACCACCCTGGGATGAATCGTTTAGTAAACGTCTTCTTCATCAGTTACGTCCTTAATCTGTCAATTGAGCTTTGCAAGCTCTCAATGCCTTGATGAGAAGGACAAGTTCTGCTGCCTGAGCTGAATAGTGCAAAGTTAATCTTTTAATGATCAGAACTTCATGCCCCCCCCTTTACCGTACACCACGGTCACCCTCGTGTGCCTCCGTACTGTCTCCTAGATACA
Source organism: Ambystoma mexicanum (assembly GCF_040938575.1). Lineage (NCBI taxonomy): Eukaryota > Metazoa > Chordata > Amphibia > Caudata > Ambystomatidae > Ambystoma > Ambystoma mexicanum. Next base: position 127,343,116 of record NC_090938.1, read on the forward strand.
TCAACATATAGTTTATCTCCTTCCATCAATGCATGAGCCGTTCATCAGAGTGAGAAAATAAATAAAACTCCTGTGTATAATCGGAGTTGCTAAAACAGGGTACGTGCAAATAGCTTCTTTCAAGCCCTCAAATTATCTATTCATTTCTCAAGTCCATTCCAATTTACAATTTGTCTTCTGACCTTCTCTAAGACTTTGTAACAGCAGCCTTGTGTAGGCTGCGTTGTGTAGGATTCATGCCCTACAATAATTACATAAGCCATAGAATATGTCCGGGACCACAGGAACTCCACAGACTAATGACTCCCTTGCCATTGCATTGATTATTTTCTTTGCTCGGGCTACACACATCCCCGGAGTGGAACACACTACCCCTTGATCTGTAAATTATATAGTTACATTTAGTTTACTGAGCAGATCCCTTCCCAACAAGTTAACAGGGGAATTCTCTGAATATAAAAAGGGGGCTTGTACTACCTTCCCTCCCACTTTTATATCCAGCTGCTCAGTGTATGTAACCGTAGAAATAGCCCCATAGAACCTCTGCATGTCAAGGCTTTTACCTGATAATGGAAAGTTCCCCTCCATAATGCATGATTTAGTTGCACCCGAATCTACCATAAATATAAATTGCTTGTTTCCTATTTTCGCCTCCACCAAGGGCTCCTCTTCAGGGTGTGCAGATGTCAATAGGATTGGACACGCAAGTGCTCTCTGTGGGCTGCCCTAATCAGAATATTTATTTGTCCCGGGGAATGAAAAAGGGCCGCCCCTGCCATTTGAACTCCTTGTAATGGGGCGCCCGTTCCCCCCTGCCATCCTGTTAAACTGTGTTACCTCACCCTGCTGTGGTTGTCGGCCATGTTGCCCCTGCCAGTCAGCCCCATAAGGGAACTGAGGTGTCACCTCGCCCAAATTGCGGGGGCCCCATTCCTTGAGGTCCTTGGAATCCCTGCCCTGGAGGTGATGGCCCATAATTAAATCCCATCCGAGGCCTGTTCTTGCATTCCCATGCAAAAGGCCCCCATCTCCAGCAATACCAGCACTGTGATGTTCCCAATCCTCCTCCCCGGTGCCCCATCCCCCCCAAAGCCTCCTGCTCTTGCTCCTCAAAATTCTCCTCTTCACCTTGGTGCTCCTTCATACTGCCACTGTGGGATTGGGGACTGTCCCCCCCGCCTTCCAACCCATTGTCCCTGTCCTTCGGCCCATAGTGCCGCAATTGTGGCAATCTGTTGAGCATCTCCTGTCCTTTCCCCCTGAGCCGGTGCCATCACCGGTGCTTGGACAACAACCTTATTTAGTTTCTTTTCCAATAGTTTTGCCTCGTTTGTTTGCCGCTTCTGTGCGGTCTCGCTGTCCCGCTCTTTGATTCTCTTACAATGGTGGACTATTATACTTTGTATCTCTGCCCACCCTTTGGCTTCAACTCCCACAATTGTATCTAGTGCCTTTTGGACCTCTTTTGGTAATCCCATCTTTATGATAAAGTAGAAAAATGGTACCGAATGGTTCCATTGCCCTCCTGTCTCAACTCTCCACATTTCCTGTAACTTAAGAATACACTAAACTGGATCCTCATCATCACCCATTGTGCACTGCATTAAAGAATATAAGTCAGGGGTATCTGGGTACATCTTTTGTAGGGCACCCCATACCCTTGCCTTTACTTTGTTAAAGGCTGCTCCATCACGTTCGTTATTTGCAAGAATTATCCCAGGGTACCCAGCCCTTACCCCTATGTCCCCAGCCTGGTCTCCACATAAGGTCTCCTAGTGCTAAGGCACCCCCCTGCTGCTCGTTTCCCAAATTCATAGATCCATGTACTGCCTCCGGCTGTAAGCTGGGAGAAAGCTTTAAAGCTTTAATTAAATTATTTTTGTTCATCTGAGGCCATGGCACGTACTGTGTTATCCCTACTCCGTTATTTATAAGAGGCATCTGCATGTCTATTTTGTTTTCAACCCCTTTAGAATTTTTCTGATCTTGTACTACCATTCAATCTAGTCTATTTCTCTGTCTATCCCTTCCCACCGCCTCTTGTTGCAGGGATGGGTTTATCACCACCTCAATCTCTTTCGTGCCCTGCCTCTTCATTATTTCTGCCACCTTGATCTTCCCATTCATTTTCCCTTGTTGGTTCAACTTCCTGTCCCTGGACCGGCCATACCCTCTCCCCATCATCTTTTTCGACACAAACATTTCTTATTGCCCCAGTGTTGAATCTAACCAACAAAGGGCATGTGTTGTGCCCTATGGTCGCCCAGACCCCACTTGCATTGTGTTGTGCCCTATGGTCGCCTAGACCCCACCTGCATTGTGTTGTGCCCTATGGTCGCCTAGACCTCATTCGCATTGTGTTGTGCCCTATGGTCGCCTAGACCCCACTCGCATTGTGTTGTGCCCTATGGTCGCCCAGACCCCACTCGCATTGTGTTGTGCCCTATGGTCGCTTAGACCTCATTCGCATTGTGTTGTACCCTATGGTCGCCTAGACCCCACTTGCATTGTGTTGTGCCCTATGGTCGCCTAGACCTCATTCGCATTGTGTTGTGCCCTACCTATAACGCCCATGCCCCCTTCACGCCACTCCCCTGTATATTACCTTAGCCCCAGCATGCTACTCTGCCTGACTGCGATCATGTTCCCTTTCTGTGTCATGCAAAGTAACATACCCTGCACTGGCAACAGTTACCTAGCCTATAATAATGGTTTAGTCAGACCCGCCTGCCCAAGACACCACCCGATCACCTGCCCTACACCATTCCTGCCCACCACACTAGCCTTCCCCCCGGATACCAAGTCCGCCCTTCCCACCCATAGACATGCACACGTTCCGCATGTCGCAGCTAACACACACCTAGCTGTCTATAAGCAGAACCCCATCAACACGAGAGCATCTTGCCCTACCATTGACTACAACACCTCTACATTAGCTAACCTAACCAACTCCCGTAACACTACCCTCATCCCCTCCGATCGGAATTCTAGACTTGGCGCCAGAACCCACCACAGACCTAGCAAAGGCCCTACCAAATCACTCAATAAGATCAACCCTCGCACTGTAACACCCATCAACACTATCCATCCCAGTCTTAAAGGAGCTCTCCTAAATGTCAGATCATTAGTCGCCCATGCCTCAGAAGTCGCTGACATTATTCTAACAAACAACCTGGACTTCCTTGCGGTAACCGAAACATGGCTGCACGATGCTGCAGGTCCATCTCTTACCCTAGCCATACCTGATAACTACACCATCCTTAGAGCAGATAGACCGAACGCTCGAGGTGGCGGCGTAGCTATCATCTTTAAGTCCACGCTTGACATCAGACTATCCTCTGCTCCCCCACTCAAATCCTGTGAACACATTACAGTCAAATTTCAAACCTCCCCTAAAAGTACTATTACGCTGCACTTAATTTACCGACCCCCGGGCCCTCCTGGCTCATTTGAGGAAGACATCACTTCACTAGTTGCTGAAAGTTCCAAACCATCAGCACAATTGATTATACTTGGAGACTTTAACCTTGGGTTTAACGACCCCCTAGACACCTCAGCCACTGCCCTGGCCTTGGCATTAGAGGAGCATGGCCTCCAACAACTTTGCTCCAAACCCACCCACTCGAAAGGCAGAATCCTTGACTGGATAACTACCCTTAACTGCAACATTACTACGAAAGATCCCACACAACTTATCTGGACTGACCACCACCTCCTCCCGTTTGACATTCTTACCAGCAACTCAGCACATAAAAGGCCTATCATGGCACCTGCCTGCCCTACTAGGAAAAAGAGCAATATCACAGCGGAAGCCCTAATACCTCTGGTGATCCCTACTTTAAACGCACTACCCGCCACAACGGACTTGAACCAACTGGTCAACGCCTACAATGAGTCCATGGCCAAAGCCATTGACATCATTGCCCCACTGAAACTGCGCAAAGGAATACCCAAAGCGCACCTGAACACATGGTTCACCCCGGAGCTCAAAACCCTGCGTCAACAAAAAAACAAACTTGAAGCACTCTGGAAATTAGTGCCTTCTATAAATAACAGAACCAATCTCACCAACATCTCCACCCTCTACAAAAATGAGATTATACGGGCCAAGAAAGAATCTCTCAATACTAGGATCTCCCAGGCAAGCTCCAGTACTAAGGAGCTCTTTAACATACTAAAGGAATTAGAAAACCCCATTACCCCCACTGACTCTTGCACTAAGGATAAACCCTGGTGCACAGGGATCCAGAATGCCCTTGCTAACAAAATCTCAGGGCTCCAAACTAAAATCAACAACAAACGACAACAACTCACTCTCGATCCCACCTCCTTCCCCACGCCCCCTCCACCTACTGCCACTAATTCAGGCTTCACCTTCAAAAAGGTATCCATATTGGAGGTTCAGAAAATTATAGCATCCCTTAAACCATCGAATTGCAAGGGGGACAGCTGCCCCGCACAGATCATAAAAGATGCAGCTAGGGATCTCTCCCCATTTATCACCAAATTAATAAACCTGTCCTTCGCCAACAACATGGTCCCCAGCAATCTGAAACAGTCCTGGGTCCTACCGCTACTAAAAAAAACTACTCTCAACCCTGACATCCCCACGAACTACAGACCCATTACCACCGTCCCATTCCTACTAAAAATCTTGGATAGAGTGGCCTATTTACAAATCCAGGACTACCTTGAGGCCAATCACCTACTAGGAACTCGCCAATCTGGCTTTCGACCACAACACGGGACAGAAACGGCCCTTGTTGATCTCAAATGCCAGATAGACGAACTCAAAGACAAAAACAAGGCTGCCATCCTTCTACTCCTTGACCTCTCCGCTGCCTTCGACCTGGTCGACCATAAAATCCTGTGCAACCATTTATCTCTGGCAGCACACTTCTCCCACTCTGCAGTCACATGGATCCAATCCTTCCTGGACAACAGAACCATGCGGGTCTTCTCCCCCCTAGCAGCGGCTGACCCCATCCCCATCACCTGCGGTGTCCCACAAGGATCCTGTGTCTCACCTACCCTTTACAATATTTTCACCAAGCCCTTATTCGACAAGCTGGACAATCTGGGTGTCACCTATACTAACTACGCAGATGACACCCAGATACTCCTCACCTTATCAGGCAACTACAACAAGGACGCCAAATGGATCAACGAAGTCTTTTCCATCATTCAGGCATGGATGGCCACACATGGCCTATGCCTGAATGATGACAAGACTGAATTGCTTCTTGTCGGCTCACCGAACACTATCAGTAAACTCTGTCCCGGCTACACTAGCTTCACTATTGACGGTAACACCATACCCATTGTCAAGAGCGTAAAAACCCTCGGTTTCTACCTAGACACGAACATCAACCTAGCTAAACAAATCAACATGACCGCCTCAGCCACTGCCTACACCGGTAAACTTATCAGGGCCTGCAGACCACTGATCTCCCCTAGCAACTGTCTCATCCTAGCCAGAGCACTCATTCAATCTAAACTGGATTACTGTAATAGCCTCTATGTAGGTGCCAACAAAACAGTAATCAATAAATTGCAAGTTTTACAAAATAACGCACTCCGTGCCGCCCTCAATATTCCTAGAAGGGAACACATCTCCGCCACCAGAACTGCCTGCAAATGGTTGTCCATCCAACAGAAAATTGATCTGAAAACCATATGCCTTACTTACAAAGCCCTCAATCATCTTGCCCCACCCTACCTCTCGAACAAATTTACACTTAGACAGAACACCAGAACCACCAGATCGTCCAACTCATTACAACTAACAGTTCCCAAATACTCCCTCAAAAGAGCTGGAGGATCCAGCTTCCCAACCCTGGCATCACAACTCGAACTCCATCCCACTGGATATTAAATCCACACCTACCTTCCAACCCTTCAGAACCAAGGTCATTTCCTGGTTAACCAACAAATAACTGTCCTACCACACATGTATGCACTCCGAATGTCCAATTTTATGTATATTGTTTGAATACTATTATCTATGCCCTATCAATACTGTACTATTGTCTTTTACCTGTAACCTGATGTTCAAAGCGCATATATACCCCCGGGTCAAGAGCGCTATATAAATAAATAAACAAACAAACAAACAAACAAAATCTCCTGTCTGCCAATCCCCTATTTTCTGCACTGGTACCCTTATTCTAGTGGTTCTTCTCCAGGTTCTTTTAGGTTGACCAACTTTTCCCACAATGCTCTTAACTCGTTGTTCATATCTGCTTGTGAACCCCTGGGTACACCGATGCTACGGGCATGCCAGCGCTTGTGGATGGGATACATGGAGGTGGGGGGAGCACAAGCTCTTGAGCCCCCCCCCCAGATGCCGATAATCCTGTTGTCGACTTTTTCGGGGTAATGGCAGCGCTGGAATCAGAGGCGCAGGTGCCCGCGATTTTCTGGCATACTGAAAAAGGCATTTGACTCTATCGAATGGCCTTTCCAATTTGTGGTTTTACGAAAACTTGGGCTTGGAGCCCGATTTCTCTCTCTGGTCACCCTACTCTATGTCAATACATCGCAGAAAATAGTTGTGTGGCGAAAGCGGGCTGACAGTTTTGATATGGGACGGGGGACAAGGGAGTGCTGCCCACTATCCCCACTCTTCTTTGTCCTGGCGAAGGAGCCACAAGCTGCCATTCTGAGAAGCGCCATATCCAGCGTGGACGGCAACTGGGGCTGCATAGATCATTTTTCTGTATGCAGACGAGGATAAGGCAGCGAGGTGGCGTTCACTCCCGAACACCCAGGTCAGGCGCATCACAATAGTAAAAATGATCATACTTCCCAGGCTCCTTTATCTGTTTCTTAATGTTCCATTGCTTCTCCCGACAGATTTTTTTTCTGCAGCTGCAGGGACTTGTCCTGTAACTCGCCTGGGCAGGGAGGCTGGCGAGGGTGGTGTACTCTACTCTGACACAGCCCTACGAATAGGGGGCCTGGCCTTACAAGATCTGGAGCGCTACGATTGGGCGGCGCAGGCTCACTACTTGGCACATTGGTATGCTATTGATTTAATTCGGCCGCATGTGCAGGTGGAGAGGGCACTGACCATTCCCAGTTTGCTCTGTACGATGGTTCTCAAGGCCCCAAGGATGGCACCAGGCTCTCTGAATGCTGTAAAGGTCACCTGTGACATTTGGAGAAGAGTGGTAAGTAGGTTGGCCGTCGACACACTGTATTCGGCCCTATTGCCTGCCAGGCATATGGCTGGTTTGGGGGATCACTTAGGAGGTGGCATACCTCAAGTGGATGGAGAAACTTGGCAGGACTACCTTCAGAGACTTCTTAGTGGAAGGTGAATTCTTATCACTACAGCAGGCGAAGGGTGGCGGCGGGGTACCCATTGGACATACTAATGTATTTGTGGGGTGCGCAACATCCTCAAAGCAGAGTTTCCATCGTTCCCTCGACAGTCTTCCACCTGTCGAGGTTGGTGATTCAATCACAGGGGGAGGGCTGTCTGGTCTCGCGGCTTTATAGCAGACTCATGGCTGACCTTCCGAGGAAAGGGGACACGCCTTGACGGCGATGGGAGCGTGCCAATGGTAGGACCATCACAGAAGAGGACTGACTGTATGTTGCACCATACCCAAAAGGGGTCCCTGAACTCCAGGTACAAGTTGATCCACTTTAATTTTGTATACCAGGTCTATCACATCATGGCCAGCACCAGGCCAGCTTCTCCGGACTCATGTGCTAGATGTGGGGCTGGTCAGGCAGGGTTTCTGCATTCAGCCTGGGAGTGTGTGGAGGTTGTTTCAGTTCCGGGAGGATGTTATTACCAAGGCCACCTCGAATATTGGGGAACAGATACAGCCCGATCATATGGTGCCCCTCCTACGATGTACTAGGTCCTTGTCACGAGGGGTTACACACCTGGCAGGGCTGCTACTGGTGGTAGCTTGTAGGTGGGCGGCGATGTCCTGGGGGAGGGTGCGCCCGCCTAGTGTTCAAATGTGGCTTGCATACTCATGACGTGGAGACGGCATTCATTCAGACTCTACCACTGAAAGCCCGCCCGCCGGATGTATGGGCTCTGTATGTTCAATAATTGCTTACGGCAAGCGAATAAGTATGTGTATAACGACCTGTTCAGAACACCTATACTGTATAGTTTTATAACTCGCTGGATTAAGCAGAGGGTGGGTCACCGTGGGAATTTTCCTTTTGTTGATGTTCGCAGTGTGTTGATCAAATGCCAAAAGAAAGTATAAAAAAAAAAAACTATCACCCCATCCAGTCCTCTGATAAAATCAGAGTGAGGGAGGTAAGTTAACGCAACGCATTTGTCTGCCTTTGTCATCCATAGGATAACATTCCACTGCTTTTCGGTCATTGCACCTGAGCAGTGAAACATGAAAAATAAGAACACATTTTTACTTATCAGTAACTTTATTGCATCTCTTCTCTTGAACACTCACCAACACAAGTACTTTACCAGCATCAGATACATTCGGGGGGAGAAGCATTGTGACTCTTGGGCACTTGGCCCCACTCTTCATAGGGATTGGATGTCTGAAGTTAGGGCAGATTTCTTGTGACTTGGTTTCATCTTACTGCATCACTTACTTACCTTCTTTTATTTATTTAAGTCACTGAATGCATTTTAAAAACCTGTGGTGACTGTAAGCATGTTTATTATTGAGTGGTGTGTGATATGATCACCTGCTTGTTTTATTTTTTAGCATGCGTTTTGTGCTTAGAAGAAATATAGTATCTTTGTACATTTCTGTCTGAATTGAATTATTATGTTCTTCACTGTGTGGACTTGTTTTGGATCCCTGACCCCACTCACACTCTTGTGAGAAGTCTTCACTGCTCTCCATTGGTACCTTGATTGGGTTTTGAGTAACCTCTCAGAGTTCCCCTGTTCACTATAACTAGGGTGGCCTCCTACAATCAGTACACAGCCAGATTCTAGAAATCAAATCGTAATAATCTCAAAGAGTGCATTGATGCTAAACATTATGGAGTCATTATTTTTTCACAAGTTCAGGGATTCTTGAATGATCGCACCCACTGGCACTTTGGTACGTAATCCCCTTCTGGGAAGTGATGATTTGTTTGTGAAGACATTTCCACTCCCTATATCTGCAATTTCTGAAGAAAACAAACACAAATACAAATAGGCACACCTACCCTGTGGATGATGTCAGCCGAATGTATATACTGCAACAAAAAACACAAAAAAGAAGAAAGTTAGTATGAACTGGTATTGGTTCTCAGAAAACCTGTGGTTTACATCTCTCTGGTATTCTCAACTACTCACATCGCTCTTCCTCTAGCACATCTCTCAACTCGCATGCTTTTGGCGTGTTTCACCCGCACTGTAACTGATTTACTTTCCTGCCAAATCCAACCCCTTACATGTCCATATATTTCAGTAGGCTCTCACCTGCCCTGAGAACAAAAACTGTTGGGAGCTATGGTCTAGCATTCACGTAAGTTCTGACACTGCATTATACTTTTCCTCTGGCCCATAAATCTTACAGGAAGTAGACCTATGCCGAGGTAATCCTCAGAAGGAAGAATCACATCAGAACCAGAAGTGAGAGCCAACCTGGGTGGGACTGGAATACCATTTGCACACAATGCTCATCATCGATCCCCAGCCAACGGTGAGTGCCAAGTAATTTGCTAGGCAGCCATTTTCTATTGCGGTCGTTGGTTTCTTAGACTCTCTCACCCAGTGCTTAATTTGTGGTCGAGGGGAATTTGCCAGGGATCAGCTCTGGCACTTATTTCTAATCCTAGCTTGTTCATGTTGTGGTGTTTTGGCAACTTTATTATTTTGTCAGTGATTCAAAGTATTATAAAAACAATAGTGTGCGCTGACCTGGGTCTCTTCATCCTTTGCTTGCTCATTTTATTCACAAACTCGATAACTCAGGTTGGCAGGGCATGGCTAGTTATCCATTTTCATGATGAACAATGTTTTTGAAGGTGACAATGTTGGGCACTGATGCTGGCCGTGCCTGTACACTGCTCCAATGAACCTGCTTGACATTGCTGCAAATTCTCTACTGAAATAACCATCAAAATGGGTTGACAACAGGACCGTCACCAGCCAGCAGCCACAACACACAGGCAAGGTCAGTGAAAAGGCCAATTTCAAAGAAGAGTGCCTAGCGTGAGTGCCAAACCAAAGAAAATTATCTTGATGCAGTGTTTTATATGTTCATCAATTCAGTTATGATTTAGCCTCCATTTGTCCAATAAATTACCATAGAAGGAAAGCATGTTAGCTATTATTTTCTATTGATAGATTGTTAAAATATTCCACTTGTCACAGATAGGATCAGAGCAACATATTAACAATAATGTGTTTTAAAGAAAAACAAATATTTATATTATTTCAAGACACAATCACCATGAATCCATCACCCTCAATGAACCGGTGACATCTGCAGCCTTAACACCAATTATTTTGGTACTGCATGGGGCTGGCATGGGTGGTGTCAGTGAGCTGGGAACTGCCCACTCGATGCGTCAGTGATGTGCAACAAAAATATTTGGGCACTGGCCCTTATTTTCTTACAAATGAAGCACTGCTCTCCCATCACACTAGAAGCACCAAAGAGTATAACAAGTGTCTAAAGAGGGGTTCCAACAGTCTTGTAGATGGTATCCAGTCATTTTATCGGAAGCAAAACAGAGTGGCACATAACAGAGTGGACAATAACACCAGAAAACACAGAAAAGTTTAAATAAATATGTAAAGGGTAGTGGGCTAAGGGGTTAAAATGGGTCGGGTTGGCGTGGCTTTAAAAGGGTGGAGGTTTGGGGGGGACCACCCCCCAAATAAAAAAAACAAAACAAAATTCAGTGTTTTGTGCACAATGAAATGTACCACTCTAACTGTGGTTGGTAAAATCACATATAACCCTTGTAGACTAAGTGAGGGGTGATGATTAAATGGGATTAGGAACCTTCCCTTACTTTCCCCCAGTTTTCCCTTGAGCAATAGCTCCCTCATTCTATAAGGCTTAATTAAAATATCCAAAATGAAGCCTGTGTCTAAAAGTAAAAACTGTTCTTTTACAGTCAGTCAATTGCAGAACCACAAATTATGGGTTGACAGACTTGCCCAAAAACACATTATGTTTGTCACACAAGAACGCAGGAAAAGAAGGCGATGTTCTGGGCTATTGACTTGTCTGCAAGACTTATACAGGTGGTTAATCATCGAGCAGTCAAGGAAGGAAGGCTCCATAATAGGAAAGCATAATTTGGGACAAGAGCACACGGGATGGAGAAGAGTAGGACACCTCATCCTTGATAAAGGCGAGATCAGCACAAAACACAACTAATGCATTGAAGTCAATTCCAGCTATTACTGCAAAGTGCAGCACAGAGGGAATATGATCTCTTCAACTGTGGAATTCTGCACCATCAGCTGTGGTTGCAGAGACTATGGCTCTGGAGAGAAGGAACTTTGGAATATGATCACCACATGAATCCGACACAGCACTTACGGCAGAATGCATAAACACAGAGTTCATTGCTAGCAGAGATCAGGTCCTCAGACTCAAGGACATATTACATTAGGCATAACACCAGTTTTGCTCTTAGCCCAAATCTGTGGTTCCTATAAATAACCAGTTTACAAGACCCCACGCTCATTAGAGACATAAGAGCCTCTTCAATACTGGAACAAATGGCACAACACAGAAAGCCTGCGACTATTCTCCTGAAGCTCATCACAGTTTCATTAAAAATGCCCTCTTCTAGCAGTGTTGGTACAGTAAAGGATGGAGGGCGTGTACAGAGCAGTCTTACTTCCTCATTTCCTGTGTGTGCGTGGCAGCGGGGGTTGGTTTCCCTTCTATTGTTTTCCCCTAACTAAGCAAGATCCAGCAGCAGGCCTAAACCATTTAAACAGGTTTTTGAAAAAGCTGTTCTTTGAAATTATCTGGACTAGTCAAGAGTGTTGGCTGCTGGCAGCCCAATTTGCAGGCGACTGCAAGACCTTGCTGCAGTTTCCAAAGGCATCTCACAGGTCTTCTAAACAAGCACTTCGGATTGGCAGTATAGCCTCTTAAGCACACAAGAGAAAAACCCAAAATATATATTATATATATGATATATTACTCACCGTAATCGTATTTCTGATGCTTGTATCTGCTTAGATTCACATGCTGTGCATAGGCCGACATCTAGTGGAAGCTGCGGAGTATTACAGTTTGTTTTTCGAAACTCGAAAATGGGTGTCGACACAGGGCGTGCCAGTAATACTATCTCTAGTGTGACGTCCACTGTACCCATGATCCCTCACGCGTCTAGGACCCTCAGATTGTATTTTTCCTGACATGAGGTAGCATGAGGAGTAGCGCAAGTACAGATGATCCAAGCAGATAAAAGATAGATAAGATAAGACTACAAGCATCCATGCGCCTTCTCTCACAGGGGGGGGAAGGGTGGGCCACATGTACATCTAAGCAGATACAAGCATCAGAAATACGATTACGGTGAGTAATGTATCCCTTCTGAGGCTTGTGGAATCTGCTTAGATCACATGCTGTGTATAGATTAGCGAGCAGTGTTAGAAGGAGGTGGGATTTGAGAAGGGTCATGAGCAAATACATGTCTTAGAACCGCTTGTCCCACTTGAGTATCTGTCTTGGAATGGGTGCCAATGCAGTAGTGCTGAGTAAAAGTGTGGATAGAGCTCCAAGTAGCTGCTTTGCAAATGGTGTCAAGGGGAACATTTGCAATGAAAGCCAGAGTGGCCCCAAGGCCTCTTGTCGAGTGGGCTCTGGGCGTAAAAGGCAAGGTTTTGTCAGAAAGAGAGTAACACAACTGGATACAGTTGACAATCCACTTGGAGATGGCACCCTTAGAGACGCGATCTCCCTCTTTGCCTGTGGCTACGGAGACAAACAGTTGATCTGTTTTCCTAAGCGGTCTGGTCTTGTTTACATAGTAAAGGACCGCCCTACGCACATCTAGGGTGTGTGGTTTAACCTCAGCCGAGCTTTGTGGGTTTTGGAAGAAAGCCGGAAGCTCGATGGACTGGTTTACATGGAATTTAGAAATAAATTTAGGTGAGAACCTAGGGTGTGTCCGTAAAATCAGCTTATCCTTATGAATAGTAAAGAAAGGATCCGGCACTGACAGAGCCTGAATTTCACTGACCCTTCTTATGGATGTAATGGCTGCTAAGAAGGCAGTCTTATAGGTCAGGTGTTTGAGACTTGTCTTATGCATGGGCTGGAATGGGGGGCCCATGTGTTTAGATAGCACCACGTTCAGGTCCCATCCTGGTGGTGGGTTAGATATAGGGGGATGAAGTTTCTTTACTCCCTCCATGAATGCTTTAACCACGGGTACCTTCCACCACGACACCTTGCTATGTGAGGTGGTGTACGCCGACAGTGCTGCCAGGTGTACCTTTAGTGAGTTGAAAACCAAACCTGCGTCCAGCAGGTGGAGCATGTATGTCACGATTGTGGAAGGAGTGCAATCAACTGGGTTGATTTGTTTATTCTGGCACCAGATAACGAATCTCTTCCATTTGTCGAAGTAGCAATGCCTCGTGTTCGGTTTCCTAGACTCTTTTAGGATGTCCATACATCTCTGTGGTAAATTGAGATGTCCAAACTCTATAACCTCAGGAGCCTGCTGCTAGGTTCATGGAGTTGGGTAGAGGATGCATCTTCTGACCTTGGTGCTGGGACAAAAGATTGTACCAGCCCGGGAGTTTGATGGGATCGCACACCGAAAGTCTGCGTAGGTGTGGAAACCACGGTTGTCTCGCCCACATGGGAGCAACTAGGACGAGCGTCATCGACTCTCTGTTCATCTTTTTCACCACCTTCCTGATGAGAAGAGTTGGTGGAAAAGCGTACGCAAACATCCCTGACCAGTTCATCCACAGGGCGTTCTCCAGGGAGTCTGGTTGGGGAAACCTGGATGCGAATCCTGGGCACTGTCAGTTTTCGCTTGTGGCGAATAGGTCTATAGTGGGGAAACCCCACTGAGAGAAGAGATCTTCTACGATATCTCTGTGTAGACACCATTCGTGTTCCTCCGGAAGGGGATCTCTGCTCAAAGCGTCCGCTAGAGAATTGAGATCCCCTGGAACATGTTGAGATGACAGAAAGATGTTCCGTCTGAGTGCCCATATCCACATTTTCTGGGCAAGTCTGGACAGATTTGGTGAACGAGTCCCTCCTTGCTTGTTCAGGTAGAACATGGCTGTCGTGCTGTCCGTTCGGATCTGCACCAACAGGTTCAGTAGGTGGGGCTCGAACGCTTGAAGTGCTCTGAAAACTGCCAGAAGCTCTAGCAGGTTGATGTGATTCTTGGCCACTGTGTGAGACCAGAGACCGTGAGCTGTGTGGTGGAGATGGTGAGCTTCCCATCCTGTCAGGCATGCGTCCGTCGTGACTACCGCCTGTATCTCGGGATCGTAAAAGGGTTTCCCCTTGGATAGATTGTCTCTTGTCCACCAGTGGAGGCTTTGTACAAGTGTTGGCGAAATGACCACTAGATCGTCCCACTGACCACTTGCCTGAGACCACAGTTTCGCCAACCATTCTTGCATGGGACACATGCGCAGGCGCGCGTGGGGGACCAGGTAAATACATGACGCCATCATGCCCAGCAAACGCATTGCTTTGCATACTGTTATCTGGCGACCGGTTTGATATTGCGGAATTTGCAGTAGTATTTTCTGAATTCTTTCCTCTGAAGGAAAAACCAACCCCTCTTGAGTATTTAGAGCAGCTCCTAGGAACTGCTTGGAGGTGCTGGGCACCAGACTTGATTTTTTCTCATTTATGGAGAAGCCCAATTCGAAGAGGAGGTCGATAGTCCTTTGAATGTTTGTCCTGCAAATTACTGGGGTCACCCCGTGATGAGCCAGTCGTCCAGATAAGGGTACACTGGGATTGCCTCCCTGCGTAGTTGTGCCGCCGCCACAGCCAGTACCTTGGTGAATACCCTTGGAGCCGAGGCTATCCCGAAGGGCAGTACCTTGAACTGGTAGTGCTGACTGTCCACCTTGAAGCGCAGATATTTTCTGTGCGCTGGGAACATGGAAATATGAAAATAGGCATCTTTCATATCCAATGTTGCCATGTAATCCCCCTTTTTTTTTTAGGAGGGGAATTACCTCTTGGAGAGTAGTCATGCAATATTTTTGGGGCTTGACATACTTGTTTGCAGGCCGCAAGTCCAATACTGGGCGCATTGTCAAATTTTTTTTGGCACAAGGAAGTAAGTTGAATAAATACCCTTGTTTACCTGGTGTCCCGGGACGAGTTCTATCGCGTCCTTTGCGAGATGAATTTCGATCTCTTCGAGTAGGATCTTCTGGTGGTCTAAGGAGTGTATTCTTTGTCGTGGAGGGTGGTTTCGGGGACGCTGTAGGAGTTCTATGCAGTATCCTGCGGACAATGTGGACAGCACCCATCTGTCTGATGTGATCCCTTCCCAAGCTTGGGTAAAGATGGAAATGCGTCCCCCTACTGGGGATGCGTGAGAAGGGACTCTGAACGGAGCGTCACTGTTTTGGTGGCGGCGTGCCCCCTCCTTTATTGGGACTGCCTCTACCCCTACCACAACCCCTTTTGTTACCCCTGCCATAACTCTGGGTAGACTGCTGGTTAGTGTTACATGTAGTACCCTGGCCTTGGGAATAGTTTGAGCCTCTTTGGGAGTTTTGTCCGCAAGGCTGACGAAAATTGCTATTCCCTCTCTGGTTAGGGGGTTTGTTGGTTAGTTGCCCTAGGGACTTGAGTGTCTCGTACTCGTCCTTGGCATTCTTTAGCGCGTCCTCGACCACCTTTCCAAACAATAGATCCGGCTCCACCGGCTTATCTATCAATGATGCTTGGGTCTCGGCCTTGAAACCAGACTGCCGTAGCCAAGCATGCCTCTTGATGACCGTGCGTTATCCGCAGCATCAAAGGTTGATTTTAAAATGCAACCTGACACGGCTCTCCCCTCTGCCGAAACTCGTGCCAATTGGCTTTATAAGGGTTCTGGGGCGGAGCCTATGAGAGCCGCGACTTCTTCCCATTGGTGGCAGTTGTAACTAGCCAGCAGGGTGGTGGAGTTGACAAACCTTGCCTGGTAGGCGTAAATGGAGGCTACGTTCCTGCCCAAGCCATAAATCTTCTTGCTCTCCTTGTCGGGGGGAGCTTCGGACGATGACAAGGGTGTTCCCGCCCTCTTACGGGCGTTTGTAACAACCAGGGAGTCCGGTTTGAGATGTCCCCTTATGTATAGTGGGTCAGATTGGGCTTCCCTGACAATCTTTTCAATTCTGGGGTTTACTGCCCTAGTGAGATTGGGGTTAACAAGGGAAGGGTCCATCCTCCTTTGTATTGACTTAAGGATAGGGATGGCCTGTGCAACAGGTCTCCTTTCTCCCACCAGTTCCTCTGCAAAGTCCCTCTCTTCCTGAGCACCCTGGGTGTCAATGTGGAAGTGCTGTGCCGCTCTGGACAGGACCTCATTCAGGAGAGGTTGGTTGTCGACAGGGGAGTCGGTAACCGTGGGCTCTTTCTCTACCGGGGAATCTACCCTGTATGTTTCTGGGTCGTCCTCTTCCTCCTCCTCCTCCTCCTCCTCCTCCTCTTGGTCCTCATCATCCCCATAATAGCCTGTCCCAGTTTGTTCTTCGAACATGCCCACGTCTGGATCCTCAACAAAGGATGGATCTTCCTGGTATTGAGAATAGGGCTGTATATAGAAGGGGTCTGAAGATTGTGCTTCACCCCGGGACTTCCTACTTGGGGGTATTGGATCCTTCGAGCCTGAGGGAGTTGACGCTTCTGGGGTATAAGAGAGAAAGTGTTCCGGGTTCTTGGCATAGAAATCTGCCAATGATGACATCCTTGACATTACTCTGTATGTCATTACTGGACCATTCCCTTGAACTGGGAATAACTCTTTCCTGGAGTGCTTTCCCTGTTTTATCCTGACTAGACCTACTGGTTTGAACAGGGGTCTTAGGGACAACAGATTGAGATTTGTCCTGGCTAGACCTACTGGCCTGAACGGGGGCCTTAGGGACAGGGGACTGAGACTTGTCCGTCTGTTAGGTGGAGTAGAATGTAGTTTAGGAGTGGAAGTAGACTGGGACTTCTTACTTTATTGTTTTCCCCCTTCCCCGTGGGTGGAAGAGTGCTTCCCCGACTTTTGGGCCCCATCAGAGCTTTTCGATGCCTGGCGTCGAAATTCAGGGGTAGAGTCCCTGTCTCTGGAGAGTGTAAGGGATTTGGTAGCAGCCTTACCGCTGCCTGCAGACGCCGACTCCTGGAGTGTGGCTTGGGGGTAGAGGTCGGCGTCGTCCTCCGACGACCGAACCTCAGTCACTAAGGGGAGCGAGGCACTTTTAGCAACAGTGGAGGGTTGCTTGGTGACATGAGGCGATCTCGAACGCGAACGCCCAGAGGACACCGACTCGGTGGACCGTTCTCTACGTGCCTCTTTCCGAGAACTCGACGTGCGCGTTGAGTCTCGGTTGGACTTTGTTTGCTGGAAGTGGTGTGGGTAGCGCTCGTGTCGCCGGGGGTCTTCCCCATAGCTGCCCTGCCGGACAACCTTCCGAGGTCAGGGACTTGCGCTTGGCTGTCCATCGACGCCACATTGCCCTCGCCGTCTGAAAGTACGGCGTCGCTGCCATCGCTGAAGGCACCCTCCGCAGCCATGGCCTCTTGTCGCCTGGTGTGGTGTCCCAACGCTTTGTCAAACGGTCCTTAAGGGTCTTCGGTTTAAACCGACTGCACGCTCTGCAATTCGCCTCGGGGTGGTCCCTCGGCAAGCAGAGGTTACACGTGGCGTGTCCGTCAACCCAAGGATACTTGCGGTTGGGGCAAAATTGAAAGGGGGTACCCTCCATACGCACCCTATGGCAGTGGGCTGGGAGTGTAGGAATATAAGTAATGTACCTATATTAATCAGAGTGTAGGATATGTGCCACCCCCCACTCTCCCTACTTGCAGGGCCGAGTCCAGAGGACTTCTGAGGCCCGGGCCGAGGCCAGAGGCCTTCCGAGGCCCAAATCCGTCGCTGTAGTCCGACGGTTGAATTTTCTCCGATCCAGCGTCGAGTGTCGATGTTCGGACACTCGACGTATAGGTGGAATAAACGGGGAAATATATAACAATATTTGCAAAATCTGACTAAGTCGGGGAACTCCGCTCAGTGCTTCCGACCAGCATGGCGTAAAAAAACAATTTGAGGGTCCTAGACGCGTGAGGGATCATGGGTACAGTGGACGTCACACTAGGGATAGTATTACTGGCACGCCCTGTGTCGACGCCCATTTTCGAGTTTCGAAAAACAAACTGTAACACTCCGCAGCTTCCACTAGATGTCGGCCTATGCACAGCATGTGATCTAAGCAGATTCCACAAGCCTAAAAAAAAAAAAAAAAATATATATATATATATATATATATATATATATATATATATATATATATATATATATATATATATATATATATATGACAATGCATTACTTACCGTAAAAGCATTTCTGATGGTTGTATCTGCTTAGATTCACATGCTGTGCATAGGTCCGACATCCAGTGGTCACTGCGGAGTATTGCATTTTGTTTTTCGTAGTCGAAAAGGGGACGTCGACAAGGCGTGTCTGTAACACTATCCCTATAGTGACGTGCGTTGTACCCACAATCCCTCACGCGTCGAGGTCCCTCTGTTTGTATTTTGTCTGCCCTGAGGGAGCCTTCTATACTTGAGTGAGTACAGAAAAGAGAGAGAGATGTAGAAAGGTGTCTATGTTCCTTCCATCCGAGCGGGGAGGAAGGGTGGGCGCATGTGAATCTAAGCAGAAACAACCATCAGAAATGCTTTTACGGTAAGTAATGCATTGTCTTCTGATGTTTGTTAATCTGCTTAGAATCACATGCTGTGCATAGACTAGCGAGCAGTACCCGGAGTTGGCGGTGGGTTATGAGAAGGAACAGTAGAGAAAAGATGTCTTAATACTGCCTGTCCCACCTTGGAGTCAGATCTAGAATGTGCATCTAGACAGTAGTGTTTTGTAAAGGTGTGCACAGAACTCCAGGTAGCCGCTTTGCAGATGGACTCAAGGGGAACATTTGCAATGAACGCTATGGAAGCCCCAGTGCCTCGAGTGGAATGTGCTCTTGGCTTGAAGGGTAGTTCTCTCTTAGCAAGAGTGTAACAGAGAGTGATGCATTGAACAATCCATCTAGATATAGTGGACTTTGAGACTGCATCTCCTTCTCTTCCTGCTGCCACCGAGACAAAGAACTGATTAGTCTTTCTCAGTGGTCTGGTTCTTTCCATGTAGAACATGACAGCTCTGCGTACATCTAGTGTATGCAGACTTTTTTCTCCCAAGCTGGAAGGGTTTTGAAAGAACGTTGGTAGTTCTATTGACTGGTTTACATGGAATTTCGAGATGAATTTTGGTGCAAACCTTGGGTGTGTGCGTAGAACCACCTTATCCTTGTGAACTGTTACGAAGGGGTCTAGAACAGAAAGAGCCTGTAGTTCACTTACTCTCCTAATGGAGGTGATAGCTATTAGGAAAGCGGTCTTAAGAGTGAGGTCTTTAAGAGTTGCCTTATGCATGGGTTCAAAAGGAGGGCCCATGAGTCTAGAAAGTACCACATTTAAGTCCCATCCAGGTGCTGGGTTAGCTATCGGAGGGTGTATTCTCTTTACCCCCTCCATGAAGGCCTTGATAACTGGTATCTTCCACCACAACACTTTAAGTTGGGAAGTGGTCTATGCAGAAAGTGCCGCCAGGTGGACTTTAATGGAATTGAACACTAGACCTGAATCCAGTAAATGGGTCAAGTACAGAACAATGTGTGTGGGAGAGCAGTCAACCGGGTTGATGCTCTTACCTCTACACCAGATGACAAATCTTTTCCACTTGCTAGAATAGCAGTGGCGAGTATTAGGTTTTCTGGCTTCCCTGAGGATGTCCATACATCTCTGCAGGAGTTTTAGATGTCCAAATTCTATGATCTCAGGAGCCAGGCTGCTAAGTTCATGGTCTGAGGGCATGGATGCAGTGTCCTGCCCTTGTCCTGTGACAGCATGTTGTACGGGCAGGGAAGTTTCACTGGGGGGGATAGGGACATCTCCATCAAGTGAGCGAACCATGGCTGCCGGGCCCACATTGGGGCCACTAGTATCATGGTAACCTGCTCCTGGTGCATCTTGTGCACCACTTTGTTGAGAAGGGGAGTCGGGGGGAAAGGCGTAAACAAATTTCCCTGACCATTGAATCGACAGACCGTTCCCCTTGGACTGGTTCTGGGGGTACCTGGAGGGGTAACTTTGGCATTGTGAGTTCTCCAGAGTTGCAAACAGGTCTATTTCCGGGAATCCCCATTGCGTGAAGACGTCTAAAACGATGTCTTCGTGCAATTGCCATTCGTACTCTTCGGGCAGGGGGAAGTCTCTGCTGAGTTTGTCTGCTAGCAGATGGAGTTCCCCTGGTACGTGTTGTGACAGTAGGAACATGTTGTGTTTGAGAGCCCACTTCCATATATTCTGGGACAGCTTGGACAGTCCTGGAGAGTGGGTGCCCCCTGCTTGTTGATGTAGTACATGGCTGTGGTGCTGTCTGTAAGGACCATCACTGTCTTCCCTTGTAGGTGTTCCTGGAAGGCTTTTAGTGCTTTGAACACCGCCAGTAGCTCCAGTAGGCTTATGTGCTTGGATGCTACGTTCTGAGACAAAACTCCGTGAGCAGTCTGATGGGATAGGTGAGCCCCCCATCCTGTGGGGGATGCGTCCGTGGTTAGAGTGGCCTCCACCGCGGGTGTGGCAAAGGGTTTCCCTATTATCAGGTTTTCCTTTGTCCACCAACGTAGCGAGAGAACCAAGGCTTGCGAGACCACCACTAGATCGTCCCATTGTCCGCTGGCCTGACACCACTGGCTGTTGAGCCACTCTTGCATTGGGCGCATGCGCAGGCGCGCGTGAGGTACCAAATAAATACACAACGCCATCATTCCTAGCAATCGCATCGCTTTGCGCACCGTCACCTCTCGACCTGCCACATATTGGGGGATCTGAAACAGCATGTTTTGGACCCTCTCGTTGGAGGGGAAGACGAGGCCGTCCTTTGTTCGAATTAGAGCCCCTAGGAATTGTTTGACTTGGCTGGGGTCTAAGCTGGACTTCTTCTTGTTGATGGAGAAGCCCAGTTGGAACAAAAGGTCTACAGTCTTTTGGGTGTTTGAGAAGCATGTCTCGTAAGAATCCCCTGTTATGAGCCAGTCGTCGAGGTAAGGGTATACTGGGATGGATAACCTGCGCAGGTGGGCCGCTGCCACTGCCAGTACTTTCGTGAATACCCTTGGTGCAGATGCTATGCCGAAGGGTAGCACTCTGAACTGGTAGTGTTTGCCCTCTATCATGAACCTGAGGTATTTTCTGTGTGCTGGCAACATTACAATATGAAAGTATGCATCTTTCATGTCCAGTGTTGTCATGTAATCTCCCTGTGATAGCAGTGGGATCACTTCCTGTAAGGTCACCATACGAAACTTTTGGGGTTTGACAAACTTGTTCGCTGGGCGCAGATCTAATACAGGGCGCATGGTTAGATCCTTTTTGGGTACAAGGAAGTACACTGAATAAATACCTTCCATTACCTGAGACAGAGGCACGACCTCTATGGCTCCTTTTTCCAGCAGTTGGTCCACTTCTTGGAGAAGGATGGCGAGGTGTTCTGGTGTCATGCGGCGTCCCATCGGGGGTATGTATGTTGGGGAACTGTTGAACTCTATACAGTAGCCGCGGGATACGGTGGAAAGTACCCAGCGGTCTGATGTTATTCCCTCCCATGCTGGAAGAAAGGATGTTAACCGGCCCCCGACCGGCGTTGCATGGGAGGGGACGCGAATCTTCGCGTCACTTGGTGGTGTTGTTGGCTTGGGAGCCTCTGGGGGTGGAACCCCGGCCTCTTCCCTTGCCACGACGTTGACCCCTCTGATTGTATTGGCCGCTATTACTCTGGTAGTTGCTGGCAGAGTACTGTTGTTGGTTTTGTTGCTGGCGTTGTCCACGAAAAAAGCACTTATTACCAAATCCCCGCCTGTTAGGGGGTTTTGAAATTTGGTCTACGGTCTTTATTGTATCAAATTCTTTCTTCGCGTTCTCCAGCGCGTCATCCACTGTTCTCCCAAAGAGGTTGGACTCCTCTATCGGTTTATTAATAAGGGACGCTTGTGTTTCCGCCTTAAATCCGGAATTGCGAAGCCAGACGTGACGCTTCAGTAAAATTCCTTGTACCAAAGTGCAGCCAGCCGTCTCTGCTGCATCGAGGGTATTCTTGACGATGCTTTGATTGACCAGAGAGCCCTCGTTAACTGTAGCCAGTAAACGAGTCCTTAGGGGTTCGGGAGCTTCTTCGATGTCCTGTCTGAGCATAGCCCATTGAGCATCGGCGTAGCTTGCCAATAGGGTATTATTATTGGCGATTCTGGTAGAGAATGCTGCAGAGGTGGTGATTCTCTTGGCTAGGGCATACAGCTTCTTCCCCTCTTTATCTGGGGGTGCCTCGCTAGTAGATAGTGGGACTCCTGCCCTTTTCCTGGTGTTGGTCACGACCAGGGAGTCCGGGATTGAGTGACCCTTAATTTATAATGGGTCTGATTGAGAGGGAGAGAACAGTTTCTCAATCCTCGGATTGACCCCTCTCACCAATGCAGGAGTGGAAAGAGAAGGTGTAATACGTCTCTTAACTGAGGCGAGGATGGGTATAACCTGGCTAGTGGGGGGATTTTCTTTGATAATCCTCTCCACAAAATCGGTGTCTGGGGTGACCTCCCCAGTTTCGATTTCAAAATGTGCTGCTGCCTTCTTCAGCAGTGCATTGAAGGTGGGTTGATCATCGACAGGCGGAGGGTTCCTGACTGGTGTAGTTTCAGTAGACCTGATGACTATACTGCTACTGCCTGCGTCAGTCGACCTAGCCGGTGACTGCCAGGGATTTGGGTCGCCCTCGCCTGTGTCTTCCTGGAATCCTTCCTCACATAGGTTAGGTTCCTCGTGAAAACCTTCCTTTTCTTGTTGGTCCTCAACATAGGTGAACTCATCTTCCTCTTGAAAGAAGGTGTTTTCCTCAGTGAGATTGTAAGAGTTTATGTCCTCCTGTATGGGGTTATAAAACTTCTGGTATTTAGCCCTTGGACTCCCCAGGGGTGCCTCCCTTGGTCTCTTGGGTGCCCTGTCTTCTGGGATGGACATGAACCTATCTAGTTTGTCCATACAGGTCTGGAACCTTTCAAAGGTCCACTGAGGTCGGCCAGGACGGTCTGGGAAAGAAAAGGGGGTTTCTTCCTCCTGTAATTGTCTGGTTCTGTCCCATAACGTCGAAGAAAGAGAGCCTTCGCCTTCTGAGTAGCCTTCTTGCTGGCTAGGGCCTTCTGTCGGCGTCGGGAACTGGCCTGATCTGTTTTCCGGCGCCTTCGGCGTATCTTTGGCCTTGTGCGTGGTTTTTCGTCGTTTCACTCGCGTACGTCTTTGGCCGTCCTTAGATGCTATGTGCGCGAGGCTTTCGGCGATCATTCTCTCTTCCGAGGGATCGGTCGCCGTCGCGCTATGAAACGTCGAGCCTTTGCTCGTCGAGTCCTTGCCCGTCGGGTCCTTGCTCGTCGAGTCCTTGTTGGCAACCTGAGCGCTCTTGCGATGCGCGTCACCGGAAATTTTGGTGTTAGGGCCCTTATTTTTAGGGTGCCCAGTCGCCTGTCGCAGAAGCGGTGGTGGGGAGGCCTGCGACCCTTACGGTCGGCGGAAGACATCTGTGGGCCTGGCGTCCCCGTTGGCGCTATGGCTACCTTCATCTTCGACGAATGTGTGCCTGGGGGTATGTGCTTTGGTGTTTTTCTGTGTGCGTCCTTGTCGCCGGGGTGTTCATCCCCATAAGCTGGGCGTGAGCCAGGCTTGTCGGGGCCGGGGACGGACTACGAGGAGCGTGAACGCTTCTTTAAGAGGTCTACAGCCTCCGTTACGGGGGCCGTGTAGTCACTGTCCTCGTCACACTCGGCGGCGGCGGCAGCGGGCGAGGAGTCAGGCCTAGACATGGCGTAGGCCGCCCACCTTTTGACCCTGCAGTCTTTTAGAGTTTTGGGCTTTAGTAATTTACAGGCCGCACAGCCGTCCTCCTGGTGATCGAGGGGTGAGCAACGGTTGCACCGTTTGTGCTTATCCTTCCAGGTATATTTACCCTTGCAAAGCGGGCAAAACCTAAATGGCGTCCTCTCCATAGCGGAGGGTAATAAGTGTGACTACGACCTCGAAAGAGAGGGAGGGGAAAGAGAAAGGCATTCTTAAAGAAAAGAAAGAAAGACCACAAAACCCCACTCTCCCTACTGTGTATGGCCGGCGAGGCCAGGCCACGTGTTCGGCAGCGCCGAAGGATCCCCTCCGCTCGTCCTTCCGTCGAAGCTCGGCGGAGAAACGGCTCTGCGTCGAGGGAGGGATCTACGTTATTGATATTAATAACAAACGACCAAAGGTCGAAGAAACTATTTGCCAATGTCTCTTGAGGAGCTCCGCATAAAGGCGTCCAGTAGCTGGGCGGAAGAAAACAATCTGAGGGACCTCGACGCGTGAGGGATTGTGGGTACAACGCACGTCACTATAGGGATAGTGTTACAGACACGCCTTGTCGACGTCCCCTTTTCGACTACGAAAAACAAAATGCAATACTCCGCAGTGACCACTGGATGTCGGACCTATGCACAGCATGTGATTCTAAGCAGATTAACAAACATCAGAAATATATATATATATATATATATATATATATATATATATATATATATATATATATATACACACAGACACACACCACTAAACGGTGGGTATACAGAGCGCTGAACAAACAAGAGCTGTACAATATTCAAGGTACACAAATTCACATTCTGTGGTGTACATGCAGCGTATAGTGAGAGTTTGAATAAAAACGACCCCCTTCCCAAACATACCTTTAACCCCCTGAGGATCTGGTAGATGAGAAACTGTACGTGGTCATCTGTCAGCTTCTGACACTTTACAATGTTGTTGAGATCGGCGCCCATGAGATGCGTCACCAGATACCTGAAAAAGCACACAGACTGTAAGGCTTGAAAAGTTGGCTTAAGCGGAATTGTTGCTGCCTGCTCCAGCCCTGTGCTACAAAGGTGCAGGCATGCGACATCCATAGCCATTCAACCTTATTTCAAATGCAGCATTAAAGAAGCAATTGCAGTGAACAACAATACAAATAAAATGTAGCCTGTTCGGCGCCCTTCTGCCATTTTTGTTGGCCTCACTCAGCGTGGCTCTGTAAGAGAAGAAGGGCCGGCAGAGTCTTACTGGGAGAGGAGAGGCATACGCAAAACCTGTGGTGTTGATGGGTGCAGGTCGGAAATACCAGTTTCCTGCGTGTCGTTGTGGGAATGGCATAGGCTTTTGGGAATAGGTTTCCCAAGGGTGGAGCCGAATGACTCAAAAATGGAAAGTGTGCCAGGGTTGCTGGAGGGCTTTGGGTGTAGGGGTTAATGACAGAGCTGTAAGAGGAGCAAAGTTATAGCTTCATAGTCTTCCTTTGCAGTTGAGTAGGTCTGTGATCACCATCAGTTGAGGGTTGTTCAAGTGTGGTGCAAGGTGAAAGGGTTTGATTTTAGAGGCTGGTTGGTTAGTTGGGGGGAAGACTTATGGGCTACAGTAGATGGTAAGCTGCAGTGTCAACTATGGGTTAAGGGTAGTGGGAGGATATGGCTTAAGCATTAAGGTGGGATAGTACGTGCCAGCAAGTCCTAAATCCAAATACTTTGCAGCATCAAACTGTCATTGCATGTGTGACAGGCTGCTAGAATGCCTGTATCAATGTGCTCCCAAAAGTCAGACTTGTACACAAATTATGATTCATAAGATTTTTATAAAAACAAGTGCTCAAAGAAAACAAAGTGCCACAATGCTTGCCAAACTAAACAAAATAGGCATCAGGATGATATCACCACATTTCAGGATATAATGTGCGGAAAAGGCCAGTGTATCCCAGTACAGTGTCTAAATAACAAGTGCACCCCCTCTTGCTTTGAAAGAGCATCTCTAATGAAGATTCTCAATGTTCCATGGTTCCGCAAAATCCAAACATCGGGGGCTAATGAAAACTAAAGGGTCTACAGTATACACACTCAGTGTCCTCAAAGTTCACCCTCGCTCAAGGAGGGCATCTCCTTCCCTTCATGCATTTCTGGGGAAAAGGTTTTTGGGTCTTTTGATATTTCTCTTCAACTGCAAGGCTCCCATGCCACAGAAACAAGGCTCCTGGGCGTACCAGTGTGTCAAGGGTCCTCCAGATCGCTGCCTTAAACAGCTTCTCTTAACTGTTCTCTTGTGATCCAGGGACAAGAGCTACTCGCCAGGCTAGACACAATGCCAGCGGTTGTAAGGTAGGCTGGTGTGCCCCTGTGGGGTTCAATGCATAGGTCCTATCTTGTCCAACTACTTACTGGACAGATGTTCTGACCCAGAACCTTCTCCAGCCCCACAAACTATAATCTGTCCACCCTGCTACAAAGGGTAATGGTGCCAGCTTGTTCCTCCACCTTCTCTACAATATTCCCCAGATGAACTTGGCGCTCCTGAACATCCCTCATCTGTTCTTTCCCCTCCCTCAATGGGCCAGGCTGTATACCACTCTAAAGCACATCGGCTTTCTTTACTCTTTCTGGAGCGTCTCTCCGCTTGTCCCTCAACTGCCTTTAATTCCAAGGATATACAAAGAGTATAGGCTAATACCGATGTAAAGTGATTTAATTCATCACAAATAAGGCAATGATTAGGCAGTGATTGCACAATGTAATGTAGTCCATCACTTCAGGGCATTTAAGGAATAGTCCTTTGATTAGCAGATGTTGAAGTTTCGTTACGGCAAGAACGCCTCAATAATTGTGATTAACATTAGATTCATGTGCTGAACATAGCATCAAGACACCGAGGCAAGTGTAACTGCTGTTGTGGTTTTTTGGGAGAAAGGCACTAGCTCTATATACAATTTAAAAAACTCGGGACCATAATGCTGCCTTGGAAAAGCCCCTAAGTGGGCTAAACGGTTGGCCATGCAGTTGGCAAATCAGAGTACAGTATACATTATGCTTATTTTTTTTTTTATTATGGTATGGTGTAACAGACGCACCTCAAGTGATAAACTACAATGGACTGTGTAATCACTGCCTAATCATTGCCTTCACTATTATATAATTGGCAGGAAGTCACAATACTAACCCATACGCAAAAAAGTTACTAAATATTTGTAAAATAAGTAATTGTGTTCTTTTTTTACCTTGATGTGACTTGTTTTACTAAGAAATTCTAATACATTTGGTTTTGAATTTCTGATGAATTAAATCACTTCACATCAGTATTAGCCTATACTCTCTGTATATCTTTTGAACAATTGACGAGAACTTACCTGTTGGGAATACCTCTAATTCTTAACTTGTTCAAGCCGTTTGTTGTAGGCTTAATCCTCGAAGGTAGCAGCCCTCCCTTTTAAGGAAAACAGCTCCCAGCATCAGTAACTCATAGGCGCAGTCCCCATTAAAATCCGACAACCGCACCGCAATCACTGTGCCTTTAATTCCAGGTCAACAGCCTCCTGCTTACAGTAATACTCTGCTTGCCCTGTTCATCCCATTCTTTTCAATACTAACTTCTCTCTTCCTCACAAAAAAAGACATCCGTTTCTTCTCCTGCAACACTGAATCTCTCTCCGATTTCACAACAATACATTCCACCTCAAGTTCTTGGTAATGTCTCAGTCCTGTGAAATATTTTCATCCTCATTTCACCAGACGATACCCATTGCTTTCCTCAGTGAATTGGTGTGCCTCTTTCTGTTTCAACTTAATATCTCCCTCCTTTCTCTACCAGATGGTAACCCCCTCAACCCTCCATTCTTGCCAACAATCTACAGAGTTCACTTAGTGTGTTTACAGCATCGAATCTAAGGCAACCTGGGAGAGAGGTATCACTAGGTGAAAACTAACTTTCAAAATGGTGGACCAATTATAGATTTGGTCTAGCCCCATAAAAAGAAAGCAACCCCAGGTGCACTCAGGGACACAGCCAAGCCGAGCACTCCCCTTCTTACAAGACCAGGCGCAGACCCTCACTGAAATTCTACCCAGGAGGAGGGAAGAACACACTTGTGCTCTAGGGAAGACCAGACTGGGTTAGGGAGATTACTGTGAGAGCAGAGAGGAAAGAGGAATCAGGAGGAAGTTCAGGCAAGGGCAAAACCAAGGGACACCTCCACCCCTGTCCTAGCTGTGTACCAGAGTCTAGTTTATTTGAAAGACTGGGACTCAATACAAGTTTCGCGGTAATCAACCGAAATACAGCCAAACACTTACTGTTACTGCCAGTTGGTCCAGTGGAGTTACTGCAGGGTTACAAATGGCAGTAATTTCCCACTTTTGGAGTCCATAGGACTTCATGGAGATTTTTGCCGGATGCATCACCTGCAGAATTACTCTGCAGTAAATCCACCCATTTTTGGAGGCTAAGTGGAGTATTTACCTCCAGCACAAGCTGGAGGTGAATACGCCACTTTTCCTCTGAAAATCGGCAGATTTACAGAGCAGTCATTTCGCTGGTAGTAAATACAGCAAATATTATAATTTGACGGTGCAGGAAAAGCATCAGTAACCGAATTACTGCCATCCTTCCTGCACCACCAAACTTGTAATGAGGCTTGATGTGCTTGAGTGAATCTTGCGGTACAAGATACAGAAAAGGCTGCATCTAGATCAAACAAAGTAGAACGGTTTGCACACACCCAAGCCCGTAAGGCCAGAAAGGGACGTCAAAACCTTCTTTGAACTGTACGCATTGGGACAATAAGCCAGATGCCAGGAAGGAGCAGAAACCTGCAAACAGTGGAAGAGACACTCTGTAGGCGGAGGATGTTCAAGTGGAAACAGGCTATTGTTTTGTTTGGCAAGATGCCATTTTCCTTTTGGCGGGTCCTTCTTGTAATGCATCCCCTATAAAGATCTTCAATGTAAGCATATGATCTTGGCATACATCTTAGTCCCAAGAGGAACTCTGTGACAATGCCCATTTAATAATAATATTAATAATAATATTGTGATGTATACAGCGCTGCATACTAGAAATCTAATTTTGGAGCGCTTTGCAACAGGTGCTAATAATTCCCTTAATTATTACCCACATTGTGTCAATTTATGACCTTGGAAGAATGAAGGCATAAGTAAGACAGCTTCAGTATCAAACCCTTGTCCAAGCGACATCTACTACTCATCGGAGACACATGTGCTATGTGTACAGCTATCCTCTTCGGGAAATGTGCAGTGAACTGGGATGTGGTCAGACCCCATCTTTTCAAATAGTCAAGTCACAACAATTTATTTATAGAATGCAAACAAGATAATTTGTGTTAGGGAGATTTGTTTAAGGGCCTTCTGATGACTGCTAAGAAAAATCAAACTTTATTGCTAAACAGGGTTTACCACAGAGTTAGCCATGCCTCTGACCTTGGGCCAGCTTTTATGTTGGTAAGAGGAGGACTTCTGCAGCTATTCTTCTGACCTACATTGGAGCCAAAAATCCCTTGAAGCAGAGCAGCCCAGTGAAGATCCGAAGACGATCAGCAGAAGATCCAGTGCCCGGCCTGCTCCTCTGCCTGATCTCCGAAGGCCCTGAGTAGTGCTTCAGCCCTTGGACTAGCGGGAACATCTTTGCTAGATGCCTTCTCAAGAATCCAGCCATTCAGAGCCTTCGGAAGTGTCCCTGGACTGCCTAGTGGAGTAACAATGTGTTTCGAGGGCTACCACGCCAGAAGAGTCACCGTTCCACACCTGAGTGCGAAACTTCCAGTCGCCAACTTGTGCCACAAGTTACCATCTCCCCGAATTCCAGCTTCCAATCTTCAATGGTACCTGTCCTGGGCGCCGACTGGGAGGACACCCATCCTCACACGCAAACTGTGACCGTCACTGGAACTCGCCTGCTTCCATCCTGTGAAGTGTCCCAAGGAGGCCTGCATCATTGGATTGAGGATTTCTTCACCGAAAAGGGTTGCATCTTTCATTTAACTCCGACCAGACCAATCCTCTAACACGAAACTCCTGAGCAGTTCTCACCGGAACAAAGGGCAGAAGACAATCCAGAAAGACATCTGGGAAAATCAGAGTCACTGGGCTAAGTAAGCATCAGAGTGCCTGCTGCCCCCCATCCCCATCCCCAACACACATACACAGTCCCCCATGGGATAACATCGGGAACAAGTCTCTTTGCCTCCTATCACCATTTCACTCACCTTGGGTTGTCGAATCTGGGTCGGGTATCCTGTCCCTGGGTTAGCCTTGGGTCTGGAAGAAAGGAGATCACTTACGTTTCCTTTGGTAAATTGTTGGAGAACGTTTAATTAGATTGAAACCAATTAACCAACACACGCCCATTGATTCCTCCCCGCAGAGAATACTTATTGGTGAGAAACAATGTTGAACCCTGTGAATTTTGGGTAGAAGGATCGATCCATCGCAAGGTTTGGACTTCTCAAGCTATGATATTCTTGCAATTGGTTACCAAAATGTACTCCATCTAACTTACTTACCTGCATTGTTTAAGTTATCTAATGAATATTAAGTGAACTGTGAGAAACCAGAGGGTATCTCACCCGCTAGTCCCCTGGAATCTTTCTCCAGGGGATGGCCATCGCCTTTGGATCCAGACCCTGGGGGTGGACCAGTGCGGGAGGATCACCTGGGTGAGGGGTCTTCGGGAAGTGGGGGTGAGATAGCTGATGGTGAAATGCAGTATTCCCCCCTTTTTTGTTCACCCGCCCCATCCTATTTTTAGGATTTTCCAAAGTCTCAACCCTCCCCCTTTTTTACACAAACACTGGGCCGAGGAAGAGGGTGACAGTGTAACCAGGCTAACTCTCTCACATCGTACTGGACATGTTTCATTAATCGGGTCAGGCAGAGTCGGGTACTTTACCCTTATTGCATACACCTGATACCAATTAGCTCTCCTCACATGAATAAAAGGCAACACCTAAAGACAGACTCTGAACAAGGCGGAACACGAGAATGAGCAGAACTTCCGGGAGGAAGGCACACCTACTGGAGCAGAGCAACAGACCAAGGGATGAGAGTAGCGGGCCGAAAACCCCAAGGCTTCCCTATTGGAGGTTGTTGCCTCCAACAGGCCGCGAAAGACACGGGGAGAAGGCCAGATCCCACAAGTGAAGTATGCATTGTGTTTCAAGGACACCAGCGACCCTCCCAGGTGAACGGCACAGTTGGGAAGGCGAGGTCAAGCCTGTGGTACTACCCTTAACGCGAAAATCGGAAAGCGCCAAACAAGAAAGAAGCACACACAGCCGGTGAGTTGGCAAGCGGCCCGAGAGACCAGTATATTAAAGTGAATGAAGTAGCAACATCATATCACAAGTGAAGGCTGCACGCGTGTGCTTGAAACGCGAAGAAAGGCGCCTGTGAATGAACTTTAAAGTGAAATACAGCTGCAAGATAAGCGATACTAAGTAACAGAGGGGTCTGGTGAAAGGAAGTAGCCCATTCAAAAGTCTCAGTGAAAGGTGCATTGTTTAAAGCAAAAGAACGAACAAACAGCAGGAGTGAAAGTAAATAGTGAATGTTGAGGCGGAGTGGTCCTGCAGTGGTCAGTAAGCAAAACCTACACACATTCGAAAGACTTCGACAGCCAAAAGTGGTCCGAGCCTCTTTGACGGAGACCTGAATTGCATTAAGCTTGGGGAAGGGAGCCTTCTTGCAATTTTGTGTGAATTTTATCCTAAGGAGGTCTGAGCCCAGCAGAGAGGGACCTTGCAAACTTTTTGGTTGAAACATTATTTTGGAAATGAGAGCAAGGGAACTTTGAGCATGGAAGACCAGGCGGGGCCTCGATCCACGGTTGTGCACTGTGTTGGAGGCCGAGCCAGAGTGCATCATCCTGCCCACATCCCAATATCAAGGGGTAGAGGGCTGCTTTTATTAAGTCAAATGTTACTTTCTCTGAATGTGAGGAAATGGACATCGTGAGATGTCCAGTTTGTTCTTTAATAGGCCTAAATGTTAGAGGAGTACCAACAACTCCTTCTACGGGTACTTGTAGAGACTTCTTAATTCTGGGTATGTTTTTTTTTCTTCCCACTCAGCATCCATAAAGAGCACGGTGGCTTCACAGCCTATGAGAGTAGGGATCTTTGTTGAGAATGTGTCAGAAAAACAGAGGCACTTGGAAAACTACTATGGCATGGGGATTGTACTTTCTCCATGTACGAAGAATACACTAGTCCTCCAAGACTAGTACCATGGAGTGTTTTAACCACCAATTACACGTGCACTCTGAATCCAGGATTCTTCGCAGCTGAGCTTAGTCACTATTGCCACATCAATTACCAGTTATCCCTGGCTCTACTTAATTCCAGCAGCAGCTTTTCTACAGCACGTCACAAACTAGTTCATAGGCTGTAGTACGGAAGCTTTGCTGTTCATCCCAGAGTATTTCTATGCCCTGTGACTGCCCATTTCGTATTTTGGCATACAGTGGCATTGCTTTCAAGCATCCCCAGCCTTTCCTCCAGAACAACAAATTACTTACCATGGTAACGTTCATTCGACTGGATGTTCCCCCCACATATTCCTCATCTTATGATATTTCCATATCCAGCTTCAGCTGCTTCGGAAATTATTTCCAGCAGGGGACGCTGCACATCAATGCCTGTCGACTCAATGTCCTTCGAGGGCCTCCGTCTCGGTGTCGACGTAATCAATGGTATATAGCACGCGCAGCGACTGTTGGCGTCAGTTTCGATTTTTACTTGTATTAGTTTATCCTACGCCTGACAACTACTCCCCCTGAAAGAGCGTATAGTACAATAACAAAGAAATGCTACTGAATGGTAGGCTGGGCGGGGCGATAAGGAATACGTGGGAGGAACATCCAGTTGAAAGAACGTTACTACGGGTAAGTAACTTGTTCTTCGAATGGATTGTGTCCTCCCGTGTATTCCTCATCTTATGACAGAGTCCCAAAGCAGTGTTCGTATTTCCGGAGGGGGGAGTCCGAATTTTCTGTCGGTACAGAATGTAACACTAATATCAACAAACGAATGAGCAAGGTCAGGTTGATCTCTGCTGAAGAGTAACCACTGCTACACCCTGAGTGGGTGACCCCTTGTGTGGGTGGTCACAGAATTCTCATGAAACTGTTCTTCTGCACAAAAGTGTTTTATTTTGAAGTGTAGTAATACACTGGTATTTTTCAAAAACATAGGACAATCACATTTGAGGACATACAAAGTGGAGTACCTAAGTACGAATGATAAAGTAGTCAATATTTGAGACATCTACTTGTACAGTTTGTTCATTCTCTATAGGTTCCTTGGGAAGGAAGCTTAGAGAATTCAGTGGAATCATAGACAGGTAGGGGGCCCATAGAGTGTGGGCACAATCAAAAGTTGAACAACAACATATAATACATGTCAACACGACAGTGTTTCGGCCATTTTGTGTGGAGCTAGGAGAGCTCTAGTGGTGTAGGCCTTCATCAGGACAGGAGTGTCTTTATGAGTGGAGGGTCCTATGTGGTCTGTAGGAGTGAAACAGACAAAGAACGTGTCAGGATGTACATGTTCAGCAAAAGATCTAGCAGAGAAGTTATGAATACTATGTAGGGCGGATGCCAGTGCTTACCGAATCCGAGGAGCTTAGTGGCTCACATTCAGAGGTGGAAGGATCCACTTCTCTAGGATGCAGTCATCTTGTCAACAGGGGCGGTCACGCCTGTCAGGGGATAAGGAGGTAGGATTACTAAATGGTGCCCCAAGGGTGCGGTTCCTCTCTAGCCCATCGTTAGTGTGTGACTAGGGGGGTGGTGGTGTAGGTCTTAACAGATTTGGTGAGAGTAGACCTAGTGGTGGTCCCCCTAAATGTGGAGTGCGCTTAAATGGGATAAAAAGGGCTTCTGTGGAATCACAAATGCCATTTAGCAAGTGCACAGAGAAATGAGTGCAAATCTGTATTTAATACAATGTGTGCAAGTTCTGGATAACGGTGCCACAACACGTGTCATGCAGTATATGGTGTAGGTGGCATGAAGGGCTATGGGTGTTTAAATGTGCAGAGTCATACTGTTTAGAGATTCCTTACAGTGAGGGTAGGCCTACCAGTTTCTGTGCATAAAGCCGCGTGCAGTACAGCTTACCTATTGCCAGTACATTCAGCTGCCAAGATCATTGAAGCAGCAGTGTGTCGTCTCGGATGTCGAAGATGCAAGTGTGTAGAAAGCAGGCGAGAGCCATGTTAAAGAACAAGGGCCCTGTAGTGGGGTGACTACCTAGATGCCTGTTTGGAGTTGGTGCAGGCAGTCTGTCGGGCCAAAATGCAAGTCATACACGGTGTGGCGCAGGATGATGATGTCAGCCCCTGTCAATCCCATTGGGTGTCTGGGGCTAGGGCCGTGTTGAAGAACAAGGACCCTGTGGTGGGGTGACTACCCAAGTGCCTGTTTAGAGTTAATGCAGGCAGTCAGTCAGTAGGGCCAAAATGCAAGTCATGCAGGTGTGGCGCATGATGATGATGATGTCAACCACTGTCAATCCCTTTGGGTGTCAGCTGTCATGTAGTATAGAATCAGGCCTGCGTAACTTCATTCCCACATGTGGTTCATGACATCAATGGTTTATATCAATTTACAGATGTAATTACTTTAAAAAGACAAGATCTGACACAAAATCAAAAAACAAATTGTTACACAGTGCAAATTCTTGTTTTTAGAAAATGGAAAGGATCTGTATGAAAGTCTGGCCAGATGCAAGGTGGATGTGGTTTCTCAAGAGAGCACCTGCAGCCATATTGTATAAAACACATTGCTGTAGATGGGTGTTCTGTCATAGGACATACATACTGTCACCATATTTTACAGGAAATGCTTCCACTCTACAGTTATGTTCAAACCCTCTTTGACAGTTCGTAGTTTGTGGACCCATTTCTGTTGTAGTCTGGTCAGGGTTTTGTCAATGTCTCCACTCTGCGGGTGGTGTTCACTTTCTGTAAGATACACCACTTTATATCCATGTTGGTGTGGTTCTTCTTCACATAGTGTTCCACTAGTGGTTTGCTGGTACCTTGTTTTTTATACAAGACCGGTGCTCGCCATTTCGGGTCTTCACAGCTCTCATGGTTTTCCCAACGTATAGAAGTCCACATGGCCATTCAATGGTGTGAATAACTTGTTTGGTATTACAGTTCGTGTGATCCTGTAAGGTCCATGAGATCTCTGTGTGTGAATACTTTGGTTGTCTCGGTGAACTGATAGGCCATGCATTTGCCACATTGGTACTGTCCTTGGACAGGTGGTAAGTTCCATAGAGTATTGGGTTGTTTTGGAGTTTCAAGAAAAGTATGGACCAGTGACTCTTTGATGTTGCGTTTTTTCTTGAAGGCAAAAAGGGGCACTTTTTGAAGGGATCCAGTGTTCTTGATCAGTGGCCAGTGCTGCTTGATTGTTTTTTTTATCAAATTGTTGAGGGGACTGTAGGTTGTCACGCATACCAGTCTGTCCAGTTCTTTTTTGGTGGTTTTGGTGAGGCAGATAGTACGGTCCGTGTTTGCTGCTCGTTTGCTTGTATGTTGAATGTAACACTGCCTTCCCATAAACACCTTCCTGGCTTGAAGAAGAGTCCAGACTATAATGCTTGGTGAATGTGTGGACTGAGGGCAATGGTGCTGCCACAAAAATATCCTGAATTGGGACTCCCCTCTGTAAGGCAGAGGAAGTAGCCATGCCCCTGGTCGAATATGCTGCGAGACCCTCAGGAGGATCTATTTGCATGTTTTGGGTCAAGCCTGTGTAGCCTCTCCTCTTCCTTTCCATGATGAGATGGAGGATAAAAAGAAGGTAGAATTATTATTATTTTTTTTTTTGTTAAATGAAACTCAGACAGAATGTTTGATGGAATGGTAGGTTTAACCTTAAAGGCCACTCTATCCTTAAAGAAGACTGTGTAAGGAGGCTTGCAAGACAAGGCTTGAAGTTCACTCGCCCTATGGGTTGATGTAAGAGCCACTAAAAGGATTGTCTTTGAAGTTAACAATCTTAAAGTACAGGAGTGAATAGGCTTGAATGGAGCACACCTTATGAATTTCAGAACTAGTTTGAGATCCCAAACTGGGACTTGAAAAGGGACCAGAGGAAAAACATTTGTGAATCCTTTCTAAAATTGTATAACCAGTGGAATCTTGAAGAAACATCCCTCTTCAGAGGAGCGCTTAGTAATAGATAGCGCTGCCAGATACCCTTTAAATGCGCCAAACTGGAGCCCCAGATTAGCCAGGTGTAAAAAGAATGACAACACCATAGGTGTACTGCATGTAAAAGGGTCCACATTCGTACCGCTGC
Organism: Ambystoma mexicanum; assembly: GCF_040938575.1. Lineage (NCBI taxonomy): Eukaryota > Metazoa > Chordata > Amphibia > Caudata > Ambystomatidae > Ambystoma > Ambystoma mexicanum. Next base: position 127,379,553 of record NC_090938.1, read on the forward strand.
ACCAGCTGCAGAATTTGTTCCAACGGCAGCGGTATATGGATTTTGTTGCTGGCCTTCTGGCCAAAAGCAAAATCTCCATTACGTCGTCTGGGAGGTCCCAATCCTTCTATCTCAACCTCTCAGAAACCATGCATGAAGGTTAAGTGTCTTTACCTCCGGATGGAGAACTCGACCATCCTCTCGTGAGAAGGTACTCTCTTTGTGGAAGACCATTAGAGGGCAGCTGGACATGTGCGGGTGCATGTCCTTCTGGCCCAATCCGGAGCAATTAGGATCATGGATTTCCCGAACTTTCTCAACCTCCTGAGGATTTGAGGAATGACAGGGCCTGGAGGAAACTCATACAGGAGTTGAAACTCTCAGTCCACCACAAACACATCTCCTAGAGCTCCTCTTGGGAGAAATTCCCTGGAACAAAATAGTTCGCACTTCTGGTCGCGAACAGATCCATTTGAGGAGTTACCCAAAGGGTGAAGATCTCTTCCAGGACTTCCTGAGCTAGCTCCCACTCATGGGAGACTGTGCTCTGCCTGCTCAGAGCATCTGCCGCTGTGTTCTCCTCTCCGGCTAGGTGAACTGACGACCGGGAGATTCATTCTTGAATTGCCCAGAAGCAGAGCTAAATTGCCTCTCTGCACAGTGGTAGTGACCCTACACCACCTCTCTTGTTGAGGTAGTACAGGGCCACAATGTGTTGTCCGTCATTATCAGGACACTCTTTCCCCATACTGAGGGCAGGTAGGCCTTCAGTGCTAGTTTAATTGCCTTCAGCTGTAAAAGGCTGAAGTGTAGTTTGGTCTCCGATGGATACCAACGACTGCTGATTGTCAGATCGTTGGCATGTGCTCCCCACCCCTTCAGTAAGGCGTCCGTAACTACTGTTATCTCCGACCATGTTTGCCAAAAGAGTTCTCCCTTCAGAATGTTTTCCAGGTAGGTACACCACAGAAGGTCTTGTGCTACTCTGCTTGGAACCTGAAGAAGGTCCGACATCCTGCTTGAGAATTGGGAACATTGAGTCCTGAGAGCCCATTGGAGAAATCTCATTCTCAGGCGAGCCTCTGGCACCAGGAAAATGCAGGATGCCATGAGGCCAAGCAACCTCAGAAAATCGAAGGCTGAAAGATGCTGAGCACTCTGCAATTTTGTGGCCATCTGCAGAATGTCTTGAGCCCTCACCTTGGGTGGTGAGGTTTTTTCAAAGGATGCATCTAGGACAGCCCTGATAAATTGGAGCCTTTGAGATGGTATCATGAGTGACTTCTTGAAGTTGAGGGAGAAGCCCAGTCTATGGAGGGAGTGACAGGTGGAGCTGAGATGTTCCAGGGCCTTTTCGGGAGAACGGTCCTGATCAGCCAATCGTCCAGGTACGGGTAGACATGGATTCCCCTCTCCTGAGACTTGCTGCCACCACGGCCATCAACTTGGTGGAAACCCTCGGGCGGAGGTCAGCCCTAAAGGCAAAACTCTAAACTAATAATGGGAACCACCAACGCTGAACCTCAGGTACCTTCTGTGCTAGTAATGGATTGGCAAATGAAAGTAAGCATCCTGAAAGTCCAATAATACCATCCAGTCCTGAAGCTGGAGGAACTGAAGAATCTGAGAAAAGGTAACCATCTTGAACTTGTCCTTCCTGAGGAACTTGTTCAAGTCTATTATGTCCAAGATGGGTCTCAATTCTCTGTCCTTCTTGGGGATTAGAAAGTAAGCAGATTCTGACCCTTGTTCCTCTCTGCTACGCGTACCGGTTCTAGAGCACCTTTCTCTAGCAGGGTCAAGATTTCCTGCATATTGAGCGGATCTGGAACTTTGAAAGAGATGTTCCCCGGTGGATGATCCTAAGGCCTTTTTAGAAAGGGAAGGCAGTAACCCTGGGCTACTGTTTCCAATGTCCATGCATATGAAGTAATACCCTGCCATTCTTTAAGATGCTGTGAGAGTATGCCTCCCACCGGAGTTTGGCGGACTAAGGCCTCAGAGAGGTTTTGAGGCAGCTGATGCAGTGGCTGAATGTAAAGTAGCGCCTGCCTGGGCAGTCTTAGCACCTCTTCCCCATCCACCACATGGGAATCTTCTATGACTTCTTTGATCCGACAGTCCTCTCCTTCTTCCAACTGAGGAGTAATAGCGAAAGGACCTGCCCCTCCAAGCTGTACCAGTGGGGCAAATGTATAGCTGTCTGATCGGTGCGCCAGGGGATTTGGCTGCAGCTTTGGAGGTCTGCAGCTTCTTCAGGCTCTTGTTGGTCTTGCTGCCAAATAAACGTGTGCCGTCAAAGGGCATTTTAAGAAGTCTAGATTGCACATCTGGTACAAAACCGGACTCTCACCCAGGCAACTATGTGCATTACAGTGCTAGCCACCATTGCTCTGCTGATGCCGTCAGCAGAGTCGAGAGCAGTCTGAAGGGATTCACACATTACACCTTTTCCGTCCTTGAAAATATTTAGGAAACCGTCTCGTTCTTCCCCTCCATCCGCCATCGTTATGCAATCCCATAGGGTGTAAGTGAATTTGGCCGGTGCACACGAGACATTTGACGATTTAAGAGCCATACTTCCCACACAGAAAACCTTTAGCCAAAGCGTCATAACACTGGTCATCTCTGTCCGGGGGATAGTTGGATATGCATTTTGTTTGAATGCAAGCGGCAGCCTGAATGAACTACCAAACCTTTGGGAGTTGGATGTTTTGTCAGATAATGGGGATCACTGCTCGACGCTCTGTACTTGCTTATCAGTTTTTTGTTCACTGCTGGAATTCATTCCGGCATCTCCCAGATGGCATTAACTCGCCTTTGGAGGGCTACATGGAAGGGAAGAATAGGGTCCTCCTGGGGTTCCTTATCTAAAATATCTGCCAGGTTGTCCTGCTTAAAAGGTGGTGCAGGGCTACTCCATCTCAGATATTCTATGACTCTAGACATCAGTTGGCTGTATGATCCATCAGCATGGTCTGAGGGATATGGTCTGTCAAACTCTATTTCAGGGGAAGTGTCTAACCCACTTGCAGTTTGCAGGGTTTCATGTAGGTTTTTTATTCTTGAGCCCTCTGAAATGAAGGCCCCTGGAACACTTTGTGTCCCATATTGTAACCCAAAAGGACGCGATTCATCCAAAGATGGCTCATCATCCTCATAAATTGAGGAAAGAGACTTAAAAAAAAAGTCTTTCCTAGGCCGACATGGAGTCTTTCGGCTTTGATGAGTTTGTCTTCGAAGGAGTCTTTTCTCTACTCGAGGGAACCTCTGGAGGGTTCCAGAGGAGTTTTTGCCTGGACACCCGGGCCCACTGGTTTTGTACTTTGCCTTCTTTTTGTCGTGTTTGTTGACATGGGCATGGCTCTCATCTTTCGCCAAGGGGGTCGAGGCCACATTCTTGAATACTTTGAGCATTTTCGGTCTGAACCTCTCCCACTCAGCTGGTGAGGCTGACTTGGTTGGGTAAGAGACCTGTTCTGGGGAGGAACTCGATGACGAAGATGTTGATCTGTGGCGCCTTTTCTTTGACTTCCGTCAGGATGAGGACTAGTGGTGTGAGCCACTGCGCAATCAGGACCTTTTAATTTTCTTACAACTAGGAGAGTCTTCTCTTGACTAGTCGGAAGATCGCTTTTTCGACAGGGTTGTAGAAGTCAATTTCTGAGACCTACCTGCAGCTAATTTCCCTCTACACTCTTTCAGGGCTTTTCCTGTCATAAATAGGCAGGACCCAAACTCTGATGTTAAAAGAGTGGATCCTAAGCACCACAGACACACCAGATGGGAGTACGCAAGGGACATTTTCATCCCGCAGTCGTGGCATTTTTGTAACCCCGATCTCAGAGTCAATGATGCTGATGACAATGCCATTACTAAATACAAAAGGTTTCTTGTCAAGGAACCAAAGCGTGCCGATCTTCAGTAGCGATCGCTCTCGCGGAAAAACGGAACTGAAGCCAACGGTTGTTGCACGCGCTATATACCATCGATGACGTAGACAACGGGACGGAGGCCCTCGAAGGACATTGAGTCGACAGGCATCGCCGTGCAGCGCCCTCTGCTGGAAGAAATGTCCGAAGCAGCTGAAGCTGGATATGGAAATAGCATAAGATGAGGAATACATGGCAGGACACAATCCATTTGAAATTCTGTTTTTACCCGCTGCTCTCTTCTGCTCATGTGCTCTTTTGAGAACCGAGCATGGCAATATCCACTTCACTACAATGCTCTGTCCACACCATGCTGCAGTGTAAATCGAATGGCAAGCATTGTTTCTGGGTTTGGTGCAACCATTGATTTTAAAAAGAGGATCAGGACCAGGGTATGGGTTTGTGATGGGAGAAAAAGTTTAACTTTTGTTGTTCCCCAATAGCAGAATGACAGAAGTAAAAGAGAAACGGGACTAGAGTTTTAGAGCATCAAAAACAGCCTAGTGATATGTTCACCCAGTTATCAACATTGCCCGATGACACAAAGAAACTGCCTCCCAATTGCTCTTTCCGGTGGCAAACAGGATCGATACTTACCCGCTGCAGGAATGAATCATGCACCACTAACTCTCCCCATCATGAAAGGGCAATTACCAATAGCAGAATCATCTCGAACTTACAAAAGAAAAAACGACAACACACGCAAGACGAACATGGCGAAGGTTGTACTTACACGTCAGTGAATTCTTCCAGCGTCGTGGCAGGCGAGAACACATCCAACAAACCGATTACCTAACCGGAAAGAGGGAACGCGTTCATTTAATAGCTCCAATGTATCCAACATGCCACATTGTGGCAGCCTCCGACAATGTGCATCACACATCTTTTGCACAAAGCACATGCATTAAATGATAGCTACGACTAGAAAACAAAAGTCATTATCCTACACTTTAATAATTCAGTACACACTTTGCAAGATGCTAACAGCAGGTCCGTGTTTCATTCACACTGGACCGACGACTATAAACAACAAGTGACCTACAATACCTCAAACTCCACACAGTGCACCAAAACAAAACCAGCGACGGGTCCAAAACAGTATATATACCCACGTCCAGTGTCCACTCGTTACAGTGCACAAAATGTTAACGAGGGACCAAAAGTACCCCCTCCCCCGCCCCCCAACTCTTCAATCAAATACCAGAAAAGGCATCAATAAAACCACACACAAGATGTTAACCACAACGAGTTCCACCCAGGTTGTACTGGAAAATGCATGTTGTTAAAAGAATGACCAACAATACATCAAAAAGGAACTGTAACCAGTGTCCCGACTCCTACACAGTACATACATCAGCCCACAGTGCATCAGATCATGTGACCACACGCTGCGCGTCTGTCCGGTAAATCTCACGCTACACAAGACGCCAACTAAAGCAAGTACACTTCACACAGCACGGTAGTCTTCTAGGTCACGTGGCAGAAGATGGTAAACAGAGCAGGACAATACACCGCACCAACTACTAACTAAAGTGGTGGATACATCTCACAACCCATCATCTACCACACACATGAGAATTTACGAGTGCACGTATACGGGATCCCAGTCCATGGAGGACAGGTTCCATGAGGAATTCCACTTACGTTTTCATGTTTCATGTGTTTAAGCAGTCGTAGTTCCCGGTACGTCCTTTTCGCGTGGATGATGGACTGGAAAGGTCGTGAAAGCTTTTTTACTGCTACTCGGAGTCCTGCTTTTGTATCAAAGGCCGAACTAAGATGAGAAACAACAAAAATCAAAATGTCAAGTCGTAAAGTAGTCGCATTGTTAAAAGCACAACAGATGATTAACGGTCTTTGACCCATGGCAGCAAAACACAACTGGAAGAATACAGGGGGAAAACAGCTAAAGACTGGGGAAAGCACGTGCCAGGAGAATGGGATGGGGAATGCGTGTGTGTGGGGGTGGGAGGGGGGGGGGTCTTTGGAAAGCAAGTGGATAAATGGAGGAGCTCGGGAAAAGGTCCTGAACCGCATGGGCACCGGTCAAATCCGGTCCGACTGGTGAGTGACCGGGGAATGAGATCCTGTAATTGAGAACAGATTTTTCCAAAACCAGCGTTTCACCAGACACTTGTGAACGTTTCAGCCGAGTTCGTTTTGCTTGCTCGTTGGTTTTCACGCAAATGGTGATGCTTCACCAGAACTTGTGTACAAAACAAGGCTTCAAAAGGAGTGAAGTTTTTTTGAGAGGGCAATATCTGGTTGCCATGGAAACTGCATCATAGTTTGGTTGTGTTTTTGCCATATCACCCAACGATGGGTTGTTTTCTTAAATGGGGACCAATCAGGAGTTAGGATGTGGGAATGACTGCGGATGTGCAGCATGTCTTATTGCAAATATGAGTACAAAATAAAACTGAACAGCACTCCTCCTTGTAAAGACCACCGGCCCTAATGGTGCTCCTCAAAGGAAGGTGTCAAAGGGAGAGGGGTTTGCAGAGCATGCCTCAGTCAGCTGTGCCCGCTTCTCTGCAGACTGAGTGGCAGAGCGCAAAGCCGCATACCGGACTACATTTATGAAATAGGAGTCCGTCTCTTGACCCTTGTGTCCCCAGTTGTCCCTCTTCCTATTAGCACCCCATCCCCCATCCTTTCTAGTCGTCTGTCCTAGTCCTTCAACCTTTCTTGGTTTAGGACTCCCGTTCTACTACTGCACCCATCCTAGGCTCTCATCCCTTGTCCATAATCCCAGTTTCTCAGTCACTTAGGTTCTGTTCCTCTCTTCTCAACCCACGAAGTGAAGCATCCCTTCACCCCCCCCACCCCGGCCTCCATATGTGCCGCTTTCGCTGTACTCCCCCCCCCCGCCCCTCCAGTGGTGAGTGCGATACAGGCCAGGGACGCTGAAGAAAGAACGTCTAACTGTATCAAGCGTGTTCAAGGGAGCTAGGTGCTGAAAGCAAAGCATAACACGTGATGCAATCTAGATAATGTTGCTGTGTTCATGCGCTCCGCCGCCCAGCCAGCAGAAAGATCTGCATATGACATTTCTACATTTTCCAACTTGGGTCTCCCTTAATTGGAGGGATCGAGATAAGTGTGGTGGTTTTGTTATTAAGGAAGAAACTTGCAGGGAAACAGCAAGTCGATTAGTTGCGTCCGTTGTTCTGGAGGTAACTGGTAAGGAACAAATGCTGCTCAAAAGGTTTCTCAGACAAAAACGAGTCTGTGGCTTGCACAATATGTGATCTAAACATCAGTTATAATTAGCATGTTTCCATGAAGGTTGACACCCCCCCTTTCCAGGTCTGCTAAGTTGGTGGTCGGTCTTGGTACAGCACAGCATTGTCAGCTTAAACTTACACGCCCTCTTCCACATGGTCTTGTTTATCATTCATACCTGTGGTTTATTTCAGAGCAGTAAACAGATCTGTAAGGGCATCTCGTTAAATGGAATTTGAAAGTGCGTTTTAACATTATGCCATGCAGGACATTAGAGCCTCAGTTGCAGATCATGTAAGCTGCAGGCTTTGTGTCTCAGCTAACAATTTAAAATGTTACAAGCATTAAATCAACCAGCAGAAGCTAACAGTTTATCTAATAATAGTCACAGGATGGCAGGCCCGGTTCTTTGCATGTTCATTGAGGTGGTACAGTTCTACATGGGCATGGCACAAATTCAAACATACAAATGTATGTGCAATGAAGAAATGGTCTGAGGTATTGGACTTCCTCACCATCTCATGTTTTATACCTTGGATTTTTAGCGACAACAAATAAGTGTTTTCTACATTTATAAAAAACGAGCAACTGTAGACAGACATGATAACACTCATCAATTGTTGAAATTCAATGACCCTGTAGGTCTCTGTTCCGATTCCCTTATCGCTTGATGTGCTTTGCACCCTGAAGTAAACTGCACTGGCAATGGGCACGTGTGGCTGGCTCACAAACCGGAGCAGACGTTAGTTGGTGTGGACCTTCTGTGATCTCTCCCCACTTGTCGCCTCACCCTGGCGTGGTGCAGTTAGCTGTGTGCAACTATCTCGGAAACCGTGCATCCTAGGGCCTTCAAATGTGGTTTTCGAGATCCCATGGGGACCTCAAGTTGTGTTCCTCGTGTCAAAACCGGTCCTTCTACGACCACATTGATGTTTTGCCAATTTCAGGCAACCGTCTCATGTGTAAAGGTGCTGAAATCTAGGGAAAGGGGTGGGTTGTCCAAATTTCATGTAGCCAGTAATGCATACAGGGCCCAACAGGTAACTATGCAACATTTGGTGCACATTGGTGAAACAGTGTGGAACTGTATAATGAACAACGCTTCGCCAAGCCACAAACCCAGCCACTAACCCACACATTTTTACTTTTATAAATCTAGACAGATGTTTCTCTTTGATGACATCTTGCCTTTGAAAGTAAATTATGATCAAATGCAAACAAAAGAATATAGGCAAACAGCTATGCGAGTCAAGAAGGCAGTCTAGAGCCTTTCTCACAGCTGCCTCAGTGTGTGCCAGTTTTAGAATAGCAGCAAGGCTGAACGCCTTAAAAAGGAGTCAAGGGACAATAAACTGGATTGAAAAGAAAGATGTAATGCACAATTAAGGATGTCAAAGCTAAGGCTAATTAAAAAAGGCAACTTTAGCGAAAAGGAAAAATCAAGCTACCCCCTTTGTGGGACCTCCACCCCATGAGGTTTTGGGGTTGCCCGAGACATCACATGTTCCTTGAAATTAAACAGCCAACCAATGCCGCGGTTACTTAACTTTCACCTCCCCCACCCCCTCAGGTCCAGAAACTGAAGTACCTCTAGACATGGACACATGATGGAGGGCTCCAGATGAAAAATGTATACATATAAATACACAGTATTACTTGCTTGAAGAGTCGCAAAGATGCGAATGTAAATATTATGCATGTCTGCCCATGTCTCCATTCATGCTCTATGTCTCTCTACACCACCCGGTCTGCGCCTCGTTTTCACGCACACATCCACCTTTTCTGTAAGGGAACAAACTCCAGGGACTGGCTCGTAGCTGCACTGACTCTTAGGTGTTAACTTCTAATAGACGGGGCATTCCAAATGTTCAAGAAATACAAATACAATAAACATCCATGAAAGTAAGGTGGGTGCTAGATCACTTAGTCTGTGTTTAGAAAAAGGAAAATAAATCAGCTAGAGAACCGGGAGGCCAGCTTCAATAGTGGAACAGGGAACCCTGATGCACCACATTTGATCCCTTCCCTATACATTTTGGTTTGCCAGTCCAGACCTCTCAAAACTATAGGAGTTTATCCTCTTATCCAACCTAGCAAGAAAAAGATCTTTTGAAATATGCCAGGTTTCGTTGGTCCACTAGTGTATACAAGATGTACACTATTTGGAAGTCAATAAGCCTTTCATAAGTCCTAGGGGCACTGTGCTTCTTCAGAGAGCCACCAAGGAAGTGGACCGGACTGCCATGTAAAGTAATTATCTACAACTCTATTTTGTCTTCTTTATTGTGCGTTTGGTTATTGAAATAAACCTTTAGCACATTTAATAAACAACCAATGATAATACCTTAAACAACTCTATTCATAAAAATCCGTCTCAGATGAACAGATAATATTGTGGAGTGTGGATGCCTTGGGTTCATGCGACAGTGACTCTCCTTCACCGGAAAGGAGCTGGATGGCTTCCTCCCAACCAAAAAAAACATGTAAGCGGCCCAACTTCACTCTTCCTCCGTACAGCGAGCAAACGCTTGCAGGGCTCTCACTATCCCAAGCGAAGAGCTTGGTACTAGAATAACTTTCTGCGTGGACCTTAGTAGAAATTAAGTTACTCACCATAGTGATTAACGAAATCCTAGTCCACAGTCCCCTTTCCTCCATTCTGTATGGGTGTCCCTCCTTAGGGACTCCATATTGCGAGGACACATTTATCGACCATTTTATGAGGCTCATGAATTCCCAGTAGATGACGGCCTACTTAAATCTTTAATTAAAGAGGTGGGGCTCTGACCGGGGCTCCTCAAGCAGAGGGCGGACCTGTCACGCAGGCACCAGCAGAGCCTACCCTGGTCCAAGTCTCTGGGGCCCAAGGGGGTGCGCTGCAGGGGGTGGGTTCCACAAATGATGATGAAGAGGATGTAGAGGCCTTGGTGTCCGTTAAGGCCTTCCATGACCAATGAAGGGGCTAGCAGAATTTTTGGGTGTACCTGCTCCGCAACAAGAAAAGCCAGATTCTGGCGTGCTTGTGGGAGTGCTGGCACTCTGGGCACACAGCAAGTCGGCATACCTTCACAAAAGGTTGTGTCAGTGCTAGTGACAAAGGGCTGTTTCAAGCCACACTCTGCGCAGCCAGTGAACAAGAGGCTAGACACACAATAACAGGCAGGTGGAGGGGGGAGTCCATACTCCTGGCCTTGCATCCGCAGCCACACTCATAAGTAATTGCGGCAGCATCCATGTACGCCAAACCACAGACCTCAGGGGCATTGGGGTCTTCGGCTGAGGCCCTCCTCAGCAAGGAGGAGAAGCTGTTGGAGGCTTATGGAAGGAAGTTGTACATAAACTCAAGTCTACATCTCAGACAAGCAAATGCAGATGCAATCTTGGCAGCCGCCAATCAAACGTTGTGAAGAGAAATTGCAGACTTCCTGATACCCCTGGCCCCCCTTCACAGACAGGTGTAAGGAACTCATGGTGGCAACAGTAAAGACAGACACAAGTGATCACAGTTTAAAGGTGTTTATTAAATTGTATAAATGGGTGGGAAAAACGCATAATCTAAACCTAAATCTAAGACAGGAGCAAGCTACGACCATCACATAATAATAAGGCAGTCCTAATGGTGCCTTGTCAATTAAAAAGGGTCTATACTAAAAATAAAATATTGCCAATCCTTACCGCCAAGTTACAAAATAGTGTGTGATAATGTTCACCAGAAAAGAAAGAAGTGTTCACAAAGAACAAGTTACTTACCTACTGGTAACTTTTGTTCGACTGGATGTTCCTCCAATGTATTCCACATCTTTGGCATGTAATGCCCACAGCTGTGCACTTCGGAAACTTTTTCGGCAGAGGGCGTCCTGCGTCAATGACGTTGGGCCGATGTCCCTCGAAGGCCTCCGTCGAGGGCGAAGTGACCGGATATTATAAATAGGATGCACAGCGCCCGTAGCCTCAGTTTAAGTTTTCCCCCAGAACGTGTGGCACCAATCCAATGCGTGCTTGACTGCACATAGCCTTGCGGAAACGTAAGCTGCAATCGCATAGGAAATTCTCCAGAGGGGGAGGCTGGGAGGGCGATGCGGAATACGTGGGAGGAACATCCAGTCGAAAGAACGTTACCAGTTGGTAAGTAACTTGTTCTTCCAATGGATTGTGTCCTCCAACGTATTCCAAATCTTTGAAAGACTCCCAAAGCAGTACCAGTAAATGGAGGAGGGAAAAGAATTTAGAGTACCCAATCAGATTGCAATTTGTCAGCATTCTCTGTTCCCATGGAGTGTTCCAGCCAATGTCCACTGTTGTGGATCGGTTCGTAAATAGACATGCTGCACAGGTTCCACATGGTGTATGTCCTGTGGCCTTTGCTGTATTCCACATTGTGGGTTGATTCTCATTTTCTTATTTGTAGGCGTGTTTCAATATGTCCCTTATGTTTCGTCTCCTCTTGATGGCAAAGGTCAGTAGATCAAGGGTTCCCTCACCAACATTCAGGTTAGGCCAAAGATTTCTAACTTCTTTTTTTATACGGTTCACTATAGGTGAATGACTGAAAACTGCCGTGATCTGATTGTCATCCCTTTCTTTTCTTGGGTGTTGTTCCAATGTTGTTGCTCTTGGAATGTTGCGCGCCAAAGAATGCTGACAAATTGCAACACCTCAAATGTGGTGTACCTTATAAAGTGCCCCTGTGACAAGATCTACATCGGGATGACCACCAGAAAAATAAAAATAATAGGTGAACACAGAACAAAAATTAGGACGAAAAGGATCACAGCACCCCTAGTGGAACACTATTTACTACAAAAACACTGAGAATTACTTGCACTGGACTATCCTTGAGAAAGTCAAGACCCCACGGGGGGGGGGGGGGTGGAAACTTGGCTGCTATGCTGCTGAAACGAGAGCAATTGTGGATCTTTACATTAAAGAGCCATATTATTGGCCTCAACGAAGCTATATGCTGGTAAACACTAGCAGTTCAAAGATAAGTCCACATGAATGGGAGAAAAGCAGCACTCATGACATACACTGCCTTGACTAGGCCCCGCCTACTACAGATGTAGTACCCGGGCAGTCCAACACCTCTATATCCCACAAAACACAGATTTAACATACCGTGACCTAATATATGCACCTAGTAAAATATAACCTAAGTGCAGCCAACAACAGGACTATGCGGAAGGAGTACACACAACAGTACACAAAACATGTATGATTACCTCAAACACTTTATATTTCAGGTGAATTTCAAAAACCTAGAAAATATACATCTGGTACATTGCAAATAATTAAAATATGATTGCGACGTCTGGATGTAAATAGCCCTTGAACATCTAATTGCGCACAAACGGACAACACACTACATAATAGTATACAATTGAGGTGATATACCGTAACAGATAGCCTGAAACGGGACGAACAACAAATAATGCTGAAAATAAAAGGACTAGTGGCCATGGCCACTAGATAAATAAAACCCCTCCTAAAATGGCATCCACCAACAGAATAAGGAAACAGAACTGGACCGGAGAGTGGCGGCAACATGTTATCCTAGGTAAGGAAACCAATTGCCGCATATATACCTAAGCAGGCTATTGCTGCTGCGCGCAAGAATAGCCGCGACACATCGGTAGATGGTCATGCACGCGGAACACTTGCATATGTATGCTCCAGCCGCATATATAGCCAAACAGACTATTGCTGCCGTGTGTAATAATAGGCGCCACATCGGGACAGACGGGCATGCACGCGGAACGCATATTAGAACAGCACGCGCCATTATTTCCCATAAGAGATGCGTACCACATGCGGCAACCATCCATTAAAGGAAGGTGCCCGAGTACGCATCCTGCCAGCACTATAGATTGAAATGTTGGAAACCTAACACGAACAAGAAATTACGAACAAGATATTACGGGCACTACTTTCTCTAAGTAATGCGGACTACACTCGGGATCGCTCCATTGAAGGAAGATGCTGCGCTATACATTGCCTGCCATTACCATAGATTAAGATCTTAAAATCCTGAAATGAACAAAAAATATGAGCACAACGAGAATACGTGGTGCCCATATAGCTGTGTAAAACAGTTACATAAGGCATAGCAGGCAACCGAAAATAGGTGCAGCCCTGAACCACAGGTGATTTCACCGCAGCTAGGGAAGTAAACAACATCAGATACATACCTACTCTGGAACACTGCCTTGATTGAGGAAACTGATGTTACAACCAGGATACTTAACAACATTGACACAATCATTTTCTCATACCCCGCAGGCATGACAGCTCCGACACACAAGAGTTGTGAATAGAAACAAGAAAAATACGTGAATACCGGGACCGACACAGTCAAAGTGACGGTAAGTGTCCTGATACTTAAACAAGAGAACCTAGATTGGATTAAGAAACAATAAGTGGGTTGAACATTAGTCTGACCAGGAGTCCTCTGTTTTACAGAAACCAGAACTCCTGGGAAGAACAACAGAAATACCGACACAATGGTCTACCACAGTAGACAACCGATTGTGGTAAGATGCAAGACTCTAACAAGCACCGTATACTGTAAACTAGTCAGAACTTCCAAGCATCCTGATCTATGCCATTTCCCTTACAAGGAACTGAAATACAGATGAGATGTCCCATCTAAAAACGGAACACGCCAGATCCAGACAAAGAAATTGATGGACATAGAATTTCCTTTATTGTCCAAATATTAGCACTATCCATAGTCCTGAAGAAAGCGGCAAATGATATTTCCCCGCTGAAACTGCTTGACAAGTATAGGTTCGGGGTGATGACCTGAGCCACCTGCCTCATAAGACATTAGTATATGAGCTTGGTTAAGAGCATCCATTGTTTTTACATTACACAGTAGAAATGGGACCAAGTAATTTTGGTACCAACGATCGCTGTGATTTTTAATATAAGTCACACCAAGGGTTAGCAACATGAATAAAAGTATTTGTTGACTCCCAAGGGCGTGCACCTCTTTTTAGAGATCGTAGGAAAGTAGTGAGCCAGGATAGGGAAAGTCCCCTTTGGCAGTTCCCTGGATACAACTGGGAACGTATTCCTTTCCTTAGCAGGGACATTTAGCTAGAGTTAAGGACTTAAGCGATAGGTTTAAATTGTTTTAACAAAACAGATTCTGCCCATGTTATCTTTCGACTGCCCTGCGCCTGAGAAATGTGCATTAAGATGCGGCTGATTGCCAATTTTGCAGGAGTTTGTGGGAAAGGGCTTGTGTGTTCTGAATTCACTCATGAAAATGGGCCCCAGATGGATGCACTGGGATGGGGAGGATGGGTGGGTGCTTTGGCTACTAAAGGGGCTGGTGTTGCGGTTTCATTGCGTGCAGGAACGCATGGAATGATGTAGAGACAGGTGTTTCAGTTGGAAAAGGGCAACTGAGGATATTAGGGAAGAATCATAGGTGCATGTGCAGACTTAAGAATGGTAAGAATTGTGCTGGGTGGGATCAGCAACATCGGAATACCACAAAGGGGTAATAAGGGTGCCATTGATTAGTGCAGTGCTACCAAAGTGGCTGAATAAGCTACGAGGCGCTATATTAATGTTATGATATGTCATTTATAACGTTCCTGTACACAAGTGTTTCTAGGCGCGACAAGAAAAGGAAGGCAGGACAGAGGGAAGACAAAACGACGATCTTACTAGGCCTTGTGTCAATCAGATTGCACAAGTGCAGGGGGGACGGAGGGTGAAAAGCGCTGAGGGGGGTGGCGAGTGCAGGTAGCTCATAAGTGCAGCGAATCGGGGGACTGTAGGGTTGCAGATACAGACCTGTATGTGCAGGAGAGGCCCGGAGGCAGTGTGAGGGCAACTGGACAGCAGGAGCCTGGACCCGAAGTTCAGTGGGTGGTCAGGTGACCAGTGTGCAGAGCAGTCAGGGACATCAGCAGGGGAGAGGGAGAGAGAAGCAGGGAGCCTGTTCCAGAGGGAGGCCCCAGTAGAAGAAAGATCTACCTCCCACTCTCTGTCTGGAGAAGCGTCTGACCCTCAGAGAGTTGGAGGTGGATGAGCGAAGGGCTCAAGAAGGAAGATGCTTAGGAAGAGTATGTTGGAGGTAGTGCGGTCCCGGCCCACAATGCAAAGGGTCTTGAACTTGACCCTTGCAGCCCCAGGGAGCTAGTGGAGAGATTTCAGTGCTGGAGAGATAAGAACCCTGGGCTTGAGGCCAAGGACAGGTCTCACAGTCATGTTCTGGATACGTTTTAAAGGGCGGTGAGTAGAGGCAGATTTAGAAAAAGGCTGTTACAGAAGTCCAGCCTAGAGAGGACCAGGACACTGGAGACCATGAGCTTCTGGGGGAAAGTGAGAAAAAGAATACCTCTGAGGAGGTGCAGCTGATGGTGTGACTTCTTAGAGATGCCAGAAATGTGAGGAGAGAAGGAGAGGATGAAGTCGAAGATGACCCCAAGGTTCTCAGTCTCACCGGAAGGAGCAGGTAGAGGGCCCAGGGTGGGTGGCCAGAGTCAGAGGAAAGGAGGGAGCAGGTGTCCCAATGAGGAGGATCTCAGTCTTACTGGTATTAAGGCAGAGTTTGTTGGAGGCACTCCATTCCTGAATTGCGGACAGGCAGTCTGGTATAAGGAGCAGCAGAAGTGGCTGAGGGGAGCCTGAAACAGTGATGGGTGTCATCCGCATAACACTTAGTTAGAGCAGAAGGAAGAGATGCAGTGGGCAAGAGATGTCAGATAGTGGTTGAACAGGCAGGGAGAGAGGTTAGAACCCTGGTTAACACCACAAGTAGAAAGAGGGATAGAAGAGAGGAACGACCCAAGTTGGACCTGGGAGGGTCGATCAATGAGAAAGGAGGTCAACCAGGCCAGGGCCTGACCAGAGACACCCAGCTTGTCTCAGAGGCGATTGAGCAGGATGGCGTGGTTGACCGTGTCAAAAGCAGAGGATAGATCAAGGAGAAGGAGGAAAGAAGGAAGGTTAGAGTCAAGATTAGAGAGCAAGACTTCACAGGTGTTCAGGAGAGCAGTTTCAGTGCTTCTGGCTGCTCTGAAGCCAGATGATGGCCATGGAGACAACCAACAGATTCAGTGTGAAGATTAAGTAGGGAGATGACCAGCTTTTCCAGCAGTTTGCCCAGGAAAGTAGTGGTGGAGATTGTGTGATAGTTTGCCGGAGAGGAAGGCTCAGTAGAGGGCTTCTTAAGAAGGTGGTGCACAAGGAAGTGCTTAAGGGGGAATGGAAGGTTCCAGTCAGTAGCAAAGGAGTGGTTACAGAAATCGGCCAAGGCTGGAGCAAGGGTGTTGATGTGGTCCTTGATGGTTCTGGAAGAGCAGGGGAGCACCTGTTTTGACAAGACTTTCATAGATCTGACTTGTCTAGAAACCTTGTCAGGGGTGAACAGGGGAAAGTGTTACTCACCAGTTGCAGGACTGGTCAGGCGTTGCTCAACCTTGGGATAACTGAGGAGGGAGCAGCTCCCGTAAGTTCAGTCTAAGCTGGAATGTACAATGGTACGATCCAGAGCCAGACCTCCTCAACTCGAGGACCTCTTTAAGGCAACATACCCCTTTGCTGTATAACAACAACAGTCAGAGGAATCAATTACCCAAAAGAGCGGGGAGAACCACACCGCCAAACCCAGGCTGTAGGAAATGAACAAAAGCACTATTATACGTTGATGAATTTGGACATCACTGCATAAATTCAAGATCAGATCAACAATTGTAACCTGAAGAAAGGTTTTGATAGGGCTTTAAGGAAACTACAGGTGGTATACTGGGATCAAGAATACTGGAAACAAAGAAAAGATAGGTAAGAATGATAACTTATTGATTTCCAAGAAAATAAACACCAACAACCCCAGGCTTACACCGTAGGTGTTTTTAGGGAGGAATGTACTAATCAACGGGAGGAAAAAATAACAAACAGGAAGGTTAGTATAGGAAGTCTAGCCTGAACGGAACGAGGGTCGCAAACTAGATCCGGGATGGTGCACTGCAGGAGAGCGTTTGGAAAGTGCACGGTTGCTGGAGAAAAGTGTCCCAAACAGTAGTTTACACAATGATTCCCCGGGTACTTCTGATAACTTCCAAACACAGTGATTCGGTAAGAGTTTGTTGAGTAGCACAGAGACTTAACAGCCGGAGAGATAGGTAGGCAGGCAGGCTTACCTTAGGGAACAAAGGTAGTGTGGAGGCTCAGCAGGTAGACAGAATCGCTACTAAGGAAGCCGCTACAAGGTGCAGCGTGTTGGCAGGTTGGCTGGCTGAAAAGAACTGAGGCAGCGTGGAGGCTCGGCAAGCAGCCGGAACTACTGCTGAGGAGCCGTTGCAAAGGCAGCAAGCCAAAGGAACGCTAGCCACGGTCCAACTTGGTATCCAAGGGTAATCCGATAGACAGGTCGAGAAACGTTCCGAGTTCAAAAAGTGGAAGAATTCTGGATCAAAGTAATGGTAAGACGAATGCTAATTAGAAGCAGCGTTAAACCTTTGGCCATCGTATTTAAAGGAGGAGGCGTTATCTTACGCGTATTGCACGTAATCGCCGTGTCATGTGACTACCCGAAACACGGGCAGCGGCAGCAGAGAAACCATGGTAACCTCCAGGGTTGCCAAACTGGAGATGCTTGAAAACAGGGAAAACAGTGGCAATTCATAACAGAAAGGAAGATAAAGGAGTAGGAGAAACAGCCGAAGAGCGGCCTGCTTGGTAGAGGGAGAGGAAGAGGAGCTTGAGGAAGAGTGAGTGGACAGGATGTCCCGTGTTTTAGTGGTGAACTGAGAAGCCAGAGCCATGCAGAGGGCCTGCGAGGGAACAAGAGAGGTAGAGACTGCAGCAGGATTGGCCAGCTCCTTGCAGATTTTGAAAAGTTCGGCCCAGTTGCTACTGGCCGCCGAGACGCGGGCTTGGATGTAAGCTCTCTTCTTTGATAATGTTGCTACGTGTTAATAGAAGTTATTTTCTGGATGGGATGTTTACAGTCCCCTATGCATATTTTATGTAGATGGTTGGCTAGGTTAGTTACCCCGACCCTTCACAACTGGCTGATTATCCCCATGGCAATGCCGTAGGTGGGTTTTGGTTCTGACACTAAAAGAGCAGCGCAGTAGAGCAGGTAGCAGTTTGGAGGGAAAGGAGCATCCGCTTTGCACGGTTTTGTTTTCAGATAACAATTGGCCATTTAGTTTAGGACAGAAGAGTCTGGCTGGGCTTGGGACACCAATTGGCCTCATGTATGGGCCTCCCTGGTTGGGAAGGATTAGCACAGTTGCCTTACTCATCAACTATCTAAATCTAGTACCGTGCTTCGTCTGTTGTAGATAAAGCCATCACACTCATGCTTACCAATCACTTCTCACATTTCAGAAACGCATCCCTACTTCGACAACCATATCCCCTGCCACTTATCCCAATTGGTTTTCCTCTCCGGTTGTTGGCATGCTATTTCTAATTTCTCTTTCCCATCACCTCCTCCACAAACCTCCCCTTGCTTTCCAGACTAAGGTCTGGCAACACCCTGGCAGGGTGACAAGATGCCACCTTTCGGACAAAGCCAGGTGCCATAAAACCACTACGGTGGTGCTGGGTACAGTAGAAGTATTGGATAAGATAACTATGAACAGAGGCGTGGGTACAACGTTGTTGTTTGCATGAAGCGTGTGTATCGTCTTCTAATTACTGTGGGCAGAGGTAGATGGGACGGCTATGTCCGGTATGCAGGGGTGCGATTAATGACTCTGGAAGAGGCACATAGGTAACACATGAGGGTCGTGGGCTTCAACACCTTTCTTCGAGTCTGACTGTTCGCAGGCAGGGGACCCAAACTAGTGGCAGCCTTGCAGTGTCGGTTCAAAGTAGTGAGAGTGGTGAATAGGGAGGATGGCAAAAGCTTCCCTTGGCCAAAGCCCCGAGATGGCGTTAGACCTCTGCTATTGGAGTAGAACAGGCGAAGTACTACGAGGAGGCCCTAGATATTTGAGAATACAGAAAGGTTACTGGCGAGTTATTTGACGGGGGGGGGGTCACACCATGCTGGATTTGCAGCAGCTTACTTATGGAGAGACTGGCATATTTCCACAAGTGGCGGCCCCGGTTACAGAGCATATGGAATGGCATGCTTGCTAGTCGTGGCTTTCCGGTTCCCATGGGCAGCAATGGGAAGTCATTAACTGCGCTGGGATGTGCGTTGCCCGTTAGCTCTTAGCAAGAGCATTGCCACCGGATCAGTGGGGAGGCTGGGTAGAGAGCGCAGATTCTTATGCCCGGGCCTTTGTGATACACAAGGGCCTGCTCTGGCTCACCTTACATTGAAGGGAGGGCGGGGCACAGTCTTTTACATGTAGTCTACTTATTTGGCCTCTACTAATGTTCCAGGTACAACAGGCTTATTGGAACATGGGATCCAAAACGCTGGCTTAATGGGAGCAGAACACAACACATTTTGGGAATACTGGGGGCTTGGACACCTTCAAGGGGCATGCATCGCTTACATTCTTGCCACCTGCAGGATGCCTGGGTACCAGTTTGACTGTTTGGAGGCAGACTAGAATCTGCCCAGGTAAGTAGCATGAGGCGGACTAGGGAAGGCGAAGATAAAACTTCCCTTGGCTAAGGCCCCGAGATAGAACACCTAATGCTGTTGGTGGGCAGCAAGAAATGGTGTGTTGAATAAAAAGGATGCAGTTGAGGTTTGGGGCCGTGTCGTAATGGCTGGCAGCGCTCCTGGATGCAGGACGATTACAATTTTTAATGAATTTCCTGCTGCACATTTCCTGGTGCAAAATGCACTTTGCTCCTATTTGCGGGACGTTTGGCCGCAAGACACGTTTTGGCGTGCCCAGTTTGGCGTGTCCAGTTGGGCGCGACAATGTCACTATTTTAATAAAATAAAAAAATGAAGCTTTTCTGCCATCTTGAACATGGTTAACTCTTCTGTCTCTCAGTCCTGCAGGCCTAGGGTCGCGACCGACTAACTCTTTTCTTTTATTAAAATAGTAATATTGTCCCACACAAACATGCTGGCGCCAAAAGATCTCTGCGCCGAACTGGACGCGCCAAAATGGGTCTTGCGGCTAAATGTCTGCGCCAAACCATCCCGTGCCAACTGACCACGCCGAAATGGGGTGTACTGCACGTCACCATAAGCAAACTTCATATTTGGTGCAATGCTGCCACCCAAAGCCCAGCCATACACAGTGAAACTAATTTCTCGTGAGACAGTTCCATTGGCTTCCTATCAAGCAAAGAATCCTGTTCAAGACATTAGCGCTTGCCCACAAATGCCTCCATCAGCTTGCCCCGCCTTTACTTGGCCCAGAGGATCTCCAAAACCCTCTCCTCTAGGTCAGCTAGAACACCCTACACAAACCTGATCACCGTCCCTAAAACTCACAAAACGCGTGCTGGTGGAAGCAGCCCACACAGGCTGCGCACAACTGGAACGCCTTATCGCCACACATCAGGAGCATTGACTCTCATGCAGCCTTCCGTAAGGCGATCAAAACTATGCTCTTTGTCTAATTATGTTTCGTCTACCGCTGCTTCTGTAACCTTGCGGTCACTCCTATCTCTGTATAAACCTTACCATGTATAAGAATCTTCCTTGGGCAGCATTCATGTAACCCAGAATCAAGCCTACTTAAGCTCATTTTAGCGCCTCGATGCCCGTGGGCTGCATTGCCCTTTACTAATCTAAATAAATAAAATAAATAATTTGCCATTTACTGCTCGCAAATGGTACTCGGCCGTCATCAAATCTCCTCACCAGTGCAAGTGGTCCAGCAGATTTTGCAAGCCCCGTTTGTCCTCCTAGTGGTATGCTGTGGATCTGTGCTGGTTGGCAAGGTGTCATCAAGGCCCTTGCCTGAGATGATTGACACTGGGTCTAGGTGCTAGGCTATACTGCACTCTGTTGCCCAGGACCACTCCCTGAGGCATTTCGGTTCAGGACATTTCTTTGGCTCAGGGGTGATGGTTAGTTTCGAGCATGGAATAATTTATACTAGTGAATCATTTGTACTTTATTTTGGTATTGCATTGCTCTGGGGTCCTTCCAGCAATGATGCATTATTAAAAAAACGCCAGCCACATGGCATGAAAGTTGGCGAAGGGCAAGTGAAATAGTAAGATAGAAGTGCATGGAATCGGTCGGGTTACCAAATAGAATATGGGCATTCAGGTAGAGGCCTTAGCCTCCCGGATACAGTAAAGGAAAAACCAACATGTGTTACGAAGTAAATGGCAGAGGCACAGAATACATGTGCTGATGCAACGGATCGGGAGGTGCGTATGTGCAAAGGATCGCTTTTGTCCGTCAACGGCACAGGGTTGGTTTTGGCTGTCACCTGCAAGGACAGGTGTTATGTGCAAATGTTACTAGTTGGTGGTGGGTGCAGTTCATGGTCAAGTAGCCAGGCTATGCCTCCTTCCTCCCGAGGTTCACAGGTGGGCACAGCGGATAAGGAGGCATTGCGTAAGGATTTGCCAGTGGCTGGTGATGGCGCTGGGTGATCAGGGAATGCAGGGGGTTTCAAAATAACAGAGCGGCGTGTCACTGCTGGACACGGTATAGAGTGAAGCATCAAGCCTTTTCGTCTCTTCATCTTTTGCCCAACCCAGAAGAAGATCCAGGGTCCTGGGTCATGGGTCATGGCACAATGAAATAAACAGGGTTCTCTGGCACCTCGCAAAATTTTACACACATTCGCAAATAGGTGGATACATTTCGGGAACCAACCGAATTTGAGATGGTGCAGGAGAGAGATGTCAATTAAAGCAGGGATGGAACCTTAATAATATCTATTTTATATAGTGCTACAAACCCACAGGTATCTAAGCGCTGAAATAACAGTTGATATTATTATCCTATAGCATGGGGTATTGCGATAGAATGTCAGAAAAGAATGCTGAATGTGCGTTTACTGCACATTCGGCATTGATGAAAATGCGAATCACATTATACCGAACAGGGGCAGTGGGGGTTCACGGGTATCCCCCGCTTTGAAAGGAAGGATTGTGGCGCAAGTGGAAACAAAAGAAAAAAAAAGGGACCTTGCGACAGAAGTCTCTACTGTGAAGGCATCATGAAGTAAGACAGACAACAGATTCACGTTTCTAAAATAAACGGTTTATTTCTCAAATGTCAGAATGGAGTAAGGGCTAACTTGCCCTATGCTAAGGTGGGATTTCCCTAGCTAAAGAAACTAAGGATAGCCTGTGGCATTGTGAGATAACCAGGTGTCTCAACTGCCAGTCCCCAGGGATCTGTCATCCAGGTGGCCAGGACACGGCCATCGCTTTTGGATCCAGTTCCCTGGGGTGGATCAGTGCGGGAGGATCATCTGGGTGAGGCGTCTTCGGGGAGAGGGAGTGAGACACCAGATGGCGAGACGCGGTATTCCTCTGTTCCCTGTAACAACTTTATGCCATCCTACCAGGTAGAATACGTGGGAACCTTATCCACCACCCCCTTTTTCTTCTCCAGCACTTTCACACAGACAGCCCGCTCTGGGAGAAAACAGACTCGCACCCGAGCAGTGTATCTCTCATGTCCTGCTACTATGGTCAGGAAAAGTCAGGCAATTACTGACAATCACTCACACCAGACTTCCATTAAACTTCCCCACACAGATAAAAGGCGGAGCACGAGAGCACACACAGTGCGAGGCAAAGCACACAAAGGAACAGCAGTTTCGAGTCGGAAGCTGAACGAGGGGAGAAAGACGTCAAACCCAGAAGGGTTCGTAAGAAGGGAAATACTGTTGACCTTTTCGGCCAGACGCTGTTACTTTCAAGAAACTTTCAAGGCAGAAAGCGTAAGGCCAGGAAACCAGACTGAAGAATCCTGCATTGTGTGTCAAAAATACTTGAAGGCCCCCCCCGCCTAACTAACCAAGGCGGGGAGGAGCAGAAACAGCCGCCATGATATCGTCCTTGGCTCCAAGAACAAAGAAACGCCAGAGAAATCAACACAGCCAGTGAGTTGGGGAGACCGATGCAAGACCGGTCTGTGTTGAAGTCAAGGTTGCAAGTGGCAACATTGTATAACGAGTGCTGGAACAAACATTGTTGAACGCGAGTAAAGCTAAACTGGTGATGAAGTTTGTTTTTAAGAAGGGAAGATAGGATACCATTGACAGAGTGGTCCGGCACTGTGAATGTGCTCAGTCGAAGGTCTCTGTAAGGTATGCCGCCAAGAGAAAGGAAAGTAGAACATTGTTTTCATCAATCGTGTCAAGTGAATCGAAGTGGTCCTGCGACTGTTTGAGCAAAACAATTGCACATTCGAAAGTCTTCAATTTTGGTAAAAAGAGGATCCGAGCCCGAATGAGGGAGGTATATGGTCCGAGCCTGAACGAGGGAGACCAAAGTTAAACATTGAGATATCAAGAGGATCCAAGCCCAAACAAGGGAGGTCCACGGTCCGAGCCCGATCGAGGGAGACCAAGTGTGAACATTGTGATAAAAGGAGGTCTTAGCCTGAAGGAGACCCACAATGAACATTTATAGCAATAACTTGTGCATGTAACAATCCTGATAGGAATGGAACTTTGAGAATTTGTTTGTTACGACAGACCCTCTGCAGTAAGAGACCGCTATTGGAAAAGAGGCTTTGGCAGAAGGCCCGATGTCTGTGCTTTGAACTGTATTCTCATGGCCAAGAAGCCAGAGTGTGTGCGAAGCTCCAACGCGCCGCCTTGCCCTGTGCTGAAAACATGGGGAAGGCAAGCCGACTGCTCAACCGTCCTGACATATTATTTCTTGAACACATTTCTTTTTTCATACACCATTGTCCTACACCCTTTTGTATTTAGTAGTAAGGATTGGCAATAGGTTCATTAGTATAGGCCCATTTATTTGAAAGAGACTGGACGAGGACTGCATTATTATTATTGGATGGTCGTAGCTTGCTCCCATCCTTAGATTTAGTTTTAGATAGGCGTTCAACTAACCCATTTGAAGTTCAATAAACACCCTTGAACTGTGATCACTTGTGTCTGTCTTCACTGTTTGATAACATGCCTTTCTTACAGTCATAAAGTTCAACTCAAAAGTCTGTCCGTGTCCAAAACCTATACTTTCCCTCACAACTAAAGATATACAATGAGGAGGGATGTCAGCAACCAAAGAAATAGTGTTCAAAATAAAGTTGAGCTTCTTCCAGCTACTAGCCTGCTTTTCAGCTCCCCTTCCCAAGTTAAAAACAGTTCCACAAAATGACAAAGTTCAACGCTGTTCAAAAAGGCATCGGGGTTCTCTTCCTCAAATTCAACTCAGTTTCACAAATCGCTGGGTTCCCTACCCCAAGAAGGCAGCTTTCCTGGTTTCAGATTCAATCAATTCACCTGCATCAGCTTTCAATATGGATTCCAATCTCACTTTTTAACCTTTCAGGCTTTGCAACAATTGACTTAGCTTGCATTTCCCTTTAGTCACTGTAACACTTGTTAGGCAAAACAGCTCCAGTCTCTTGACTTTCCTTGGTTCTCTCCAAATAGTGGTCACTTGGTCTAGGCGCAGTTGTCGGACCACACAATGCACCCATAACAGATCACACAGCCAATAACCCGTGGCACTTTATAATGTTCATTGATTCTCATTGGACTTCCATGCCAACACAGGCTTCCTCTCTGCCTCTGTCATTAGTCCATATTTATTTATTGTTTGCTTGTTTAGGCGCTTATACAGCAAGTAATATACTGTTTCAAGGCACCCACAGGGTGAGGGGGGATAGAGGAGGGGAGTAAAATACAATACTTAACACAATAAATTAATATGAGCATTGGAGGGAAAAGGAGGACGGACAAACCTACTATACCTTGTGAGTTTTCAGAACTTGCAAGTGCAACAAGGAAAAGAGCAGGGGAAGTAAGTGCTGGGGTGTCCCGGCTCATGGGTGAGCCACAGATGAAGCGCTTGGGTTGCGGAGTGCTACATAGCCAATGGCCACTTCAGAAGTAAGTGTGATCCTTCAGGGCGGAGGGTGTGACAAGGCAAGTGCTGAGGGAAGACAGGTGCTGGGCCGATTGGGTGCGGGAAGTCAGAGTCCCAGAGGATGCATAAGGGCCCCAGACACCAATCACAGCAACTGTGGGATTAGCAGAGAAGAGGTGAAGAGTATGGTCTTGAGGAGCTTCTGGAATTTAAGAAAGTCCAGCTCAAGACACAGAGGCAGGGGAAGGCTGTTCACTAGGAAGGAGCCAGCTGAGGAAAGCGATCATCCACCTACCCTGTTTAGCAAAACGCTCTACACACAAAGAGTTGGTGCCAGAGGAACAAAATGGTCTAGAGGTAGAGTATTTAGTAAGATAAAGCTCAAGATGGTGTGGTCCCCGGGCCCAGACAGTCTTATGGATGATGCAGAGGGATTTGAATTTAATCCATGCAGCTACCGGGACCTCATCAGTAGGGTGGAGCTTTGCCTCTCTAAGAATAGTGATCAAGGGGTCCACGTCTGGATTCCCCTAGTAACTTAGGGTGAGACCTAAAGTTACATAAATATGCAAAAAACAAGGGGGGTCCTGGGAGTCCCTCTGCCGACATTAGTCCGGGTTACAAGAGAGCTAATATGGGTATGTCTCTTGTAATCAGGATTAATGTCTGGCAGAGAGACTCCCAGGATCCCCCTTGTTAATTTGCATAATTTAAGTAGCTTTGGGTATCATCCTAAATTACTAGGGGAATCCAGACTTGGACCCCTTGCTCACTATTCTTAGAGAGGCACAGCTTGACCCTACTGATGAGGTCCAACCAGACTGAAACACGTGTCTGAGGTTGCTGTTGGTGCTCTTGTTCGGAGAAGAATTGCCTAGTATTTCGGTGCTGTACTGCCCCAGGGCAGGACAAAGACTGATATGATTTGGATATTTCTCCTCTGTGAAAGATAGTGACCTAAAGAATCTGGGTAAGGCTCTCGTAACCAGGACTAGTGTGGCAGAGAGACTCCCAGGACCCTCCTTGTTAATGTGCTTATGGAATAAGGGTATTATTAACAGAATTGGTTATGTAATGTAGCAGGACATGAAGGCTCTCACTATAGGGACTTATGAATTGTTACCACGGACAAGAGAGCAGGATGAAGGGATCGGGATCGCAGGGAGATATTTCAGGAGCATACGGTAGAATGGGCAGTGTTGTAGTAAAGGAATGCCACCCCTATCTTTAATAGAAAATATGTTAGATGGGTATTACAAGGGTGGCTGTCTGTAAGTTGCTTATATTCAGCATATGGAGGATATTGTTGCAGAGGTCTGGAGCGTTGCGGTTAGTCAGACAATGACAGCTTCATCTGTATGCCAAAGAGTATGTGGACGGGTTGTATTGGCAGATAGAAAGTGACAGGTGTTGCTGACCAACAATATACACACCCGGCTAGTGTGAGGTGGAGTGAGGCCCCCCTTTGTTCTTTCAGTTCTGTGATTTAATTGATTTGCCAGGGTATTTTCCTAAAAATGTTCTTGTCATTAATTTGAGAAGATTGTGCGTTTCTGCTTAGTGAGAAGCTGTGGCAATTTCTTCATGAAAAGGCATTGCCCAGGATACACAAGCAGGATCCTCAATGGAGGTGACGTGTTGAGAGCTTGCTCGCCTTTTTGGATCCGCACTGCTGGAAATCGATTAACAACAACTGTGAGGGCAGCGATGAGAGCTTGGGATGAGACCCATCTTTCTAGTGCCAGATTTGCCCATTTGGAATTTTCTTGGAAAACTGACGCGCTTCACAAGAGGGTATTGTGGCAAAAGGTTAGCCAGCCTGACCCTTTAATGAGGCAACACAAATTGAACAATTAAATGTCGCACTTGACATCTAGTCGTTTATGGAGTACATCATGGAGTAATCAGGGGCCAACATATGGACCACAAGGCTAGGGCTCCCCAGTCTGAGGCTGGAATGGATTCTCTCCCAGGGGGCTCCACACATGCCCACAGCGCTCCGATGCGCAGCCCACAATTAAGTCTCTGTCTCCTTCTCTGCTATCTTTTTCTTCGCTCCGTCTTTCTGTCCTTTTCTAACTGTCTTTTTCTAAATCTCACTTTCCTGCAATCCTCTCAAGATTCTTTTCTCACCCGTCCAGCTCATTCTTGGGCAGGCGAGTTCTATTCCTCCGCTTTCCCTTCTTTTCGTTAATAACATTGGTTGATCCGAAGGCAAACACATTGAACACACACGAATAAAACATACCTTACACATTGAATAAAGTACTTTTATTACCCTGGTTACTGCGTCTTTATTTCTAGGTATTCGCTTAGGGGACAAGCACATAGCCCCTACTAACCGGCCCCCATGGGGCCATGGGCTACACAAGGCTCAGACTTCTGCAGATCTCTGCCCTTCCAGGATGAGGGAACTACACGGGACAGCACTGGGCTCGGGGGCGGGGGGGGGGGGGGGGTTACAGGACTCACTCCTCTGCAAAGAGTACCAGGGGACAGGGCGCTGCAAGGCTCGTGCTTCTGCAGGTCTCGGCCCTTCAAGGATGAAAGCAACACGGGACAGCTCTGGGCACGGCGCCGGGGGGGGGAGGGGGTTGCAGGACTCACTCCTCTGCAAAGAGTACCAGGGGGCAGGGCGCTGCAAGGCTCGTGCTTCTGCAGATCTCGGCCCTTCCAGGATGAGGGAGCTACACGGGCACAGCCAGGGCACCGGAGAGAGGGGGAGCTGCAGGACTCTCCTCAGGAAGTCCCCCATCCGGGTACACTAGCTGTACCAGGAGCCGTGTGGGCGCGAGGGAGGGTGGGAGGGAGGCGCCTGCCTGCTAACCTCACGTTAGCAGAGCACACCGTGTTCCAGGATGATCTAACCACCGCTGTGATTCAGCAGCGAGGAGAGTCCTAGCAAGAGTCTGGCCCAGCTCCAGGGCCAAAGCAGCCAATCGGGGGCCAGTGTTCCGAAGTGCAGAACTTCCCCTGCCAACACTCAGCTTTCGATGTTTACGAGCGAAACGGGCAGGCTTAAGGAAACAGCCCCCTCGCTGTGCAGCCCGCCTGGCCCTGGCACGAGGAAAACTGGACCACGGCACTGGTACATGCAGTCACTGCATGAATTCGGACCTCGGCCTCCACCCCAGGTTGGATACACCAAGTATCATAGGTTGAATTAACTCTCCGTGTCCTGTTCGCTAGTTTCTTACGGGGATGGAGGTGTGTCTGTGTGTGTAAGAGCTCTACAAGCTCTGCAATACTCGAGAGTGTCATTAACAATAGTGTACGCTCACCCAAGTGGGCCAATCTCCAAGGGAATGGGTGCATAAAAGAAATGGACCGGAGAAGATCCGATGTGACTCCCAACTCATCCCCAGAGCAAGGATATGCTTGAATCAAAAAGCAGGAGTTGCTAGATGGAGTAGGGGGTGGTCCCCTTGGGATACTACAGAAGGGAGAGCAACTATTTACAAAGCACTCTGCGCTGCTAGAAACGAGAAGAGACTGCTATGGCACCTCTGCAAGGGAACACAAGCAACCTCAAACACGGGGGCCTTGTCGGACCCAACCAGTGAGGCGCAGCTGATTCCAGAGCGGTAGCAATTTGGGATCATACTGGATACATGGAAGGCTTTTAATCTAGCATAGCCCCTGGCATTTATCTGGGCAGCCATCCTGATCACGCATGCGGTAAGCACGCAGGAACGTGAGGGGCCACTGGGCCAGCAGGATTCAGGTTCATGGGAACCTTCAGCTAGTCCCTATTTTGGGACGCCATAGATTCCATGGGGCAATGCCATTATACCACATGCAGTAATATCGCATTCATTATTGCTTTTGTGTGGCAATAATTACCCTCACACTAAAGCAGACACAAATTAAGGCTTACCGAAAAAGACTCCTAATTTGTCACAGTGGTGAAGCATGCACTATTTAAAAATACTGCATGTTTTACCGTTACCACCATACTCGTAATCAGGCCATTGGTCCTGCCACCAACGTGAGCGGTCAGGCCCAAACTGCTATACCACAAGGCATGTGATGGTACCTCGGTTAGTTGATGCACCTGCTGAGGCGATCTGTATGTAAACTGCAGGTCAAAGGTTTGAATCCTGGATAAGATTTTGGGCTGGACATTAAAGGAGTGTCTGCTCTTCCACCCCGAGTAGTAAATATTCCAATAGTCTGACGGAAAGGAAGCTGACTAGGGAGCCTAAAGGCCTGGATTGACTATCACACTTTACATACGCAAACTCAAGATCTCTTTAACCTCTCACTTGGGTTATGCATGTGTAATAACTATACCTGTTCTTCGTCTTTGTGTATTGCATCATTCCTCTTACAGTTAAGCATGACGTGAATGCACATTGCATTCCCCCCAGAAACACTTAAGCCGTCACAGAAATCAACGGGTGCTTTCTAAACAGTCCCTCTCACGTCATTCATTTTTCAAATGTACGCCTGGGGGGGGGGGGGTGTAGGGGGGGGGGTATTTTCATGGAAAGGGTTTGTGACCAAAAACCTCTGCCGGGGAAAATTGAGGTTCTGGCTCCCATTGCCTAAAAACAGAGGGCAGTTGGACAGTTGCCTACTTTGCACCTATGGGAGAAAGAGAAATCTGCACAGGGTGGGAACTCTGCCTCACAAACAGGACACGGGACACTGATTTTAGGAGCGTGGGGAGTAGTTGCCTTGCCAGGGGAGTAGTTGCCTTGCCGATGACAGAGTGGACTCACTAACAGCACAGGAAATGGCCCAGAACAAGACAGAACAGTGCTCCAGCAAGACTTATCTTGCCGGAGCATTGCCAGAGCACTACCCTCTCCCCAGACCCAAGGGCAACAGATGTGCTCTGAAGCCGCTTTATCACACGGACGTGCAACCCACGCTTCAATGAGCAGGAGGCTGTCAGAAGACTGTGCAGTGCTGCCCAGTCTTCTGAAAGCGGTCTGCTTGTTGAAGTGCAGATCGCTTGTGCGTGTGATAACTCATCCTACCTGAGAGAGGAGGAAGGATAGCTCCGGGGCAACGCATTTGTCTTGGAAGCAAAACAAGGCAGCGCAACAAAGGTTCGAATCTCGATCCCACACTTAGAAACCATGCGTTGGTTTTAAGCACATTATAAATGACCAATTATAAATATAATCTGTCCTGAAGCAGAGTTATCACGTGCAAGAGCAACCCATATTTCAACCAGCAGACACTTTAAGTAGACTCGGCATGGGAAACTGAAAACAGAAACAGCCAAAGCCCCACATACTTGTTGCATCTGTCCAAACTGGTATATGTCCTGCAAAGTACAGACTTTTTTTTCCCTCCCTTAGGGCGAGTAGTATGACCAATCAAAACTGCAGAGCCCAACTTCCATTATTCGCTGAAAAGAGTTTCTTACTGAATCACTATTCTTATGTTCCCATAATGCGCTTTGCTTTTATACAAATCGCCAGGATGGGGTTCTATAAAGAGACACTGTATTTTGTGACCTAGCCTGGGCCACGCCCCTACACTCCTCCCCCCCCCCCCCCCCCAACTACCCACGCCAGCCTCCAAGGAGAGGCTTCCCCTAGTAAATGGTTTCCATTTCCAGCACTGCTCACTAACCATCTAACATAAGCAAAGGGACCCTGGACAATTTAGGATGGTTTATTCTCCTGTATTTTACTGAACTGTCACGATTTTATAGCCTGTATGCCAAGTTCCGCATGCAACCCTTCCGCGATGGGTAAAAGTACCAGCTTGGCTTTTCCACTGTAGGATCAGCTGCTCACAGCCTGCTCGGTACTCGGCAACTCTTTCCCCCCGCCCTCCCCGCCAACTCCCATTTAGTATTGTAAGGCAGAGTAGGGGGCTACCGCTCGAGCCTGTCAGATAGCGTAACACGCGTTTTTGTTTCAATTACTGATAAACGGCCGCAGACAAAGAGGTGAACCGGCGCTTTTGCGGCGACTTTTGTCGCTTAAGAGGTGCAAATTACAGTGGATTACAAATTCCTTTGGTGCACAATGCTGCATGCTGTCAAATAATGAGAATGATTACATGCATGTGAACTTTTCAGGGTGTCTTTTTAGATTTTAAGAATACCGTTTTAAACCCCCAAAAGGAGATGTGTGTAGTCTCACATTTCTTTGCATGCTGATATTGGTGGCTCTCCCGCTCAGGACAGAGAAAGGGAAACTATAAGCATGCTCTTTCGGCTCAATATATTAGAATAACTATACATTTGTAGGTTGATTCACTGCAGAATCGGTGGCTTTTCAAGGCACCTCCATAAAACCTGGTTAAGTTACATTAGGGACCTCCAAAGATCTTTGATTTACCAAAAAGCCGACCAGTTGAATATTTGTGGGCAGAAATTGAGATTACTTTCATGACATATTTATTCATTCAGCAGAGACTAATACTATTCAAAAAAATAATTATGGCAAGACTGCATACACAGATGTAACACATAGCATTTTCCTATGTAACAAACTCTACTTGTGAAGCTAATGCGACAATTTGTAAACTGATGGTAGAATACAAGAATGGGAATGCATATTTAGGGGGGGGGGGGGGACTTTGGAACCCATTACTAAACTTGCATTGTAAGGGAAATATTGGAACATTAGCCCATGGACAAAAAAAAAGTACGGATCTATCGACTAAGTTGCAAAGCTGTGAAATATTCACAACATTCCTGAAATTGGCACAACTCCCAAATATCTTAAGGACGTTCCCTGTGTCAATATTAGGAGGAATTACACCTGAGTGAAGTTTAATAACTACCAACCATGGAAGTCAAAGAGACCCGGCTCAAGACTACTAAAACAGAAAGCAGCGGTCACAGGTGTAATGCAAGCTTAAATGTCTGCAGGGGAAATAATATAAGCAATGGAACTACATAGGAAATTAAGAATGTTGGTGAGCATATGGGATACATTACTCATCATAATCTTATTTCTGATGCTTGTTGTATCTGCTTAGATTCACATGCTATGCACAGGCCGACATCTAGTGGTAGTCGCAGAGTATCACATTTTTTGTTTTCAACACTCGGAAGGTGGGCTGACAGGACGTGCAGGTAATACTATCCCTAGAGTGACGTCTCCTGTACCCATGGTCCTTCACGCGTCAAGGTCCCTCAGATTGTTTTGTTTCTGACAAGAGGTAGCATGAAGTGTAGCACGAGTACAGATGTAATAATGCAGCTATAGGTAGATAAAGCCAGAAAACATCTATGCACCTTCTACTCCACAAGGGAGGAAGGATGGGCGCATGTGAATCCAAGCAGATAAAAGCATCAGAAATATGATTGTGGTGATCAGTATATCCCTTCTGAGGCTTGTGGATCTGCTCAGATCACATGCTATGCATAGACTAGCGAGCAGCGTCTGGAAAAGGTGGTGGGTTGTGAGAAGGTACAGCAACAAATAAATGTTTTAGCACCGCTTGTCTGACCTGTGAATCTGCTTTAGAATGTGTGTCAATGCAGAGTAAAAGTATGTATGGAACTCCATGTAGCTGCTTTGCAAATGGTGTCCAGAGGGGCGTTTGTAATAAAGGCCAACGTAGCTCCTGTACCCCAGGTAGAGTGAGCTCTTGGTTTGAAAGACAGAGGTTTGATAGGCTGTAGCAGAGCTGTGCGCATTTCACTATCCATCCGGAGATGGTGTTTTTTGAAACATGATCACCTTCCCTGCGAGTTGCTAAGGAGACAAACAGTTGGTCTGTTTTTCTTAGCGGTTTTGTCTTGTTTCCATAGTAAAAAACCATCCTCCTTACCTCTAGTGTATGGAGGTTCTTCTCGGCTGAGTTTGAAGGATTTTGAAAGAAAGCAGGTAGTTCAATGGATTGGTTAACATGGAACTTGGATATGAACTTAGGTGAAAACCTAGGGTGTGTTCTTAGTACCGACTTGTCTTTGTGGATAACCAAGAAAGGGCCTTGTACTGACAAAGCTTGTAGCTCACTGACTCTTCTTATGGGAGGTGATGGCCAAAAGAAAAGCTGTTTTGTATGTTAGTTGTTTAAGGCTGGATTTGTGCATAGGCTCAAAAGGGAGGATCTATGAGCTTTGAGAGTACCACACTGAGATCCCACTCTGAAGGCGAGTTGGAAATTAGGGGGAGAGTGGGTAAAGTCTCTTTGCACCCTCCATGAAAGCCTTAACAGGGACTTTCCACCAGGACCCCTTGTTTTGTTAAGTGGTGTAGGTGGATAGAGCCGCTAGGTGAACCTTGATGGAGTTGAATACTAGGCCAGAAGTGGTGCATGCAGTGAAGGATGTGTGAATGAGTACTTTAAACAGGGTTTACATTTTTTGACTCCCACCATATTACAAAGCTTTTCCAGTTGTTAAGTATCAGTGTCTGGTGTTAGGTTTACGTGCCTCCTGGAGGATTTCCATACACCTTTGAGGTGGTTTTAAAATGACCAAACTATGACTTCAGGAGCCAAGCTGCAAAGTTCATAGATTGAGGATGTGGGTGCGACGTTGTTCCCCCCCACCCGCATGTTGGGTGACCATGTTGACTGGGCACTGGAGCTTGAATGGTTTGCACATCGCCAGTTTGAGCAGATGCGGAAACCAATGTTGTCTCGCCCACATAGGCGCAACCAGGATTAGAGTTGCTTGTTCCTGGTGCATTTTGTGCACTATTCTGCTGAGGAGCGGTGTCGGTGGAAAAGCGTAAGCAAATTTACCTAACCAGCTCATCCACAGGGTGTTCCCTTTGGATCTGGGTAGGGAAACCTGGATGCAAAATCTGGGCATTGCGTGTTTTGGTTTGTGGCGAACAAGTCTAAAGGAGGATACCCCAGAGGGAAAAGATATAGTCAAAATTTCCTCCGTTAAATTGCCACTCGTGCTCTTCGGGTAGGCGATCTCTGCTTAGAGAGTCTGCTAGAGAATTGAGTTCCTCTGGAACGTGTTGGGATACTAGGAACATGTTCCGCTTGAGTGCCCACTTCCAAATTTTCCGGGCTAGCCTGGAAAGACTTGGAGAGTGTGCGCCTCCCTGCTTGTTTATGTAAAACATGGCAGTGGTGCTGTCTGTGAGGACTTGCACTGTTTGACCGGTTATAGATTTTCTTTAGGTGTGCTGAATAACAACCATAAACAGCCAATTAAAAAATGCATGCTAGCAGAGCTAAAGGCCACATTGTAAAATGGCCACCAAATTTGGTTCAATATTCCCGCCAGCCATTGTAACCATTCACAGAAATACCCAACTACCACATGGTGCCATGTCAATTATGGAACCCTCTGCCAGTCCTGCTTTTCTGACCAACTGCATTCTGTAATTAGAATTTTTGTTTTCTTATTTCATGTATTATTTAGCCCTCAGTGCTGTTGCCGAAAAAGGCAGGTCTGGCCAAAGGGGTCCTATGCAGCAAGTCATGTATGAATTAAATAACAGAAAAATAGGAAACTCGGGAAACCACGAGCCGGGACGGGCTATGTGGACTCCATCCTCCCCATAGACTCAAATCAATGAACTATCAACATGCCTGGTTTAAGTATCACCATTGGTGCATTCAGATGCAAAGACACATTCACACTATCTCTCATTAAGATTTTAATTATGATTTTTTTAAAGCATCTATATGAAAAAGTACAAGCATATACACATAATTTGAATACATTCCCTTCACCGGCACAAAAGTGTGTGACTCAAAATGATGTAATTTATAACACTGACAAATCCCAATTAAATGTCTAATATGTATTAATAGGGTGCTTGCTTGTGGGGGACCAGGAGAGCCATGGCTAAGGGGCATTTTTCGGGGCATGGCCCTGGCCCACTCAAAGCCCTGCCTCTAATAAGGGAAGCTTTCGTCGTGCATCGTACACACCTACATAGATTCTGAAGCCATTGAATGTCTGACGTGTGCAGACTTGTCTTTATAGACAGGACGAGAGAAAGATTAATTATCTTGAAAAAAGTGTTGTAACATCTTCATAGCTGTCCTGCTTTAATCCGTAACACACAATTCAGCTACAAATCACATTCATTGCAAATGGGATAGTATGTGGGGTTCATGTACCCTCGGCTCGCTCCGCTCGAACGGTGGTGACCCCTAGGTCACTGCTCACAAACTACCCTCTATCGCTCACTATCACAGAGGTCAGAAAAGGCGGCTCAGGCCAGGGCAAATCAAACTAAAGCTGGGATGAGGGCGCGTTTGGCCATCTAAGACGGGGACAAGCCGATGGCTAGGCCTGATGCCGCCTCTGGTGAGGCCAGGCAGTGCTCAAGAAGCACAGCGGTGTCAGCCCCCATTGGCAACCCCCCCTTGTCGTGTAAAGATGCCATCTCTTGGAAACCAAAAACCTGAGCAGTCAGTGAATAATAGTCCAACAACATTTTTACATTTTGGAAACCCAGATCGCAGTTTATTGGAGCAGAATACAAAAATGGGGGCAGTCCCAACCCTAAAGCACCATGGTTCATGACCATCTATACCACAAAAAACGCCTAGCCCCCAGAAACTGGGGCAACTTCTGACTGTTCCTGTGTTTCTGTTATTCACAATGCAGTGAACATACCTGCACACAGGGCCGTTTGAATCTTCTGGAGTAGACCGGAGGGGGAGAGAGCGAGAAAGAGAGAGAGGGAAAGAAGAGAGGGGGAGAGAGAGAGAGAGATGTCCCGAACTAGGAATGATGGCACACAGGGCACACCTAGCCCCCTGGAGGAACACGTTGGGGGGTCGTGGGGGATAACTGCTATACGCCATATTATGTGACAGGGAAGGGATATGGGCAGCTCCTAATCTTAATACTGCGGTTGGAGTAAAGGTACTACCACTGAATAGCCCTATGGAGGACTCAAACCTCAGCACAAAACATAGGAGCGGTAATCGTAATACACCGGAAAGGTGCAATGAGGAGGGTTATGGGCCATAGTCAAATGAGCAGGGCTATGGGCCACAGTAAATGGAAAAAACAAGGAGCAGGATTGGACACTGCCACTAACCAACCAACCATACCAACAAACAAAATATATATCTATCTTTCCTCAAACACCTCTCAAACCCTGAACTGAAAACAACCAGACCTCTACAGCACAACAAACCGCACGCACTTCACTACACTGCAACAACGAAACAAAATACACATGGTCTCACCCAACAGCACATGGCAGATACCAACCGAAAAACACAACTATGCTCAGCGAACAGTGTCAACCGAGCTGAGGCTGCACATCACAGCTCTCTTGCTCTTTCCTCCCGCTCATTCCTTACTAAACAACCCGCCTGCTCCACTTTGCCTTACAGATCCGCCGCAGCGCCAAGAAGCCACGCAGTGTGCGGTATAAGAATCTTTAACATAACAGAAAAGCGATGTTGTCGGAGCATGGCATGGGACGTCATGAAGGTTACTGGGTAGGTCTCCCAACCTTATTTGTTAAAACATGGGGATATATAGACCCCATCCAAACAAAAAAAAAACAGGCTATTTGCCATAGTTTGCCACCCGAGCTTGCCAGGCTTGATATAAGCCCTCTCGAGAGTTGGAACTAAAATACAGGATTGTTACAGAACAGCTCCGAGAAACAGCGGCACTTAAAGATAAACATGATATAATAATGGAAGCAATTGATTGCATGAAGTGCTACAGCTGAGCATCACAGATATAACCATACTTGAGAACAGCAAGGAGGCTTGGCTCTAGGGCATGGATCTGCAACCTTTGCCTCTCTGGATGTTTTGGAGTTCCAGCTTCCATCAGCCCTAGTCAGCGTAGGTAAAGGATCTTGGGAGTTGTTGGAGAGCCCCAGTTTGCAGACCCCTGCTCTCAGAGGTCAGTGCTGGGCTGCTGTACCACACAGACCAGCAATGTTGTACCGAGGCTGGGGTTGCTTGTGTTCCAGTGCAGAGAGGGCCTCGCCCACGGTTCGAGTCGGACTGCTTGCTCCCTTTGGGTGGTGGCACGAATGATGCCACTGGCAAGCTGGGAAACAATGGAACAGCACGCCACCCACCCAGAGAGATTCCCGCTGGCCAACACACTTCCCCCACGTATCTTTTGCAACACAGACACAGTGCAGATGAGACACTTTGTACACGAGGGCCAACGAGCAAAACGTTTGAGGAGCTGTGGTAACATTTCACAATCAGCGCTCCTTTCCACCCAAGCGGCACCTCGTGCACATCCTTCTGCAGTAAAGCCAGCCAGGCATGCAAAGTCCCTCACCCCCTGGTTGCTACGCATACACTGGCACGCCATTCCTTACTCGCAGAGTCAAATAGCAGACATGCTCAGACAGTGCATGCCTATGTCAAATGGCCGGCCAGGAGGTCAGATTTGAAGTTTTTAACTTTCTGAACAGCGCGTGGAGAATTCGGTCCAAAGCATTCATTCGAAACGACGACTGATTGGTCTTAACTTTTTAAGATTATTACCCTCGTTGGTTAGGAAGACATGACATATACAGCCCGATGCATCAGTGAGCATGCACCTTTGTGGGCTTATGCTTACAGTGGCTGACACTAGCCAGTGGCTGACTGGGGCACGTTTTGAGGCCTGCGTTAATCCACTTTTCATGTTGGTGCATGTTGAAGGACATGTTCAACGGCGAATGCACTGACAGAGCAGGGCGCAGCCAGCAGCTGTTGGGCCAGCTACCGGCTGTTGTGCCAGCGTCTGCTCATTGCTCATGTCGCCTCCCCACTTCCTGCCCCGGGTTGGGACATCGGAGGTTCATTGGTCAGCCTGTCCGCTCGGCTGCTCGGGGGCCAATTTGGCGACCGTGTGGAGGATACAGGAGTGTGGAGACAGATTTGACAGCTGGTCCTGCTGGGTCTGCCTATAGCCAGTGATGGGCACGCGCTGGTGACAGTTTAGAATTCACTCTGGATGAGCAAGTAATGGCGTGCTGGAAGAGGATGGAGTTGGAGGGAATGCGGAGCAATGCGTTTCTGTCGGCGACCCCCTTGTGTCAGTTAGCGCCTAAATCCATGCAAGACGCAGAAAGCATCTTTGCTAGAACATTCGGTAATCAGTGCCCGACGATCCTTTCCGTTTTTGAAGCGATTTGGGTATTTTAACGCTAGGCCAGCAAAGAGATTAAGAGGCCGCATCCAGTTTGTGGATTTGATATGGTTTATCCTTCTGTAATGCCTTATGAAGATCAAAGCTACGCTGCAATGCCTTAAAAGTACCACAGTGACGCATCGTTGGGGGGCGTGGTGTATACGGCCCTCATGTTATTTGGGTGTAGACAGGCAGCAGATGGGCTTCACGGCCCAGTGTTGGGGGTCCCGACATTCATGGTGGGGGAATGGCCCTTCCTCGACTATATTTTCCCCTGGCAGAACCAGCGACTTTTCCTTCAAACGCTTTCAAGCCTCATGCTCTCCTCGGCAACTCAGCTCAGGTGTGTAGGTCCCACTCTGGTACTGAGAATTCAATTTCAGGCAGCTTCGAACCAGCTTTCCTCCATTACTGAATGGTGCAACCTCGGTGCTGGAAAGGAGGAGAGGTGGGGCGACAGCAAGGCGTGTGGGACATTGGGTGGTACTGGTATGGTGAATATAGGTGAGAAATGCAGCGCACGCTTCACCCACCATAAAACCGGTTAGCTGGGGTGCTGGGTTCCCTGACCTCCGCCCGCACCCTTAAAGGAGGTGGAACTATTAAGTAATGGCTGAGTAGTAAGCAGTTCTCAGCTGACTGAAATTGAAAGCAGAGAGGCCAGAATTCCCAGGATCAATGGCACTCTTAGGCATGATTTGAGAATGTCCTTTGACTATGTAATGTGTTTTATGGGCTATGGGGTCTTTTACTCCATAGGGCTTCATGTGTTTTTGGTATGTGTGTTACACAGCACCCTCAGTGCAGTAACACAGGGGTGTCATAGTGATCCCCAAAACAGACTCCATACCCTGGGACTGACTACTGTCTCCCAGGGCATGTAAAGTCACCATTGGCTTTACTAGTCTCAAATTGTGAACAGAACCAATACAAAGGAACAACTTACTTACCTGTAACTGTTGTTCTCCAGCATGGGTCTGGCATGGATTCACATGCTCATGAATATTCCCCGTCGTCAGGCTGGGAATCCTCGGTAAAGAAAAATCAGTATCAGTTTCGTTTCTGATCTGTCTTTCGTAGTAGTAACCAATCACTGATCTCTGCGTCATACTGAACACTGCCAATGACTGCCATCTCCCTAAGCCCCGCCTCTGGCAGCCATCTTCAGATTTGGTAGCACGTGAAGTGGCTGTATGACCCAGTGAAGAGACGCAGAGGGGTAGGCGGGAGGGTTCGCATGTGAATCCATGCCAGACCCATGCTGGAGAACAACAGTTACAGGTAAGTAACTTGTTCCTTCTCCAGCATGGGGTCTGGCATGGATTCACATGCTCATGAATATAGGAATACATAGCAGTACACACATGCACAACCACGGGAGGTGGCAAAAGCTCAACATTAAGCATTACATCCAAAACTCAACATTAAGCAATTCTTACCTCCTCACCAGGCTCACCTTTAGGCGAACAGGTTGCGCAGCACTGCTTGGCCGACCCTGGACTCCTCCCTGGAATCCCGATCGACGCAGTAGAATTTCGTGAAGGTGTGCGTCGACCTCCACGTAGCAGCCCTGCAGATGTCCAGCAAGGGCACACCAGATATGAACGCCGTGGTAGCTGCGATCGCTCTGGTGGAATGGGCTCTCGGACGGCCAGGCAGCGGTCGGTTTGCCAACCGATGACAGTACATGATACAGCCGGAGAGCCATCTGGAAATGGAAGCCTTCGAGAGAGCCTTCCCCTGATTGACAGGTCCAAAGTTCACAAAAAGTTGTGACGTCTTCCGAAAACTCTTTGTGCGGTCCACGTAGAACTTCTGCGCTCTAGCCACATCCAGCGAGTGCAAAGTCCTTTCAGCCGGCGACGAAGGCGACGGGAAGAAAACAGGCAACACCAAGGGTTCGTTGAGGTGGAAGTCCGACGGCACCTTGGGCATGAAGGAGGGGTGCGTCCTGAGCACTACCCTCGTGTCGTGAAAAGTCAAGTACGGGGGCTTGCAGGAAAGGGCCTGGATCTCTCCCACCCGTCGTGCGGAGGTGATGGCCACAAGAAACGGTGTTTTCCATGACAAGAACTTCAACGGAGCTGAGTGCAGAGGCTCGAACGGAGGTCCCATGAGCTTGGTCAGCACCACGTTGAGCTCCCGCTCCGGGGCCGGGGCCTTCACCGGCGGGAACGATCTGAACAGTCCCTTCATGAATTCTTTCACCAGACGATGAGACCACAAAGACGTCCGTTCCGTGGTTCTGGTGTATCGGGAGATTGCAGCAAGATGAATCTTGATGGAAGCGTGCGCCAGCCCAGCCTTGGCCAGCGTCAGAAGGTACGGCAGTACCTGGGGAGCCGTAATCCGTAGCGGGTTAATCTTCTGTGCGTGGCACCAGACAGAGAACCTCTTCCATTTGTGTCCGTAGCATTTAAGAGTTGAGGATGCCCTGGCCTTTGCAAGAACCTCTCTGCAGTCGGCCGGTATGTCGTAACCTCCAAACTCTAATGCTGCAGGAGCCAGGCATGCAATTTCAGCGACTTCGGGTCGTGATGGAGGATGGCGCCTCCTTCCCTGGAGAGAAGATCCGCGTCCACTGGCAGCTTGATTGACGGGGACGCTGACAAGTCCAGAAGGTCCGGGAACCATATCTGCCTCGGCCACGCAGGTGCGACGAGGATCATCCTGCACCGTGACCTCTTGAGCTGGTTGATGAGCCGGATCAGCAGCGGCAATGGAGGGAACGCATATAGGAACAGGCCCTCCCAGGGGGACGAGAAAGCATCGCCCATGCTCCTCGGCTGGGGAAACCTGCTGGCGAACCTCCTGCACTTGGAGTTCATCGCCGACGCGAACAGATCGATTTGGGGTGTGCCCCACCGTCGGAAGAGGCGGTCCGCTAGATCCTGTCGTAGTTCCCACTCGTGGCACGAGCGCAGCTCCCTGCTGAGCGAGTCGGCGATGGTGTTTTTTATCCCTGCCAGATGAAACGGCACCAGAAACATCCCTTGGGCGACGGCCCAATGCCACAGATCCTTCGCCTCCTTGGACAGGGCTGGGGATCTGGTACCGCCCTGCTTCCTGATGTAGAACATGGTGGTGGTGTTGTCGGTGAAGATCCTCACCACCTTGCCCTTGAGGGACGGAAGAAAGGACCTGAGGGCCCAAAACACTGCACAGAGTTCCAGGACGTTGACATGGAGGGACTTCTCCGTCGGCAGCCAAAGGCCCCTCGCGTGCAAATTTTCGGTGTGCGCTCCCCACCCTTCCAGGGAGGCATCCGTGGTCACCGTCTTCTGGTGGCCCGGGGTCTGGAAGTCCATGCCCGCCGTCAGATGCGCGCGGGTGCCCCACCACCGGATCGCTCGTCGGAAGCTCTCGTCGAGTGTGATCCTGTCCTCGAAGCTGCCCGTCGTCTGGATCCAGCGAGCGTCCAGGAACTCCTGTAACGGGCGCATCCGAAGCCTGCACAGGCGGATGAGATAAATGCAAGAAGACATCATTCCGAGGAGGGACTTGATGGACCTCACCCTGGCTGCGTCCGCAACCAGCATCCGCTGCACCTTGCCCAGGATGGCCCTCGTCCTTTCCTCCGACGGAGAGGCCAGAAGCGCCACTGTGTCGAGCTTCGCTCCCAGAAACAGTGCGTCTTGAGCGGGCACCAGGTGGGACTTGGCGTAGTTTATGGAGAATCCCAGGTCCGTGAGTAGTTGGACTGTCCTCGCCGTGTGCTCCGCGGCAAGCTCCTTTGTCTTTGCTCGGATGAGCCAGTCGTCCAGGTAGGGGTAGACGTGGATCCCCTCCAGGCGCAGCCGCGCCGCCACCGGTGCGAGGCACTTGGTGAACACCCTGGGTGCCGACCTCAATCCGAAGGGAAGGGCTCTGAACTGGTAGTGACGCCCTTGGACCACGAATCTGAGAAACTTTCGGTGTCCCTTTAGGATGGGGATATGGAAGTAGGCATCCTCCAAATCCAACGACGACAGGAAATCGCCCTCCTCCAGTTGACCCAAGACGTGCTGGAGGGTGACCATCCGGAACTTCTGTGCCTTGATGAATTTGCTCAGTCGTCGTAGGTCCAGGATGGGACGCCATCCTCCCGTCTTCTTCACAAGGAAGTATCTTGAGTAAACTCCGGAGCCCCGAAGCCTCTTTGGGATGAGCTCGATGGCGCCTTTCTTGAGCATCGCCTTTACCGCCAAGAGAAGTTGAGGGGCGTGATGTTCCTTCCTGGCCACGGGGGGGGACGCGCGGGCACTTCTTTAGAAACTCGAGCGCGTGACCCTGGGCCAGGGCGTCCAGCACCCAACGGTCGGTGGAGATGGACTCCCACACGCTGACGAAGCTCGCCAGCTGGCCTCCCACCGGGGTGCTTCAGTGGGGGCCTGACCCCACGGCCGGTTTAGTCCTGCTTCGACGAGGCTTTGCCGCCTTGTCCTCCCTGGCGACGACGGCGGGGTCCGCCCGACTTGCCTCGTCCCCTGTAGTCTTCCTGTGACGACAAACGGGCCGCTTGACGATAGGTGGAAAATCCGCCGCTGGAACCTTTGGAGGCACCCTGCTTGCCTCAGCCGCTCCGAAAGGGCAGCGGAGAACACCAAGAGCCCGGGCCGTCTCCGTGTCCGTCTTGATGGCTTGTAGGGAATCGTCCACTGTTTTCCCAAACAGGTTGCTCCCGTCGAACGGCATGTCCAAGACTCTGGTCTGCACGTCCTGACGGAAGTCAGTTGCCTTGAGCCATCCACGCCGTCTAAGGCACACGCCGTTGCCCAACTGGCGAAATCCAGTGTCAGCGATGTCCGTCGCTATCGTGATGGCATGGTCCGACGCCACTTCTCCTTCCTGCAAGATCTCTAGGGCCTCCGACCTCTTGTCGTCTGGTAAGAAGTCCAGCAGGGGGGCGATCTTGTACCACAACTCCCTGTCGTAGCGGGCTACGATAGCCAAGGCGTTGGCAGCCTTAATCGTCGTCGCTGCCGATGAGATGACTCTGCGTCCCATCGTGTCCAATTTCTTTCCCTCGCCGTCCGGCGGGGAGGTTGACGTAGAGGCCGAGGCCCCCCCCGCTTTCTTCCTGGCCGCCGCGGAGACTACCGAGTCCGGGGTCGGCTGTGCCCGAAGGCACAAGGGG
This sequence comes from Ambystoma mexicanum, assembly GCF_040938575.1. Lineage (NCBI taxonomy): Eukaryota > Metazoa > Chordata > Amphibia > Caudata > Ambystomatidae > Ambystoma > Ambystoma mexicanum. The sequence continues at coordinate 127,422,727 of NC_090938.1, forward strand.
GCCGCGTCCGGGACCCGGTACTACTTCTCGTACCGATCCCTTCTCACAGGCGTTGTGGATGGGTTCTTGATATCCCAGATATCGTCCAGTAGAGGTACAGCGAGGACCGTCTTCCTCTTGGTCTCGCACCGTTGATAAAGGAAACCTTCCTTCTTCTTCTCTTCCGGGCAGAGCTGGAAAAGTTCGGATGCCCTGGCGATAATGGCATGAAACGATCCAATCTCGTCGGGCGGGGAGGCCCGAGGAGGAGGTGACGACGGGAGATCCTCGTCGTCTGTGCCCGTCGCGGCCGTGTCAGTCCCTGTATCATCCCCACGGGTCGTGGACGGGGAGGAGGGCTGAGCAGGGCGCGATGGTTGAAAAGGAGGTGGAGGATGAATCCTTCTTCTCTTAGGCAGAGAGCTCCCAGAAGGGCCTGGCTCCGGGTCCCCCGTCGGGAGCGGTTCCTCCGTTGGTGGTAATGGCAACCTCGTCCTTATCTCCGAGCATAAGGACTGTATAGCCACCGAGTTGTCTTGCAGCACTGGTTGAGGGGAGTCCGACGGGCGGTCAGGAGCCCCGTCGGCACCCTCGACGTTCTCGTCGTCTCCTACGTCGGGGTCCCTCCCGATGGGCTGGTCTTCTTCCACGCCAACGCCGTGGCTTAAGATTTCGAACAGCTCCTCCTCAGAGGTTGAGGCCGAATCCACGACGACCTCCTGCCCCCCCTTTTTCTCCCCCGTCGGAGGTTTCACGGGGGTCCCGTCGATGGGCATGAAAGAGGACTCCCTCCGCGGTGGCAGGGAGACTCTGGGCCCCGAGGTCGCCACCACTGGTGTAGCCTCCACAGGCTGAGCCAGGGCCGCCGCGACTGTCTCGATAGAGGCCTTGGCCGGGTGGATCAAGGCTTTCACCACCTTAGGTGCGCTCACCGCCTTCTCCTTGGGGGGAGGGTCACCGCCTCGCTCCCCCTCCGATGGGGCCTTCAAGCTTGACCGGGGTCTCTCCAGGAGCTTCGCCGGGTGCTCGGCCTTCCTCTTACCTGAGCCAGAGTGTTGGCTCGTGGTTGATGGCGCCGGGGAGGATGCGCCCTGCCTGGCGCCCGTAGAGCCCGACCGTTCGGCACTCCCGGTGCCAGCGGACTCACGGTGCTTGGCCTTCTGTTGGACCCCTGTCGCCGGGGCGCCCTCAAAGGTCTTAGAAGACCGCTCGGACTTCTTCTTCTCGCCTGACGGGCTCTTCCCTTCCAGCCAGTTGGCGAGACGCAGACGGTGGTCCTTCATGGTCCGCTCCGACATATTGCCACAAAACGCACAGTCCTTCTCCACGTGCGTCTTGTCCTCATGCAGGCAGTAGAGGCAAAGGGAGTGTTCGTCCTCCTTAAAGACATTCTGAAGCTGGCATCCAGGGCAGACCCTGAACAGCTTTCCGGGCGTCGAGCTTCCCTTCTCCTGGGCCATGATCGAGATGGGCCTGAGAAACTTCTGGAGTCCTCCAAAAGCGTGGCTCGACGAAATCTTCACCCTTGAGGGGCGTAGAAGAATCCGACACGGGTCCCCGTTGATCGGATAAAGAAACGGTGGAGCTTGAGGCTCTTTTGCCCGAAAAGGAGAAAATTTTCCTAAGAAAAAGTGCAAAAAAAGCACTAAAGCTCGAGAGCAATAGCACGAGGACCCCAACACTTGAACGTGCGGTAAAAATAAAATCTGAAGATGGCTGCAAGAGGCGGGGCTTAGGGAGATGGCTGTGGTCAGTATGACGCAGAGATCAGTGATTGGTTACTACTACGAAAGACAGATAAGAAAGTAAACTGATACTGATTTTTCTTTACCGAGGATTCCCAGCCTGACGACAGGGAATATTCATGAGCACGTGAATCCATGCCAGACCCCATGCTGGAGAACCATCATATTGTGGAAGTACTGGTAGGGGTAATTAGATTGCCCCTGGGTCTGTTTTCCAAGGGGGCACTGTCCAATCCCCCCCTTGTCGAGTTTCTGGCTGGTGGCAGTGGTTACCACGCGAAATATTCCACCGGAATATTTCCGATGGGATTTTCCCATTCATTTTAAACGCACCACTTTTTTGGTGCAATGTTAAAGATACCGCCGGGTTATTTATTTAATATTTATTTCCCGGTTGGGTCTTTTTGCCAGGACTCGGTTTTAAAATGGCGTTTGTGTTCACCTCTGTAACGCCAACCCAAGCCGAGCCCTTTGTTCCACTTTTGGCGGGCTTCTGCACAGAAGCCTCCAAAAGTGGTGCCACTTTGTCTGGGTCTACAGGATGTGTGGGAGGGGGGGAATAGGCACCCTGGACTGAGTTGCCTCGGCAACTCAAGTCACACTCTTGCGTGATTGGCCCAGTGGTGAGCCGCATGTTTGAGTGACAGCTAGGACAGATGAATGGGGGTTTTCTGCATAAAAGCAGGGCTTTGGGGACTGGAACTTGAGAAGTCGCCACAGGACCTAAAGAATCCGAAGAGGGAGAAGCTGAGCCGACCTGCAACGACGACACCACCGGTGGAGCCCTGCTGAACCGACTCACCACATTCCAACGACAGAGAAGATCTTCTTCCAGGAGAGTCTTCTTCCTTTGAGCTGGTGGGGTTAACCAGTTCGCCCTTTTTTCGCCTTCCAGGATCGTCTCGTGGTCGAATCGCCCGTGCCAAGCACCCCGGCGGCCGGATAGCCACGCTTCACCACTACCGCGAATAAAAGGGTAGTACCTTTTAACCGGGAAACTCCGCGGCTGGTTTCTTCCCTGGCAGTGCAACAACCTCCAGCTTTCCTCCACGTTGAGATCTTCTCTTCCCCTGACGAAGCACCGACTTGCACCCGCTTCCAGGAACAACTGCCCCTGCCAGAGCTTTCTCACCCTTTCAGGTACTGTGTCCCGCCTGGTCTCCCTTGCAACAGACTGTCCAAGGTGTCCCGTAAATCCTTGACTCTCTATCCTGGGGTGACCTCGGACCTGTTAACTAACTTTTCTGAACTGATCTAACTCCTTTTGGAACTATCTGCAAAGAATTTTAAAGTGTACTTCAACTGTGTGATCTTGGGCACATTCCGCCTTGCTCTCTGCAAGAGTGGGCCTGGCCTATGAACTTTTTGCTCTACAGTGGACCCTGCCTTTCTTAACTTGCTGTGGTTCTTTAAAAGTGTTGGTATTGTGTGTTTTCCTATTTCTGCCTTTTCTCTCCCTTTTTAAATGATTATTGGAGTGCCATCTATGGTTACGTGCTCACCTCTGCTTTGCTAAATAAGTGGTGTACTAACCTAGACTTGTCGAATAATTAATTAGGGAGGTGTATATATTTCCAGTGACTGTGTTTGAACTTGCTTGACATATTAGTGCCAGTGTATTTTTACAAGTGTGTTTTTAAATAAATACTTATATACTTTTATACCAAAGCTCTGTTCAGTGTTTGCTTGTGCTACTGTATTTTTGTACCTAATGTGTATACTCCATATACTGCCTAACTCTTCTTGAGAGAAGTCTGACTGCTCAGCCACAGCTAGCAGGTAAATCTGGGTGGGGCAGACTGCTACCAATTGGGTTTACTGCTAACACCTGTAGTCTTAAACTTTTTGCAGTGGTCCCTAAGGGAACTGCACATGTTTCTGCCTAACACATGCGCCCTGTAAACCAATCTCCCTGCTCAGCGGGTTGATGCACCTACTTCAGAGATCTCAACTGTGCAAGAAAGGACAGACTCAGCTGATCATCAGATGGCCCACTACACGCAAACCTTTCCCATGGGCAAATCGCAAACCATAGACCCCACCAAGCCTGCTCCACGTAATGATGGCTTTTCAAAAGCATGCACCCCCCCTTTCTTCCTGTAATGTGAAAGAATATGCTAGTTCAGCTATGCCACACATGCCACAGCGCCAACCAGTACCAATCCCTGAAAAGTCACCTCCAGAAACTGAACCCTCCAATCGGTTTCCAAAGTCCTATTTGGTTGTAGGGAAAGTGGCAAGAGGACTGGGCCTCCACTGACGCGCTTGGCCACCACGGTTCAGTTAGAGCAGAACAAACATTATATAAACATACAGAAGCTACTATTATTTTAATAAAAACGGTATTTGAGTGGCAAAAGTTAACTTAACTGTTTTTATTGCATCACCAAAAACAAATCATATGGCTTTTTAGCAGACAGAACCACTGCCGCGTGGAATCTGAACACAGAGCGAGTCTCCGGATGCTTCTAGCACTCCTGGGATTATTCATACAGGGAGTCATGTGTTCCCAGCAGCTGTGAAAAGGCTGGACTAGAAGGATGGCAACACTACATACAGTTGGAGATTCCTCTGCCATTGAACGGTTCACAATCCAGCACCGGCAGTCCGACCTCTCGCGAGACTACGAGAGCACGAAGTGACGTCGCTTCGAGAAGCCGGCAATCGGAGCACGGGCTCAGCTCAAGAGACAATGTTGCCTCAGAGCTCCAAAGCCCACCTCATGGATCCTTAACGTTTCCTCTCATCACCAGCATTCTAGCCTCTACTATGCACATGCATGTATTGGTTTACCTCCAAAGTTCTGTAACTGTGTGGCTTATTATATTTGCTTGGCACAATAAAGCCATAAAACCAAACCCAATTGGCTCAGTGTGATTATTGGGGGGGCCACAACATAAATGGCGACTAGGATTTGGAAACCTGCCCACTTTACAGCCATGATGCAAGGTCCCACACCACACCAGCGTTTTTACAGTCCACAGGTAGGCCAACCATACCATGGCTTCTGTGGGAACCGCTGTTTGAGACATATTTAGAGGCAGTGGGCTGAGGAAAAGAGCCACGCTGCTCAATGCGCTGGGGGTGGAAGGCCAAAGAATCTTCGCAGGGTTGAAGCCTGTGGTGGTGGAGTCGGATGGGGAGGATGTGTACCAAGAACCGGTGAGGAAGATAGTGAAGAGGTTTGGTTTTCATCCAAAGAAAACATTGTGCTACACAGGATCAGGTTTTACAGTCAAAAGCAGGAGCCAGCCAAGCCAGTAGAGGACTATATCATCAAGCTGAGAGAAATAGTGGCAATGTGCGCATTCGGAGAGGTGTCATAAAACAGGATATGTGACATGCTCTTAGTGCACACTAACAGTCGAAAAATACAAGACAAGTTCATTCTAGAAAAAGAGCTACAACTGAATAAGGCCATTCAGATAGCTAGGGCAGTTGAAGAAACCTCGTGCAGGCGCACAGAGTTGTCGGGAAGCCTCCCAAGGCCGGAAGTGCAGGCCGTGCAGTTCAGGGGGGCGGTGAGACAGGTGGCAGCAGGATCCCAAAGAAGAGAGAGCAGGAGTGTTCAAAGTGCAGAAGATTCTGACATTTTGCAATAGGTTGAACATAGAGAGAAGTGGTGGCTTCGGTTTAGAGTGACAAACTCAGGAATAAGGGGTGTCCTACCGTCATCATGGTTAACAGCGTCACAACTCAGAGAAAAGCCACACTGTGTAATCAAGATTGACGGTAGCGAAACAAGAGTCATGTCAGATTCCAACTCAGACCGTACCATTTTACCCCTTGACACATACAAAAATATGGTCGGAAAGGACTGCGTGTAAGTCCGCACGACGAAACACAAGCCCAAGGTTTTTGGAGGTGCCACGGTAAACCTTTTGGGATACATTGTGAGCAGAGTCGAATTCAAGGGAAGAGTAGAAAAGACTAAAGTCTACTTCTCTGAAAAAGGCCACAGCTGCGTTATTCTAGGACGACCAAGCCAAGTTACAGATCAGACTGGATCCCAGTGTAGAGGGACACGTGTTTTCCGTCACCACAGGAAGAGTGTCGGTGTCCAGAGAAGAATTCCAAACCTATTCTCTGATAAACCAGGAAAAATTAAGACATATGTGCACAAAATAAATTTGAAGCAAGGAGCAGTACCAGTGAAATACAAGGTTAGACCTGTGCCGGCGACGACAAGAGGTGCGTTGCAAGCGCAACTGGATAAAATGCTAAAGGATGGAATGATAGAAACAGTCGAGTCATCGGAGTGGCTGAGCCCAGTGGTACTAATAAAAAAAAAAAACAAACACTCATATCTACGAATTTGAATTGACTTGCGCAGTTTGAATACTGAAGTAGTGGCGGATAGTTACCCACTACCCAGCATTGAGTTGATCCATTTAATGAAAGGCCCAGGTCTTCTTCAAGCTCGATATGAGAGACTTGGTATCTAGTCAATTCATCGAAAACCATTCCATCTAATACCATTCCATCGAAATTTTTCCATCAAAAAAAGTTCCATCTAATGCATGTTTTTGGGGGATAAAGGGATATTTTTTTGTTCAGGTGTATTTTAAAGGGTACAAAACAGGGGTTAGTGGGTGCCCCCTCTACGCCCCAAAAAATAAATAAATATGAAAAAATGCTAATTTTATAGATGGAAAGATTTCGATGGAATGGCATTAGATGCAATGGTTTTAGATTAAATGACCATACACCGAGAGACTCCTATCATCAAATCAGTTTGCATAAAGAGTCAAGACCTCCGACGGTGTTCATAACCCCTTTCAGCACCTACCAGTACTCGCATGTAGTTTGGCCTATCCTCGGCCGCGACAACATTCCAGTGCATGATTGACTCATTTACGAAACATAGGCAATATATCATACTTTCAGGACGATATCCTGATCAATGCAGAGTACCTGGAGACTCAGGACAGGGTGCTTCGGAAAGTGTTGTCAAACTACAGGAAGCAGGCTAGGGGCAACGCCGACCCAGACGAAGGGCGATGTGGAGCACAGTTTGCACTTAAGATGGAACTTGGAACAAGTAGCACTGTTTGAAAGGGAGTCCAAAGAATCGCACGACCAAGTGAGTCGCGAGCATGTGCACAAGGAGAAGGAGTGGCCTTTGCATCCAACGCACTTTCCCAGGCTAAAAAGGACTACTCAACAGTAGAGAAGGAAATGCTGGCATGTTCCTGGGCGGCCGATTATTTCCGAACATATGTGTGGGGCAAAACATTTCAACCAGTGACCGACCATAAACCATTAGTACACATGCTCAATTGAGGAGGCACAAGAACATCCACGCCTCACTCACATTGCAAAGTGGCACAACGACAAGTTTCCTCAAAGACGAGTGTGTAGTGGCCTCCTTGGGAGATCTCAGAAGCAAGGAATTCCTCGAAATGAGTGAAAACCATTGGAAAGAAGAGTCGGCGAAGGATGCAACAACGAAAAATATTACTGAATGGTTGAGAAATGGTTAGCCGGAGAGAGCATTCCCTGAAGGCCTGCACCCCTACTGGAAAGTGGCTGAAGAGATTTTCAAATACAAACACATGGTGATGAGAGGTGATCAAGCAATCCCACCCATTGCATTGAGGAAGACCATCATGTGCAGGGCCCATGCAGGACACTTGGGGAGGAACCTGACGAGGAGACTAGTGAGAGAGTCAGAGAGTCCTATTGGTGGCCTGCAATAGACCAGGATATAAGAATAATGACAGAAAGGTGTCATGAGTGCCTCAACAGTGATAAAAGGCTGAAGGTGAGACAGGCACTGTTGCACCCCACAGAGATTCCGAAAAGTGTGTGTTAAAAACTGGGACTAGATTTTATAGGTCCTTTGAAGTTGATGCGGTCAGAACACAGATGCAGAATTGTGCTAGTAGATTATCTATCAAAGTGGGCGGAAGCAGAATTTGTGCCAGACATCAAGACATCCATGGTCATTGGTATTCTTAAAGAAATCTTCCAAAGAGAAGAATTGCCCAAAGAACTGGTCACAGACAATGCAGCCCAACTCATCTCCAAAGAGATGGAAATGTTTTTGAAAGACAATAACATACATCAGATAAAGGCTGCGTTGTATCATCCCCAGGCCAATGGGCTGGTAGAACGGACAAATTGATTTATCAGAGGGGCAATGCAACTGGCCAAAGAGTCTGGCATGGACCCATACAGCACGGTCAAGGAAGCAGTTGGGGCCCATCCCCTGACCCCCCCCCAATGGAACTACCAATATTTCCCAGTTTCGCCTGCTGAGAGGGCACAGAGCACAGTCCAGCCTGGTTCCACCCTGGTTGTCAAAGGTAACGGTGAATGACACCACAGACAAGGATGAACTAGTCTGGAAGATAAGGAGAGGCAAGTCCTGCATAAAACTCTTGAACGACAAAAAGGAGAGCCCTCAGAACAATATAGTACAGGAGGGTGATCTGGTTAAAATAAAGCTGTCCCATAAAGTCCCGGTGACAGGATTCAAGTTCAGCAGACCCCTGAGGTTGAGTCAAAGAGAGACCAACCATGTTTGCACTTAAGATGGAACTTGGAACAAGTAGCACTGTTTGAAAGGGAGTCCAAAGATTTGCGCGACTAAGTGAGTCGCGAGCATGTGCACAAGGAGAAGGAGACAACGGTTGACGGGTCGATCAGTGAGGAGCAGCAACTTCAGGAAGTGAGATGTCAGGGAACTCCAACGAGCAAGAAGTGACCCAGCGTACAAGTCACGAGCTGCAAACAGAGTCGACCAAGGACACAGAATACCTGAAGAGCAGCGAGGAGTCCATAAGAATTCACCCACAAAGAGAAAGGAAAGACCAGTACAATTTGCAGACTTTGTATTGGAGTCACACCATGCTACTCAACAAAGAGGCATGTAGAGACCCTGAGCCTTGCGAGAGTCCGCAGCCCGACCTCTCGGGCGACTACGAGAGCACGAAGTGACGTCGGCTCGAGAAGCCGGCATTCTGAGTGTGTGCTAAGCGCAAGAGATGCCGCTTCCCCAGTGCTCCTCTTAAGAGCCCACCTCCTTGGCTCAGTATGATTATTGGATTGCCACAACACACCACCCCCTTTTCCACGAAAAACCCATTTTCTGCTTCTCTGTGACCAGGGTTCAAGATAACATTTTGAAGTGCCAGCATTTTACTCCCCATTATTAGTTGTGGCTAAGGACAGATAGGAGGGAGAGGAGACGTGATGAGGGGTGTTATTTAGGTGTGGTTTTGATTTCGTTTCCCACCCGATGACTGCCTGGTGCCATGCTAATCTATATGGCCATTCACACCTACTACCTGGCCCTCCCCACTCAAAACACACCACCCCCATGGATCTCTTTGAGCTAGCTCTGTCACACAGTAGCAGCCTAATGTGTGCTGTACAGAGCCTGTGTGTGTTACTGCTTTTCAGTCTTCTGGGAGAAAATGGCATAATTTCTACTGCAAACGAGCCCCTAGTTTAATACAAAATTCTTAACCGAGTGTGCCTTCAGCTACTTGATTTGTAAGCAATGTGTGTGTCCTTGCATCGGTTCCTTGCACTCAAGGCCTGTTAAAAACAGGAATTGGCAAAGCCAACAGTTTGGGCTTTAGTATAGGTATTGGATTGACGTTGCCAGGCACTTGCATCATATGGCCAGGTATTTACACCATTTACCAGCTGTTGCTTATAGCAAAGTAGTACTATTATGGTAGTGCCCGGCAAATGCCTATCCCATGCCTACAAAAAATAATTGCCTATGCTTCCTTTAATCTAGGATGGAAACGATTTTATTGGAGTAAAAAACGTTATTGCCTTCTCAAAGGGGTTATTTTTATGAGCGCAAAATTATGTTTGAAAAGATTTATTTTTGTAATCTATACTTCTGTCCACCTTTTAATGCACGTAAATTAAAAGATGCACTTTTTGATCAAAGTGACTGCTGATATACCACAGATGTGACGTCATGTCATTGGAATGTACACTAATGAACGCTACTATTTTCATCATCTCCAGGCGTCGGTGTATCGGACAGAGTTGGTGGCTTTGGCGAGTGGGGCGGGAGGGAAGAGGCAACATGCAAGATTGATTTGCTCTTGTGTTGATGCGTGCAGACTGGTAGTGCCGTGGCCCTGCAAGCAGGTGACTTTCTACGTGAATAATCAGAAGCATCAACTTGTTGTGTCCAGAGAGGAATCTTTGCGTGTCCCAGGTGCAGGGTTCGAAATTGCTGGGAGCTATTTAACTCTTGGTTACAGCACCGGAGAGTCTGGTTGGCTTGACACCAACAGCTACATTTCGCTCCACTGGCCAAATGGCACCTTGCAAAAATATCCATAGGACATTAACCCTGTGCATTTAGCAATGTGTATAAATGATCATTAAGACACATTCAAAAGACAGTTAAAGCATAATGGTTCATCTCATCTATAAGTGACAAAAACGGTGCCTCTCGTGTGGGAGTTAAATTTGCGGAATGCTACATAATAGCTCCTGGCTTCCAAAAAGGTAGCTCCTGCTTACTGGGTGATGCCCGATACCCAGGAGCTGCTTTCAGCTCCTGCTAATCAAATCCTTATTCGAGCCCTGTAAGGTGTAGTGTCCTGTGTGCAGTCTGTTGGGAGTAGCTAGATTGCTTTCCGTGTAGTGTCGGAGTTCAGAGCTTCAGCAGTTAGTGGGAAGGTTGCATGTCTTTAAAGCAGTCATTTTGGCATGCGTTTCGGCGCATTTGTTTCTGTGCATTTGCAACGACAGATGAAAAGCCCCCATAACATCCATCTCATTTTATTTTTTCTATACCACCCATTATTGTTTTTACATTTCTTTTGCCCGACTCCTAAAAAATGATCACAGCCAATATAAACGCATAGAGGCAAATGTGCCAACACAAAGGCATAAATATACAAAGGCGTCAATGAGGAGGGTTAGCAAAAGACAGCAGTAGGAACACTGGGCGGGCAGATATATTGCAAAGGTGCTCGGACCCCACTCGAAAATCTGTGCCATTCTGTGGGGCAATGGGAGCAAGAGTCACGTAGGACCGTACATTGCATTGTAGCGATAGATAGGTGCAGGGATGGAATTCCCTGGTGGACGACTAAGGCTCAAAGGGCGTCACGGGCACGGATCAGAGTTGCTGGATGATGTCAAATGCAAAAGGGGCCTCTGGTTGCTAGCTTGGTTTGATTTGATTTGATTTGATTTGATTAGGCATCGAAAAGCCAGGTGGATACCCTTCTCCTGTGTTTTGTCATCACATCGGAGAAGACGACCCTCTAGCTCGCTCTCTGGTGTAGGGAGCAGTGTCTCGAATTAAGTTGTTGCTGGATGTTGGTGTTGGATCATTTTTCCTTGGCTACATTCGGCTCCACGACACTAAAGAGCTCTGTGAGGGATGCAGGACGCTTTGAAGCCCATAGCCAATGGAGGACTGGTAGTGCTGCTGTGCTCTGGTTGCACTGAAGACTGGTGTCCTGGCATCCTGAGGGATATGCAATTAGCACAGTCTATTCTTCATAGAACCTGTGCTAGGATGGCAACGGCCCTCGCCGGGAAGGGGAAGAATAGCACTATCCGTAGGACTGAACCGCGACGGTAGCAACATTTCTTTGCTAGAAAGTTGGTTTCAGGGGAATTACTCTGCCCATTCTTTTATATCTACAGACCAAGCCCCCACAACACCCTGGTGGGTTCCCAAAGCGCCACTCCTCAGACAACGTCCGGCGCCATAAGACTACTACGGGGTTGCTGGGTGTAGTAAAAAGTACTGAATAACATATCATAGGGATCCCGATTCCTTGTTCCCTTTAGAGGTTTAAGTATAGTTCCCCATTATCATAGGCAAAGGTTATGCTGTTTCTGGTGTGGCTGTAGTGTTCAGGTTGCGCTTAAAGTGGTTAGTCATCATTCAAATGCTCTCGTGCAACCCAACTGGTCAGGGCGGGGCTATGGTCTTCGTCGCTTGTCATTTTGGAAATGATTTGTGCATCGACTGCCTAGTTGTAGGCAGGTAAACCAGCTTTTTTAAATGAGCCTCATAAGGCCCAGGTATATTTTTAAAGGGTTGGATCACAGACCTGATCCATACCAGACTCCATAATATTATTGGAGTTGGATCTGAATGATGAGACGAGTAGATTTATAAAGCTATCCGGTCCGTTGTTCTCTATTTTTTGTTGTTGGAGTCAAGGTGTCTGGAATGCCACTTATCTGCTAGAGCTAGGTGAGCCGGACGAGATTCGGCCAACGAGTTCATACGGCTGGCTCCCGCTCAACTCCAACTTTGATCTACGCCACTACTAAAACCAGAGCAGGGCTGAACCCCGCCTGGCTAGAAAAACATTGGCCATGGGTGGGGAGGGAATACAAAAAAATACAGCCTGCTGGCGAGATTCAAGCCAGGGTTCTGCAGCGTTCCTTCGCATCCTATTAACCGGTTGTGCAATCCCATGGGCATAGCGATGGTCTTTGTTGTGTGTGCCTTTGTACTTCACTACATCCATTTGTTAAAATAACACAAAGTGCACAATGTCACTGGGGAAAGTGCCCAGACAAGTCTGCGGGCCCATTGGCAGCCCCCAGTGGTAGCTTTATGTGTAAATCAGCAAAATATTAAGTTTGGATGCAGCTTTGATGTTGAGCCCACTTCATTTTATTATTAGTTAGCAATTCTCCAGTGGGAGGACAGACACAGCCCACTGCAGGACAATAAATACAAAAATAACATTACTGGGGTCATGAGAGGCTAGAGCCAATTTAGTTTGCGAGAGACCCCCCTCTTCCCCCGTCTCTGACCAGTTGAAGTTTCTACTAACTGTTAATGACTGGTAATTAGCACTGCGATTGAGAGATATGAAGTTGAAAGCCCCAAGTAGGGGGGTTAAATCTGCTTCCTGCAAAGTTAATTGGATCACAAAGTTAATATAATGTTTAAACTCTGCTGACTTGATCACATTTGCCTCTTAAATGTGGATACTCAGGTTTACCCGTTTTGCTACACTGTAAATGACTCCGACATCATGCCTAGTAACAAGTCGCAAGCCAGAGTCAACAATGACTAAAAGCAGGTGACTATCACACTATCACTCTGCACTCTCTCTTAAAAGAAGACTAACCCTTAGGGCCGCGTACAACAATCTGAAGTTGTTAGAAGCCAGTTGTGAAATAATCAGTCAGTCCTGGCTTTTAGACTGACCTCATATTGCATAGTTACTTGCAGGCCTGGGTTTTATAATGTGAACAAAGTACAGCTGCTGTACAAGAATGCAAAATGGCATATGCTCGTAGAAGCTATGCCTGCAGATTACGACTTGGAAGCTTTTCCCGTCAGCTGTTTAATCACCATTTGCTTCTCTCCAGCGATGTTGGGCGAGGCTTGTATAATGATTAGCTATTGTATAAGAATACTCAACAGTTAAGTTATGCTACCACACAAGCCGATACTGTTGTTATAGCAAATACCTGGGCCGCTCAGGGTTCCCGGCATTTATTGTGGTGCAGGGGCGTGTGGAACATGAGTAAAGGACAGTACTTCATGACAACCTACTGCTCATGTTTGTTAACAATCATATAGGGAACATTTGTCTTGCTCTCTTAACTTGTCCTCTCAGACTCCCCCTACCCATTCGCACCCCCCCGCCCCCCAACCACGAAATATAGAAATTGATAGCTGGCTTTGCACTGTCCATCAGTTTTTCAAAATCCATATAAGGAATATTTATCAGATTCACACGCCCGTTATTTTGCTGTCTCGGCTCCCGCTTGTCTGCTCTGGCTGCCCACATCTACTGTCTTTGACCATTAACATGAAACATTTCATATGGTCAAGCAAAGCCAGGACTTGTGGATTCAAAGACTGCATTGGCATCGGCGGAACGGACCAGTGAGCAGGAGAAGCAACTAAGCATTGACCCGATGTTGCAGAAGGCACCTTAAACATTATTTTGCCCGTTTTGAAAATGCATCAGCCACGAACAAGGGGACGATAAGTCGACATACAATCCATCCCACAACAAATAAGAAAGCATAAAAATATGTTTTTAAATGGTAAAGTTGGACGAAATGCGACATGGCCAAAATAAGAGCAGCCAATAAAACGGTAACCAGAGAAAACAGTTTCATTAAGTACTTAAAAAGAAAATAATTTTTCCCGGCTTTCTGAAAGGTGTTTTATGCAGGCACACTTTCCACAAAGGCAGTAGTGGAGAGAAAGGCAGATTCCAAAAATCTACCCACTCTGGGCCCTCTTCCTGCTCCTTCCTGTGGGGCTAAGAACCTTGGTGTCATCTTCGACTCCACCTCTCCTTCTCTCCTCACATCTCTGACGTCTAAGAAGTCAAACTATTAGCTGCACCTCCTCAGAAGTATTCTACCTTTTTTCACTACCTCTCCCACCCCTCCAGAAGCTCACCAAAACTCTGATCCTCTCTAGGCTGGACTACTGCAACATCCTCTTTCTAAATCTTCCTTCCTCTACTCTTCAACCTTTACAACTTATCCAGAACAGGACTGCAAGACTCGTCCTTGGCCTCAAGTCCAGGAATTGTATCTCTCCAGCTCTGAAATCTCTTCACTGTCTCCCTGTGTCTGCAAGGATAGTCTTCAAGACCCTCTGCATCATCCACAAGTCTTTCTGGGGCCTGGGACCGGTGTTCGTCCAACTTTATTTTCCAAAACATCTTCCTTCTCGAGCTCTCTGCTCATCCACCTCCAACTCTTTGAGGGTGAGATGCTTCTCCAAGCAGAGAGTTGGGGGCAGATCGATCTCCTCAGCTGGGTCCTCTCTCTGGAACAGCCTCCCTCCCTCTCTCAAACTTGAGCAGAACCAATTACGGTTCCGGAAGCAACTCAAGACCTTCCTTTTTGCTTCCACTTTCTCTTTTCCACTCTCCTGCTGATGCACCCGACTGCTCCGCGCACTAGTCACCTGGTCACCCTCTGAACTCGGGCCCAGACTCCTGCATGTCCGGTCGCCCTCGCACTGCCTCCAGGCTCCCCAGCACTTAAGGGTCTGTATCTGCAACCCTACAGTCCCTGCTCTCTGCACTTATGAGCCACCCGCTGGCTGCACTTGTGAGTTAACTGCACTTCCGCCTTACCTCCGGCACTTCTCCCCTTCCCTCATCCATGCACTCATGCAATCTGAATGACAGATGGCCTAGTAAGACCGTTATTTTGTACTCCCTTTGTTTCCCCCTACTTGTCTGGTCACGCCTAGGAACACTTGTGTACAGGCGTGTTATAAATGCTACATCATATCATAGGATACCATGTCAAAACTGTGACAAATAATATAAAGTTTATGATAAATATATGCATCATTGGTACACACAATCTATTAACTCCTCTAAACAAAAACTTTAGCATGTGGTCGAAATACAGGAGGAGTCCAAAAAAGTGATTGAGTGCTATATTTTCAGACTGTTAAAGAAGAACAAGTTACTTACCCCGGTAACGTTCTTTCGACTGGATGTTTCTCCCATGTACTCCTTATCATTGATATTTCCCAATATCCAGCTTTGCTGCTTCGGAATATTTTTTTTTCAGCAGGGAGCACTGTGCCTGTCGACTCGATGTCCCTCGCAGGCCTCTGTCTCGATGCCGTCGTCACTGAAGGCATATGTAGCACGCCATCACCCGTTGGCTTCTGTTACGTTTTTACAAGTGAAGGATTTACCTTGTGTCAGACGATTACTCCTCCTGAGAGCGTAGACTGTAACCACAAGGGAAATTCTACTACAGGGTATGTTGGGAGGGGCAATAAGGATTACGTGGGAGGAACATCCAGTCGAAAAAACATTACCAGGGGCAAGTAACTTGTTCCTCGAATGGATTGGGTCCTTATCTTTGATACACTTCCAAAGCATTTTAAATAATTTGGAGGAGGGTGTGTATCACTATCCAGAAAGGTAAATGCCATTGCCTCCTCCACAGCCTACTCAACCAAACTACTAAACACCTGTCATGATGCCTACCCCCGGGGAACCAGACCAGGTCCAGCAACCCCGGAAGCAGGCATCACGTTATTTTGAGCAAGCCCAAAAACCCCTGCTAGGGGCCGTTTGGGTGCGGTCCTGGTGCCTATGGCGCCAGGCTCATATGGAGAGTCAGTCCTGGCGCCATAGGCGCCAGGCTCATAGAGTGGAACTTACCTGATACAGACTATGCTGCAAGCTTACCTGATGCAGACCATGCTGCAGAGCTCCAAGCCAAATGAGGCTTGGAAGGAACTATTTTAACTAGGGACTATTTTTTACTCGGGTGGGGCTGGGGAGGAATACTTACCTGGGACTACTTTGGAGGCTATTTAAACCACGCCCGAAGAGCAGCACAAGCTTCGCGTTATTCTGCATCCAGCAGCGTAACGCTCACCGTGTCTGCAAGCCTGCATCCAGTCTTCTGCCACACCCGCCTCGAGTCTGCAGCTCCTAGAAAAAAGGAAGGAACAGAAGGAGAAAAGGTTAGAATAAGAGCAAAACCTTCGATCCTTACCTGAATTCCGGATCCACCGCGCCTTTGAGCTGGAAGAAAGAAGCATTTTACGCGCGCCGCCTCGCCTGCTGCAGCGCCGCGCTGAGCTCACCGGCCTTCGCAGCATCCTCGTGACCCACCGCATCCTTCTGCACGTTCCCGCCGCACTCTGGCACCTAAGGGGAACACAAGAACAGCAAAGGTGAGCCAAGGGGATAAACAGAGACAATAGTAACTACCTCGATAGACTTACCTGATTACCGCCGGGGGTACTATTCCTCTTCACGGGTCGGCGCAGTCTCCATTGCATCCTCGCCGTACCCCGGCCCCTAAGGGGAACAAAAGGACAAGGTGAGACAAAGGGACAAACAAGGGGAACTCTTCTCACCGCAATAGACTTACCTAATTTTACCGCCGGAGGCAATATTCGCAAAACTTCATATTTTCTCTCCACACCGGAATAAGGAAGCAAGCAACAGGTTACATTCTGGCCTTATTTTATTGAACTGTGTAGGATAAGCCAAATCCTTACCTGAACTTCGTCAGCTACCACGAGGAGCTCTTCGCTGGGGTCAAGCTGCAAACTGCAAGCAATCGGACAAGAGTGAAAGTCAGACATGTGAGCTCTTACGAACTACATACTTTTCTGAGTCAATATTGTTCTGGAACTCACCAATTCCTTCGAGCCAGTGAAGCAACTGGTTATCAACGCGCCCATGCGCTCAATGCAGGATGGAGAGCTCATCTTTTCAAACCATCAGATGAGACTATAAGAGGGGACATCAAAGGTGATCTGTGGGGAGAACAGGAGAGGTGGGGGGATTTACGCTCATCTCCACGGGTGGTTAATTCCCATTCTCCATTTGCAGAAGAATATTCCTAAGGGCCAAGCAAACGAAGCAAGGTGGGCCAGTCCAGTCCGTCATCTCGGCCCTACGCGTCACATTGGTGGAGACCGCAGCTGTCCAGTTCAGATCGACTGTGGGAGCCAGGTGAGCGTAACAACACCTCAAGACCCTTCCTATTGACAGATCGCTGCATGACAATAGTGCGGGCAGTGGTGGGCATCAGATTAGGCTACTACAACGCGCTCTTTGCTGGCACCTCTAGACAAAATGTACAAAAGCTTCAAACCATACAAAACAATGCACTATGAGCAGCACTCAACCTCCCTTGATCAGAACACATATCAGCTGCTCGAAAGGCAGCGAAGGCTCCCCATCAGGGAAAGAATCCTAGCCAAGACATTAACCATCACACATAGATTTATCTCCAAAACAGCACCACCATACCTTACACAGAGAAACTCCAAATCTCACTCGTCCAGGCCAACCAGCACTCCATATACGCAAAGACTAGTCCAACCGAAATTCAAAACGTGCCAAAGCAGGCGGCTCCACCTTCACAGTCATAGCAGCAAAGCAACGCAACGCCCTCCCTCTCAACCTCAGAGCGAAGACTCCTCCTGGACATTTAGCAAAGACCTGAAAACCTGGCTCTTCAAGGAAAAACCTGCACAAATGTATTGGCTGCCTTATCGTCCTTTGTGTTGCTTTTAATTATATCTGTAACTATGTACTTTGTCATCCACACCCACAGGCTTCATGTAACTGGTAAACTTAGTGCCCTGATGCCCGGGGCCTGTGCGCACTTTACAAATGTAAAAATAAATAGTAACCAGTGGTAGTAGTGAGTGGTGGTACAGAACGTGAGGGCAATAACAGTGATAATATATGGCAAATGTGCACCAGGTTAAACCCAATTACCTGTAAGTCAATCTGTGGCAGTCTGCCATTCAAGCACATGGTTCGAAATTGAGGGAAGCTGGAAGCTGTTTAGCTCCTGCTTCTAGCATAGAAGAGCATGGTTTGTTTGAAACCAACAGCCACCAGGAGCTATATTTGGCTCCTAGGGCAAACTGGTTCCTTCCAAGCATGTTAATCTGATATTAACTTTGATTATTTGAGAATCTTGATAAAGAAGAATTAGAACACATCTAGTGCACATTTAAACACAATGGTTCATACAAAAAGTAAAGGGGTATCTCTGGTAGCTCCTGGTTCCCCTGCGTTAGCTCCTGCCAACAGAGTGATGCAGACACCCAGGAGCTAGTTTTAGCTCCTGATCACCAAATCTCAATTTCAAACCCTGCAAGCATGTTCGTAAAGATGCTCAGGGTGTGCGGCCTCCAGAGCAGCTTTCAGGTGGCTCTGTGCTGAAAACCAAGGGGACTGCCTGCCTGGGATTGGCCTACTTTGTGTTTCTCGAAGAGATCACTACTAACAGCGGTCTAAATGACACCCTCCAGACCCAGAGTGAGACATAGAGTAACAATCACAACTCCCTCCCTAGGCTCCAAGCTCCACGGCTTCCGCAGCAAGCATTAGACCAACCGCTGCAGGTTCATTGTGGGGAGCAAGGGCCCAGATTGGAAGGCAGCTGAGATTCCATCAAAAATACTTAGCCATATAGAGAATACAAGAAATCTGAGGAAGTGGTAATGATAATGCAATCTCGACACAGATTTTGGTCATAAGGGTTGTTTCTGATTCAGGACAGATCAAAGCGAGAGGCTGGGGTGGTGGGCCAGCTGCATTTGAGCCCAGTGCATGTGGTATGCCCAACTGTTGTGGTCACAACACACCCAGTCCCTCCCCTGAGATAAAGGCAGACGAGTTATCGCTTTTGATTCTCAACAGGGGGTATGTAAATTTGTTGCCCTTCAAGTTCAGTTTGCTTGGCTATGGCCGACTCCTGGTTAATTTATATTCATGAAATGACCTGCTCCCCCGTTTTTACAGTATGCAACAGCTTGTCGCTTCTTCCATCACTGCTACTGTGCAAAAAGACACTGATCATTAGTGAGTGGCTGCATTGTGGCGTACAAAGGATTGACTCTTTACATAAACACATGCACGGTTACTCATATACATATAAATTCTGCATCAGTTTGCAGCCAACCATATTCCTCCTGGTAATATGCACTTGTTAGTGCTCCTAAGGAGTCCATACACTAACTCACACTCCACCCCTATCCTCGTCCTTGGCTGATGGTCCTTTCTGTATGGGATTGTTTATCCTACCCCTAACTCAAATCCTAACTTTTAGACTTATTCTAACCCTAACTCGAACCAACAAACTATTGGAAACTCTAAGCCTGTCACTCAAAAGTATTATAACACTCATATTAGCCTCGCCTAATGGTACTTCACATCTGCATGATCTTTTACTCTGCGGCCTACAGGAAATTGCGTTGCAACATGTCTGGGAGTAGGAGAATATTGAAAAGGCACACTCAAACTGCTGGTATGTTTTTTCAATACAAAGTCTATTTTATGCCATCAGGTACATGGGTTGGAGTTCATTTTAGGTTCAGTAGGTAAACTGAGCTACTCAAAATGCAGGTATGGAAGGATTTTAAATATTATTTGCAACCTGCTGAGGTTTATTAAGTTCGAGGTAGCGGGAGAAATGCCCAAACAAACCAAAATCCTTTGTCCATTTTATGCTTTAAATTGTGTGCATATTTCCATTTTATGTCAGCCGCACCTTCACAAGTCATTAATCCACCCTTCATCAACATAGAACTGAAACACTGAATACGAAAGTCGAAATGTACAGCAAGAAACCATTTGTGCAAATATTGACCACAGTGACGAATCCCAGAGCATCGTCACTGCTTCCATAGTGGGAGCCCCTTTCCATGTAGCCAGGGATATGAGGCTGCTACCCGAGAGTCCCGTACCAGTGGTACTCAGTGGGTGGCTCTCACAGGAGGGGAAACCCCCTTTGGGACCAGTGACAACCATATCAGGAGAAAGCGGTATCCCTGCCAATCAACTGACACTAGACCCCCTCCTGAAAACAACCCCACCACTCCTTGACCTCCTCCCATGCATTTTTGTAGTCCAACAAAAGTACAAAGTACTGTGACGAGTGTTAGGCAGAATCCTGTGCAGTGCCCTTAGGGACCGCTACACACAATTAAGACTACAAGTGGCAATACAAGTTCACCTTTGGTACAAGCCTGTACTACTATGTTAAAGTGGTAGCAGTAGCGGAACAGCAAGGCTTATCTCAAGAGCAAATGAGCAGTAGTAGAGATTACACAAAGGGACCACAATTACTGTGACTCAAGCAAACACTGACTCAAGGTATTCAGGTAAAAAATATAAGTACATTTATTTTAAACCATTTGTAAAACACACACTTCTATTAATTCAAAACAACATGTAAAATACACTACCAACAACCAATTCTCTTGGCACAGAATAACTCAAGGTAAATACCTTATGTTTTGGCGGACTGGTGTTGTGAAACAAAAGACGTTACCAGGAATACATATGCGATCACTTTTTGACAGCTCAGTCGTATTAAAGAAACGCGTATCCAAGGTAAGAAATGTTACCGGGGCAAAAACACACTTAGCACCTGGGCTAACCAGAGAGAGTTAGGGGCAAAAATCAAAGGCAATTCTTTTGTCAAGGCAGACAGAATCAGAGAACACTCACTGACAGAAATACAAAAGTCAATAGGCCGGAGCCAGTGTCAAGTGGAACCGGGTTCCTGTTGTCGAGGATCACACAGTCAGACAGTTCAAGATTCGCGTTGCCAGGAGTACTTGGATATTGTGAACAGAGGAAGCAAAAGTTATAAGAAGGAGGGAAGACAAGGGCAAGCCTTGGAGGAGGAGAAAAGGGATTCACTATAGTTCCTCAAAGCAGAACACAGTACCTTATTCATGGAAGATGCTATTTCCTCGGCAGTTGTTCCTGGTAGTTTCCTGCAGACCCACGGTTCCTGGAGCTTCGGCAAGAAGGACGACGTCTGGAGGGGTCTGCACCACACAGGGATGAAGCCAGCAGCAACGACGGTGAATAAAAGGTGCGCTCCTTTAAAACAGGGGAGACTCTTCAGATGGCTATCCAGAAAACTAAAGCAGTGTGCAGCGATTTCGACCACAAAGAGGATCCTCTGGCTGTGGAAGATGAGCTGGTTGACCCCACCAGGGTCAAGGGAAGAAGACTCCGGACTGGATCTTCTCTTGTCGTCGAAGGGTAGCTAGCTCAGGACTGCAGCAGGGCTTCACCGGGACGGGGTATTTGCAGCAGTCGTCTTCTTCTCCGCTTCTCTTCGGCTCCTTGTAGTTCCAGTGGCGACTGACTTCCAGCCCAAGAGTCCTGCCTCTTATGCAAAAATCCCCCATTCACACAGCCTGGCTGTCAATCACGCAGCAGGGGGGGGGGGGGGTTGTCCAGCCCGGACTACCACCTCAGCCAATCATGGCAAAGTGCGACTTGGGTTTCCTAGGATACCCTGTGCAGGGGGTGACTACACCCCTCCTTCACATTCAGCCCACCTAGACACCCAGGCGCCCAGAGGAGGGCTTCTTGGCAGAAGCCCGCCACAAGACGGTGAACAAAGAAGGCAAACCTGGTTTGCCGCGCAAAGTAAAACACAAGAAGGACTTTAACAAAACGAAATGGCGAATAAACCCGACCGGAGCCAAGAGTATTTGGTCAAGCGGGTTTATGTTCGAGGCTAATATAATAGCCTAAAACAATACCACGTTTATATAGTATAATTGCGGTAGAAAAGTTAGGGTAGATACCACTGCCACCAGCCAAGTCTAATTGTTAAAAGAGCAAAATAGACCACATGGCACAAACGGCTGATCAGGATAGACTACAAAAGATTAAAGAAGCCAACGACAAGAGAGAGGAATTAAGACAACTAGAGGCGGGAAGCGTAGCGCGTAAGCTACAACACCTGAAGCAGAAGCATTATGAACACGGGGACAAAGCGGGCGCCCTCCTTGCCGCAAGGCTACGAGGCCAACGCCAAGAGAGATGGGTCCCCACGATTCAAACAGAAAGGACTTCTGACGAGGCAACTTCGCCCAGTGTTCCTGAGGCTTTTGCCGAATTTTACGAAAAATTATACTCAGCGCGCCCCCCCTTGCATACAGGAGCCATAAATGAATACCTTGAGCGAGCGCACTTGCCCACCCTCCCAACGGATAGTGCACTCACATTAGAAGCCCCCATAACAGGAGAGGAAATTGAGGAAGCTATCAAAAGACTCCCAGCAGGGAAAGCCCCCGGAAACGACGGATACACGGCAGGGTTTTATAAAACTTTTAAAGACGCCCTTCTCCCATTCATGGTTCTCCTATTCAACAACATCCTATACTCCGGAGAGGCACCCGACTCCTTCTCCGAGGCGCTAATAACAGTCATCCCCAAGGAGGGTAAAGACCCTAAGTTGTGCGCGTCCTACCGCCCTATATCTCTATTAAACATTGACGCCAAAATCTATACGAGAATCCTGGCTGCAAGGCTGGAGTCATATATGCCGGCAATAATCCACAATGACCAGGTCGGCTTCATTTTGGGCAGGCAAGGAGCAGACTCCACCCGGAAAACCCTACACTTAATTCACGAGGCCCAAACTTCACAGAACAATCCTACGCTACTCTCAATTGATGCTGAGAAGGCATTCGATAGACTCGACTGGCAATTCCTTGAGGCCACACTACAAAAGATAGGCATAGGCCCTACACTCCGACGAGGAATCAAAGCAATCTATAAGTCTCCAAGAGCATCGGTCTCGGCAAACGCTCAATTCTCCCGATGGTTCCCCCTCAACAGGGGTACAAGACAGGGTTGCCCCCTATCGGCGATACTGTTTGCACTGTCCTTGGAACCTCTCGCCGTAATGCTACGAGCTGACCCCGCAGTGGAGGGAATCCAAGTGAGCGGTAAAGAATATAAGCTAGCCTTGTATGCGGATGACATCCTGCTTCACCTGTCGAACCCAATGTCCTCCGTTCCGAGAGCGATCCAGCTAATAGAAGAGTACGGTGCACTCTCGGGATTTAAAATCAACAAATCCAAATCTACTCTTTTCCCACTCCACGAACCATCATCGGAATACCGGAACACCCTTGCACAACTCGGGCTGATCGTCGGAGGCCCGACATTGAGATACTTGGGAATTAACCTGACGCGACATCTAGATGACCTCTACGAAGCCAATTTTCCCCACCTCCTCGAGGCTCTCAAGAATGATCTCAGGAAATGGAAACCGCTCACGATATCCTGGATGGGACGCCTGAACGCGATCAAAATGGTGTCCCTTCCACGATTTCTCTACCCCTTTCAGGTCCTGCCTATCACAATCCCGGAACACTTTTTCAAGCAAGTCAAAAAGGCCATCCTACACTTCTTGTGGAACGGGAAAAAACCCAGAATCTCCTACGAAGTCTTAACACTACCAAAAGAGCTAGGCGGGGTTGGCTTACCAGACATAGAACGCTACTACCAAGCGACACAGCTCAGGATCTTAATTCCACACCTCCGAGAAAGAAAAGACCTCCAATGGGTCCACCTTGACAACAACGTTCTATACAACGTGACGCTGGCAGAGTGGTTATGGGTCCCCAGGTCGAAACTATCGAGGAAGCTCCGCAACCATCCGATACTAAGCACGCTGTGGAACATATGGAGAAAGGGAAGAGCAATGTCAGGGGTTACCACATGGCCTTCGCCACTGAGCCATCTTTGGTCCCCGGGAATCAGAGAGGAAATCCCGGAACATGCCAGGTACCAATCTTGGTTCGATGCCGGCCTTGAGAGGGTCGGACAGCTGTGGAGAAAGGGGAAATTCATTTCGATAACGGAACTCGAGGAGGCCCTCCAAATCCGCCCGATACCAGTCCTCCTGTACCTACGGCTGAAAGGCGTCATATCTAGAAAAGAATGGAAGGAAACCACGCAGAGAGAATTAACACCCTTTGAGACGATCCTGGACACAAATACCACCTCCAAAGGCCTCATAGCGAAAATGTACAGAGCCCTAATCACCAAAGACAATGCACCCAACCATCGTCTAAAAGCAAAATGGGAACGAGACTTTGCCAGAGAGTTCGATCAGCAAGCCTGGAACAAAATATGCGAAACACCAGCCAAAATATCGATTGCGGCCCAGTACAAATTGCACGCCATAAAATTACTACACAGATGGCAATATGACCCGCAAAGACTGTCTAAAATGTTCCAGACCTCCAGCCCGAGATGCTGGCGACATTGTGGGATGATCGCCGACTATTGGCACATGTGGTGGAACTGCCCCAAGGTCCGCATCTACTGGCAAGAGGTCCTGGGATGGATCAAACAGCTGGATGGCATAAATAGAGAACTGTCACCCCTCCTGATCCTGTTTGGCCTCGAAGAAGAGGACGACGAAATGACAAGAGTGAAAGGTCTGATATCCCCCCTCTTGCTTGCGGCGAGAGCCGCCCTTGTGATAAAATGGAAAGCTCCTCGTCTGCCTGATAAGAGGGACTGGATACAGATTGCGACAAATATCTACACCATGGAGAAAGTGACAGCAATATTACATGACAGAGCAGCGCGGCAAGAAGAACTCTGGTCCGACTTCATAACCGAATACATTTCGCGCCCGACCAAGGAAGACTCGACGCAGCAGGAAAACTGCCCTCGATCCGTGCCACCAATCACTGAAAACTGAAAAGCCCCCATGCTGACAACCCTTGCATGTCATAGACTACACAGGAGAACTATGATCGTTGGAAGTGCCAAAATGCGCGTCACATAGCCCACTACGACTCAGAATGCCAAAGCCCCGAAGGAAGCGGACATGGAACATGGGGATAGGGAGGGGGGTGGGAAGGAGGGAGGGAAGGGGGGGCTTTTTCTTTTCTCTTCTTTATTCTCTTTTTCGTTCTTCTTTCTGCCTTCTCCTGGAATATGGAGGGTTAAGGTTGATAACTGTTGTTAAGGTGGACACGGAGTCTTTAATGCAGTAGTTCGATATGCACACTGTATAACCACCTGTATGTTCATATTCACTGTTAAAAACAATAAAAATTAAATTTAAAAAAAAAAAAAAAAAAAGAGCAAAATAATGCGCCAGGAGGGACAGATAAAAAGGGCTAAGGATTAACCCTTTCCAATACTCCATGTAAGATGGGGTGTACTGGATCTATGGTTATTTGACTATTTAAAGTTAATGGCAACTTTACCCTTTTCTGGGGTAGAGTAGTCAGCCCCAGAAATGGAGTCGTTGGGAAGTCTCAAAGACAACCCTGTGTTACTGCACTGAAGATGCTGTGTAACACACAAGAGAGTGGGGCTACTGAAGTGGTGTGCTCCAGAGTCCAAAATCACAAAAGAACAGATGAGATACACATGGCAAAACACAGGTAAGAGTGGGGGAAAAGCTCACACTCTTACCAAGTGGAAAAAAGTAAACTACAGAAATCCAGCAAAGCTGCTGAGGGACTCACTAGGTAAGGGAAATTAGCCATTGAATGAGAATTCTCCCCAACACTGAGGAAGCTCTCTAGTGAGTTACAACATTATACCTCACTCAGTACTGGTACGATGAGGAGGCGCGGAGCAGTACAGAATACTTAACAGAACCACTTTGCCCATTCTAGTGGTTCTCGACAACCGATTGGAAGAACCTATGTGAAAAGCAACGTAAGGACAGGGTGACGTGTCAAGCCCTCCCTGAAGGAGCCGCGAGAGCAAGCACGGACCAGGAGTGAAGGCGGAAGCTGGCGGGACACCGAGAACAGAGGGAGAGAGTCCGAGGCTGGTCCGGGACGTAAGGACCATACAGTCAGACGGCAGACTGAAACTCTGGGCATCCCTGAGATCTAGGGGGTGCGCAGGAAGAAACCGTGTGGCCGGGAACGCCAAATAGACTGCAGAACGGCCGCAGAGTGAGAGACCTGGAAAGAGAGAGAAAGAGAGAGCAGTGAAAGAAATGCACTGCCAGGACGAAGACGACTGCGGCGCCGGCGCAGAGAGGCTCCACAACACCACCGGAGCCTGTGACAGAGCCCAGCTTCCCCGGAGGAGCGGACACCCTCGTAGACCATGCAGTAAGGTATGCGGGTGGTTGGAGAAACACTGGAGGCCCAAGGAGGTGATGGCACGAACTGAGAGGATGGAAAAAGAAGGTCTGGGGCTCTGAAACCATGGGAGAAACGGTTGATTGGACTTTGGCTTATGCTAAGGCTTGGCAGGAGAGTGAACAGAGCCTACAATGTGGGAAACTAAAGTCAGAATTGCAAGTATGGGACCTGCACCCATATGAAGAGAACTGTGAAGCTGAGACGGTACATGCAGTACTTGGCAGGTGAGTAAACCAAGTTTGTATGTAACACCACAGCTTGCGAGTGCATTAAGGCTGTTCCTTTTCATCGCAGTGCCTTGTGGGAGGAAACCACGTCTGCCAACCAGGGTCAGGGACCCGCCACAGCTTGGGGAGAGCATCCAGGTGGTTCTTTGTCGCAGTTCGGGTGGGAGGAAACCAGATCTGCCAACAAGTGTCAGGGGCCCACTCCAATTTGGAAACGTATCCAAACTCCTTGTGTGTTTGCAACTAAGCCTGGTGAAAAGGAACCAGGTCTGTCAATCAAGGTCAGGGACAGAAAAGAAGCCTTAGAAGGGCCAGCAAGGGGACAGAATTTGCCCCAGTTGTTGAACTACGAGAAACGTGAACAAGGCCGGGAAAGGGAGATATTCCCCAATATATTAAAGTCTTAAGATTCCACAACGGTCTTTTGTCCAGGGGAAGAGAGCAACTCCCTTTGAGCTAGAAAGGCCATACTTTCATTTTAGGTTAAACTTTAATGTCAGGGACAGAGTTAGGATTCTGACACTGGACATTGAGACTTTTGCTTTGGACATTCTAAAACAAGTTATTTTAGTTGAGGCGGGGAAGCCCCTCTTAGAGCTAGGGGTTTCTTTTCCTTTTTGCACTTGAATAAAGGTTTCTAATAATCACCAGGACCGCTCTGTGTCATAATCTTACTTCTGCACCCTTACATCACACAGTATGCAGAAGCTTCTTTTTCCCAGCCGAAGGGGTATAGTAGATGGAGAATGTGAACAAATAATAGCGTTGATGAGGGGCAAAAAACAGGTTGTGAGGAACCTTAGGGCGTCCTCACTTTTCTCCCCATCATCCTGTGCTGGGGTGGCAAGGGAAGGGCCATCGTTCTTGGATGCAGACCCTGGGTGTGGAGATGTAAGGGAGGATCACTTGGGAAGAGGAGACTTGGGGGGGGGGGGGGGGGGGGCGGGGATGTCCTTAGGTGAGACACGGTATCCCCCATTTCCATTCCATGATGAACGCTCTGTCGCATCTGCATTTATGGGATGTCCCTAACCGTTTCCCTAAATAACACCAAATGGTATCATAAATACAAGAACACTAGGAAGGGGGTTAAGAAGAAGAGGTTTGCAGGCAAGACATTGTATCCCCCTTTCATTATGAGAACCAACCTACCCTTCCCCCGGCCTTTGTGGGCTGTTGCAAACCATCTCCCCTTATTTTCCCCTCATTCAACCCACTATAGTTACTGGGATGAACCCACTATAGTTACTGGGGCGAGGAAGAGGCAACTAGGAGTAGTGAAAACTAGTAAGTCATTTCATCACTCCAATACTGAGACGAGGAAGAAGCCTGTAGTGTTGTAAAGGTCAGGCATGTCCCATGTGCTCCATTAATTACGACCAGACAATTACAATTATGGACTCGCACCTGCAACCTGTCAAGTGGGTGCAGGTGTATAAAAAGAGTCCAGCAAAAAAGGGAGCAGCAGGAGGGAGCTGAGGCCATTTGTTGCGGGCATGGAGGGAGAATCCTGCATTCCAGGAGGCAGCCGAGGTGGGTCCTGCAGGAGAGCCAGGACACTAACAGACGATCCCAAGAAACTGTGGAGCCAAGGGCACGGCGGGCCACGAGGCGGCCACAGGTGTGGGAGCCTCACTGGTTGGAGGTCCGAAGCCGGAGCTGCGGACACAGAAGAAAGTAGCAGAGTTACTGACAGCATGCGTGAGGAGAAAGAGCTGCAAGTGAGATACGAGGAGAAGGTGAAGTGCGAGCGGGGCGCGCGGTCAAAGGAAGCATGTCAGTGGAGCAGAAGCTGAAAGCACAGCTTCCCGGAGGAGACGCCAGGGACCGGTGAATGAAAAGGGAAGAGCATCTGAACTGGGGCGCTCCTGGGGGATTTGGGAAAGCAAAATTGATGCTGAATTATTGAAAAAGCATACGCAAGATGAAATTAACCCTAAGCAACGAATTGAGAGGAAATAGAAGGACACTATAAAATGCAAGCAGGAGATTAAAAGATCACAGTTCATTAATATTGAACTAAATTAAGGCTTTTGGTGAAGTCATGGCCTGGTGATAAGACTATGAAAATTTGAGTACTGTCTATTGAAAGCAAAGCACAAGCTGTATGAAAGGCAACGGAAGGCAAGTATAAAAACCTACACAATGTGAGAGGTGTACAGAATGGGAGCGGTCAGGAAAGTTTACAGAATGTGTGTGGTGCGAGTGGTTTACAGGAAGCAAGGATTCTGATGCAGGTGTTAGTAATATATTTAACTGATTGAGGATCATAATCTTCAGCAAAATAAGTGGTGATATGAAGCCCCATGTCTATGCCAATGGAAGATGCTGTTCGAGCCTCTCCATATGGCATGGAAACGCACTTAGTTACCGAGGCAGAGAATATTCAAACGGTACACGTGGCAGGGGCAAACTAAAGCTGCATGTAGCATCGCACACAGGTCCTGCTTTGGATTTTAACAATTTGCAAAGGTCTTGGCTGCTGGGGGTTGTAAGATTCTGGAACATTATATCACTGGACACATTTTTCATTCAGTTTGCAAAGGTTGTGTATTGTCGCCATTCTCCTTACTGAATGCAGTAAAATAATGACAACTGTGCCGACAGCCTCAGTAAATAAGAACGCATTCCAATTCCACCTACAAAGCCTTACTGAGAACATGTCTGCGCATCACGCGCCAGCCTGAACGCCAGGCTGGCATCAAAACCCGTGCATAGTACAGACGTCCTGAAAAGGCGCAAGGAAGCAG
Source organism: Ambystoma mexicanum (assembly GCF_040938575.1). Lineage (NCBI taxonomy): Eukaryota > Metazoa > Chordata > Amphibia > Caudata > Ambystomatidae > Ambystoma > Ambystoma mexicanum. Next base: position 127,451,819 of record NC_090938.1, read on the forward strand.
GCACATTTAGGACCTGAACTTAACTTTCCCCGACAGCCTGAGAATCAGGGCACGCGTATAAAGCCTGGGGGCGGCTACAGAGATGTGTGCAGATCAGGAAAGGTTTACACTATGGGAGCAGTGAAGGAGTTGTACAGAATAGTTATTTTACCTGTATATAGCGCTTCCTGAAAGATAAGTACTAGAATTATAGGTGGTTGTCAATGGTTCGAACTCGGAAGAATGTATGGCGCAGCGGGCCCTGCCATGGTCGAACCTGGAGGCTTAACAAATATGTCGGAGGCAACCTCTAAGCCCACTGAACTATCTTGCGGAGTATGGGAGAGATTTACAGAATGCGAGCGACCACGAGGTTTAAAGAATGGGATTGCAGCAGTGTGTGCGCGGATTGAGAAAGGCTGCAGAGGCACCTTTCCAGAATAAGAGGGGCTGCAAAGGGGCGCCTGTGCAGAATAAGGGGGGCAGCACAGGCGCCTGCATGGATTGAGAGGCGCCTGCGCGGGACAAGAGGGGCTGCAGAGGCACCTGCGCAGAATAAGAGGGGCTGCGCAGGCACCTGCGCAGAATAAGAGGGGCTGCGCAGGCGCCTGCACGGATTGAGAGGGGCTGCAAAGAGGCATGTGCAGAATAAGAGGGGCTGCTCTAGCGCATGCGCAGAATAAGATGGGCTGCTCTAGCGCATGCGCAGAATAATTAGGGCTGAAGAGGCACCTACGCAGGGTAAGAGGGGCTTCAATGGTTCCTGCGCAGAATAAGAGGGGCTGCACAGGCACCTGCCTGCGCTGAATAAGAGGGGCTGCATAGGCACCTGCCTGCGCAAAACAAGCGGGGCTGCACAGGCACCTGCCTGCGCAAAACAAGCGGGGCTGCACAGGCACCTGCCTGCGCAAAACAAGCGGGGCTGCACAGGCACCTGCCTGCGCAAAACAAACGGGGCTGCACAGGCACTTGCCTGCGCAAAACAAGCGGGGCTGCACAGGCACTTGCCTGCGCAAAACAAGCGGGGCTGCACAGGCACCTGCCTGCGCAAAACAAGCGGGGCTATAACCTGCCTGCGCAGAATAAGAGGGGCTGCACAGGCACCTGCCTGCGCAGAATAAGCGGGGCTGCGCATAACAAGCGGGGCTGCACAGGCACCTGCCTGCGCATAACAAGCGGGGCTGCACAGGCACCTGCCTGCGCAAAATAACCTGCCTGCGCAAAATAAGAGGGGCTGCACAGGCACCTGCCTGCGCAGAATAAGCGGGGCTGCACAGGCACCTGCCTGCGCAGAACAAGCGGGGCTGAACAAGCGGGCCTGCGCAGAACAAGCGGGGCTGCACAGGAACCAGAGGCGCATTCGTGGAATAAGAGGGGCTGCAGAGGGGCCTGCACGGAATAAGAGAGGCTGCAGAGCCGCCTGTGCAGAATTCGACCAGTCAGAGACTGTAGGGAGTGGGAGATGTCAGGGAGGTGTGTAGAGTGTGAGGGCTGTAGAGGTGTGTGCACAGAACCAGTAAGTTTTGCAGAATGGAAGCGTCAGAGAGGTGTACAGAACTTGTCCAGAAGACGGATGCAGGCCAGTCCTGACCGCCACAATGCAGCAGGTAGGCCGATGACTGGTGGTTGCTCTCTTGCTGCCTGCATTCCAGGCGCAACGCCTGGAGCATTCCTATGCGGGCAAGTTCGGGGAGGCCCAGGGAAGGAGGAGGGAGTGCAAACAATCTTCGCTGTCTATTTAAGAGTCTAGTCAGTGAGCTTCAAGAGTACACTTTCTGGCCTTGTCTTTTTGGATTAACTTTTTACTGCGTGCTCAGGAACGCAAGGCCTGCCGTTCTTCCATCTGGTAACCACGGTTACCTGAATAGACAAAAATGCAAGATTATTCGGGCGGCTGCCTGCCAAGTTTGCCACTTGGGACCACTGGACAGTGTGTGACTTCCCTTACGGTCATTAGAGGGCCTGGAAGGGGGGCTATTGGTTGAGTGGTTGACTGCTGAAGCAGGAGAGCTGCGCCCCAATCGCAGCTTCAACTTGATCAACTTTGTGATCCTGGGGTAACCACAGACACTTTCCGTGACTCGGTTCCTTTACTTACTAAATTTGGGTCAGGCAGCACCAGCCCCAACACCTGTATGGAGGGCCATGGACTCTCGATAGTCGCAGATAAAGTCTAATTGCGCGCTTGCAGCACATGCAGCCGACTTCATGACTGCAATAAACCACGTGGCTACAAAGCTTGCTGGTGGCGGTGCCGCCATCACATTTGATCTGGCCTCCCTCCATAGAAAACACGCCGCTGATCTAGCTTGGGCAGATGACAGGCCGAGTCCGCCTTCAGGAGACTCAACCCCGACCTCGCAGCAAGAACGCAGATCTCCACAGTTGGCGCATTAATACCCTGAGCAGCTTTACCAGCTAAAACGCAGGCACACCAGACTCCGAGGAGAAATGAAGACCAGAAGTGAGGCAGCAACCCGTCATCTGCCTGAGCCCCGTGCCTGAACCCCGGGCAGCTCAGGGCTGTTGCGCCACTGGCTCAGAATGTACACACACTTAACCACGAATGATGCAATTCCTCTTTCCTAATTGGAGAGGGGAAGTGCAATTTCTTTGTAGAATGAGTTTAGCTTCTTAATTTAAAAAGGGACTACGCCGAGTAAATAATTGCAACCTAAAAGCTGCAGGGTGGATGTTCTCGGGGAGTTGGCAATGCCCGAGGCCAGCATCCCTGCACATCTAGGGGGGCTGCTAGGAGGAAGCATATTTGTCACCCTTCGTGTGGCAACCAATTCCAGAGGAGGTTCTGGGACCAATGGGGCAGTGAATCCACTGGCAGTGCCCTTTGGTGCTCGGAGAGGACTTCCAGCTATCTATTTGTCTGCCTAAGTTTTAAAGGTGGCTGGACTTTTTCAAATTCTTTTTATTTAGCTGAAAATACATCTTTTAGTGGCAAAACCACAAACATCTTTGAAATAACCTTAAAAACATGCACACACCTCTTCTTGGAAGGAGGGGGCCCTTCATTGTGCGTAAGGCCTCAGAGTGGATCGCTGTACTCCCTTCTCAACTGGACCTGTCACAACACCAACCGCTAATGGCATCGCCCGGGTAATGCCAGCTGTACTTTGCAAAGAGTTAATCCATTGTGTACAGCACTCCACACCCCTATCAACTACATCTCTAAGAAGTCAAACTATCAGCTGCACCTCCTCAGAGGTATTCTTCCTTTTCTCACTTTCCCCCAGAAGCTCACTGTCTCCAGAGCTCTGCTCCTCTCTAGGCTAGACTACTGTAACAGGCTCGTTCTAAATCTTCCATTCCTCTACTCTTAGACCTTTATAACTTATCCAGAATAGGACTGCGAAACTGTTCCTTGGCCTCAAGCCCAGGTATCTCATCTCTACAGCTCTGAAATCTCTTTGCTGAATCCCTGTGGCTCCAAGGAACATCAAGACCCTCTCTATTGTCCACAAGGCTTTCTGGGGCCTGGGACCGCTCTACCTCCAACTTTCCCTTCCAAAACATCTTCCCTCTCGAGCTCTCCGCTTATTCACCTCCAACTCTCCGAGAGTCAAATTAGTCTCCAAACAGAAAATTGGGCGCAGATCGATCTCCTCGGCTGGGGTCTTGAAGAGGGAAAATGGGACGATCCCTTCCCCGGATTCCCGTCCAGACCATGGCCATTGACATCACGACCTAAGCACCCACCACGGTATGAGTTTGACCCTCTCACTGCTGCCCCAGACATCAAGATCCACCGTGGCCACGCCCAGCCCCCACACAAGGCACACGGCAGGACATCAGGCTGAGGCTGATCGTATGGACCAACTCGAGCTCAAGCTCCAAGGACCAGAGAAGCTCTGGGGTGTCACGTCTGGGACCCAGACTGCAACAACAAAGTTACAAGCCCTGATACCTTTGGCTCTGGCGCTCATAATAAATATCAAACAAGCAAACTAACAAGTTGTACACCGGCAGCGATGGGAAAGGAGCACCCAACAGCCAGTAGGAAGGCCTGTCCATTGTCCACCACTGACACATAGTCACACATTGTTGTCAGCACCAGGTACATCGCGAGGTGGGAACGACGATGGTCCCAGGCTTGGGGGCTCGCGGATGAACCAATCAGAATATGAGGGGCTAATCACTGACAACACTACAATTCAACCAATCACTAACTTTCTTCATGTAACTCTTTCTAAGTAACCATTTTTAGGGATGACCCAAGCGTACCACTTGACCCCCTCTCCACCACTAACATTTCCTACTATACTGATCCATACTGACCTTACCACTTGGGGATCCAACCCGGGGTAGAGTTAGGTTTAGGGGCTAGTTTTCCCAGGTGACGCATGTAGTAGCGTCATCTGGATAGAAAAAGGGCCCCTGCGAGCCCATCACCGCCGAGATGTTCCTTGGGTACCGATGCTCCGAGAACCTGTACCTGTCTGTTTTGTGCATTAAACAGTTGTAACTCTTTGCTCTTGTGTGTGCCTCATACTCCTTTGGGACGCAGGAGGAGTTGGGGCCTCCCCAACCCCGGAGGTCCGCGGACGGCCTTGCCTGCCCCCGGGAAATTACCCTGACAGCCTCCTCTGGAACAGCCTTCCTGCCTCTCTCAAACTTGAGCAGAACCACCTCTGGACGTGCTTAGTTAAACTTCAACCCAAACAGGAAAAGCAGCGACTGGTGTACTGCAGTCTAATGTGAACGCAAACGTTACAATATATTGGCTACTGCTGGAAACGGTATATTTTGCAACAAAATATTATGTTTCAACATGGCTATATATGTTTTAGTCAATTGGTTTAGAAACCTAAAACCGTTAATATTTGTCATGAAAATCCCCTCACCTTGGCCATTTCCCGCAGCTATGTGGCGTCTAGCAGCAGCTCAACCAGGCTGCAGCTGTAGCAATAGGTGTCCTCAGGCATGGCGAGCAGCGAGCAGTGCTGCTTGTGGATGATCTCGACATGACGGTTACACTGCCACAGTGAGAGGCAATGAATCATGCCCGCCCCGGAGCAGGAGGCGGTGTGGCTAGGAGCACCCCCACCAGAGCAGGACATGCGGCGCTGTGTCCCTTGGCCCCAACCTCCCGCAGGGTGCAGCACCTTGCAGACCAGTAACCAGGCCCGGGACAAGCATCGAGAACTCCGACAAATCCACGGCAATCTCTTCTGCGCCCCACAACACCTCTCGCTGCCCGACACCAGGTGCAAATCGCAAGACAGTACTCCTTCCTAGTGGGGATTCTCTGCCAATGGCATTCCTCGCTATTGCACATCACCCCGTTGCCAGAGACAACCCACTGGTGCTGCTTTCACTGTAAGCGACCACAGGCAGGTCGTCCAATGGTAGCAAAGGACGTTTTCCAGCAAAATGACGAGGGAATCTGTAAGTAATATGATAAACACAGCGTCCTAGAATAACAGGCGCGCAGGGAGCTTTGTGTTCTTATGCTTTTAGGAAATGAGGTAAATGGATTTCTGCTTCTACATGAAATGCATGAGGAGGCTGGCCAAACTACAACAGTTTAACTGTAGTGCCTCATCATTGGAAGATGGGTCCAAGAGCATTATACTTGTAATGACAGTGAATTTAATAGGATTTCACAATAAACTAGACCTCATTTAATTGCAAATCAAAGCAAGCTCTAAAAATACAAATTACTTTAGCCATTTAAAACAATGTATCATTTTGTTTGGAAGATGCATGGTATCTTTCCCATTCAAAGATGGACGCTCGTTTCCAGAGAGTTTCCTTAGAGGCAGTCATCCAAGATGCAAAGAGTTCCGAGATGCGCAGGAATGGGTGAGATTAGCCATAGCGATTACATTGGCTAGAGGAAGGGGATGGGAGGGTTTACAACTGTGTATCCCTCCTCAAATGTCATCTCCATTGTAAAGCATTACAGACCCTTATTCAAAGCCCACATTTGAAGCTCTTATGTTAATGACAATGGTTTCAGCTTTAAAAGGTAGTGCTAGCCCAAACTAATGATAGAAGATTTTAAATACCAAAACTGGTTTGCAAATGGCTGGTCCCCTTCTGTAACGAGGCAGGCAGAGCAAGAAGGATAAAAACAATGATGGCATGGAAGGCTATCCAGATCAATGATAGTGGTTAGGATTAATTCAAGGCCTTGCATCCTTCATTTCTGCAGTGGAAAAAGCCCCCCAAAAAGGAAGAAAATCGCATGACACAAAACCCAGTTACTTATTCATTTTACTCCGCTTTCCCCTCCAGAGGTACATTTCTTATGGATCAAGCCTTACTTTGTGACCAATCTTCAAAAAGGTAAACCACATTCTAGTTAGGATCTGCAAACTGAGGCTCTCCTGGTGGGTTGGACTACCCCTCCCACGATCCCAATTGACTATGCTAAAGGGAGGTATAGTCTACAACATCTGGAGAGTCAAATGTTGCAAATCTCTGGACTAGATAATTTGGATATAATTTCTAAGGAGCCTCAAACATCAGTTGGTCGATGCACCTGCTGCAGAGAGCTGTGTGCAAGTCACGGATCATAAGTTTGCATTCTGCTTGCGCCAGCAAATCATTTAATCCCTCTGATGCCAATACAATGATTAACTTCGAGTTGGCTCATGTCCTTGTGTTTGGGAAGGGATAGACGAGCAGCAAACAGAGCCGCTGGAGGTGTTTACTCCTAGGGGAGCTTTCCCCAGGTGGTAAAAGTAAGAGCAGCAGGTGGCACCCACATAGGTGGATGGAGGTAGAGGGTAGAACAAATAAAGCAAGTGTGGAAGATAGTAAACCTCTGGGTTAGGTAAAAATCCCCAGCCTAGAGTTTTTTTTTCCCTTTTCCACCACCCCACTCACAAACTGCGTAGTAAATGTAGACCCCCTTGGACAATGCCCCTAGGTCATGCCCATAGGCTGATAGGGTGCTAAGATCGGGCTGTCAGACTCTTTACACAGTCATGGCCTAGGAAAGCACCCCACCAACCAAATATTTTAGTACTTAATTTCTCTGTTAGAAGGGTATCATGGAGACAGACAGAATCGCCAGTGGGAAGAAGAACTGGAAGGCAAGCTATCAGCTATCCAGGCAGGGCTGGCCCATAAACAGTCAACTAAGCTGAAGAGAGCCTTACAGCATATTCAGGAGCAGCTGGAGACCATTCGCACTAAAAGAGCAGAGAAGAGCCTACTACACCTGAAGCACTGGTATTATATAAAAGCGAACAAAGCCGATAGCCTCCTAGCCAGGCAATTAAAAGCGAAGCAACAGAAACAGTCGGTTAAAGCACTGAAGGACGACCAAGGACGAATAAAACCGCAGACAATGGATATCGGGAATATATTCAAAGACTTCTACCAAGGCTTATATACCTCACGCAGCCCCAATGAGGGAGCGCAAAACTTATATTTGGACAGGATCCCCCTTCCAACAGTCACGAGCGAAGAGAAACAGCGATTGGACAGCACAATCACAGAAGAAGTTATCAGGGCAATTCGGGACCTCCCTAACAAGGTCCCAGGCCCGATGGCTACACTGCACAATTCTATAAATGATATAAAGACGATTTAGCCCCCATCCCACCGAACATTTCAATACCTTTAAAGAAAAGGGCACCATGATACAATCCATGAATGAGGCCAAAATAGTTGTGTTCCCTAAGCAAGGGAAAGACCCGACACTTCCCAGCTCGTACCGCCAGATTGCGCTAATAAACTTGGACGCAAAGCTGTACACCAAAATACTTGCCAGCCGACTCTCAACGGTGCTCCCGAAACTGACTAATCAGGACCAGTCGGGCTTCGTCCCCAGCAGACGAACCCACAACAATATTAGGAGGATAACCCATCTGATCGAGAGAGTGCGAATTACGCACATCCCAGCAGTCCTACTGGCGCTAGACGCTGAAAAAGCATTCAACCGCGTGTAGTGGTCACTGCTATTTCGTATATTGAGAAAGATGGGCATGGGGGGTGGGGGAGAGGACTATATAAACATGATACAGGCAAACTACAGCACCCCCGGCGCCAGGATCGCAGTAAACAGGGTGTTCTCAGATAAGGTCAGGATAGAGAGGGGGACTAAACAGGGCTGTCCCCTCTCGCACTCCTATACGCCATATTCCTTGAGCCCCTCCTGACACGAATAAGGGACAGACCAGCTATAAAAGGCATAGACATGAGGGGGGGGGGTCTCCCACAAAATTTCAGCATATGCGGATGATATGTTGGTGGCCCTGGGAGACCCAGTGAACTAGCTACCAACCCTTCTTCAGGAGATAGAGACCTATGGAAATATCTCGGGGCTAAAAATAAACAGACAGAAGTCAGAAGTCCTTATACTGGCGGGACACACAGAGGCCATTCACAGGCAAGCAAAGGCCCTCCCTCCAACTGAGGGTGGCAGTGAAAGGAGTCAAGTATCTGGGAGTCACACTGAACAGCCGCATAGGAAAACTATATGAAAACTATCCCCAATAATTAGAAAAGAAATCAAGAAGGACATATAAGTGGAACCCCCTATCAACATCATGGTGGGGCCGGATTAGGGCAAGCCTACTTCAAAAAATTATCTAAAAAAAGAACGTTGAACGTCTGGCGGAAAAAGACACCTAGGGTGTCAAGCGCAGTCTTTACGGCACAGAGAATGAATGGCGGCTGCGCACTCCCCCACTTCCGCAAATATTTCGAGGCAGCTCCACTATGGGTCCTGAAAAAGTGGATACTGGATTCCTCCCAGAAGCTATGGGTAGCACAAGACAGAGCGGTGGCCACGACCCGACTCCGCCATCCCCTCTGGATAAAAAAAAAAAAACAGTCACCCGACCCTACAAATCAGCGAGATTCTGAAAGCATTGTTAGTGATATGGGACAGCGTCACCCAAAAAGAGACACTGACCATAGACCTGGGACCCTTTATGCCAATGTTTAAAAACCCAGAGTTCCAACCGGGTTGGAGAACGGCGCATATCGAAAATGGGAGGAAGCGGGCTGAACAGAGATCAGGAATATGCATCAATCCCAGGAAATTAGAACCTTTGAAGACTGCACAGCACAATTCGGTCTCACCAAGAAGGATAGATACAAGTACGAACAACTGCACCACTGGCTCAGCTCCCCTCGGATCAAATATTCAGCGACGCGAAAACGGACCCCGTTTGAAACATACATTATGACTTGTGCAGGGACCAAGAAATTTGTATCAGACACGTATAAACTTCTCATCACCCAACCCGAAGAGATTAAATGGCTATACATGAAAAGGAGGGAAACCACGCTGGGGGAGGGGGTGGGTTCCAAAAAACCAATGGTTATACATTTGGGGACAATCCCTAAAATGACACGGGCTGTACAGACAAGAGAGATGTGGATGAAAATTCTTCTCTAATGGCATTACACCCCGGAAAGATTACACAAAATGTACAAATCCACACCAGACAAGTGCTGGAGAGAATGTGGTGCAGAAGGCAACTGAAGACACATCTGGTGGGACTGTCCGGTTATCCAGCAATTCTGGACAAATGTCAAAACACAAATGAGTTCAATGTTTGCCGGGCAGGAGACCTAGGGGGAGGGGTGGCTATGCGGCCTCTGGAACGGCCTCTGGAACCCCTGGAACCCGAGAGACAAAACCATGATGAAGGCACAGAAACGGAACTTCATGGGTCTGCTCATAGCGGTCATGGCTGGCTATAGCCCAAAAGTGGAAACAGAGAACCCCACCAACGCTGATCGAATGGTTACAAAGGATATGGTCACATATAGCGTTGGAACGTATCACTTACAACATTCAAGGTGACCGTCAGAAATTTAGAACGGAATGGGGAGTAACCCTAGATTATCTACAAGGCGATTACTGGATTTTGGACATGTTCACATAGAAGGCAAACAGACTTTGACACTTAAATAGCTAAGCACTCAGAGACTTTCCGGAGTGTGGGGGGAGGAGGGGAAGAGGGTGGAGGGATTGTCACGGACATGTTTGGTCCGAATGTTTTTGTTAAGAAATTTAATAAAAACACGTTTTAAAAAAAGAAGGGTATCATGGTTCACAAGTGATAGTGGCATGAGCAATGATCACACCAAGAAGCAATGCAGCACATGATGTGCATGCATTCTATAAATGATAAATAGTATTATGGAGCAAACGCCATTGGCTATTAAACCAAGTATGAGTGAGACACTTTTTGTGTATTTCACAATACGTAGAATTTCTTGCGGGCGATTCCAGTTTTGTTAGCCAAAGAAAATAAGATTCATTCAGCTAGAGGTATTTACACATAATCAGATAGATTGGCCAAGTGGAGAGGTATAGCTCCGAGCCCAGGTTTACTGGTTTCAAATATGTGTACTTTATCCTACACGTTTTCGAGTTGCAGCTTTAGTTGTCCTGGGTAAAGCAGGTTCTGCCTTTTAAGCCTGCATCACTCTGTATTCTTGTGCAGTATTTGTAGTGTTTTTGTCAGTATAAAACACAGGACTACACATACCAGAATGCGTTCCAATAGAACCCAAAAAGCAGGGACTTGTGGAGCATCTTACATGGGCTAACCTGAGTTGTCTTTAATATGCATGGGTAACAAAACCATCCAGTCTTTGTCAGTATTTAAAAACTATGTGTCTTACGGATTTGGATGAGTGAGTAAATGCGAGTCGAACTATCACAAACAACTAACCATGTGTTAAGTTGCATATATTTGTACATTCATTGCATTTTTTAACCAAAGAATGTGCAAAAGTTTAACAACAAAAAATAACAATTAAGTTGCACCAACTGGTGTTTTTCAGTTTTAGAAAATGTTTTTGCTTTTTAACGGCCCATTTCTTTAGCGAAGTTAGTATTGTTTGCATTTGTGTTGTGCACATATCTGACCCGCTGAACAACAAATTGACATAGTAATTCCGTTTTTTTTTTTAAAACCGGTTTCCAAGAAAAGATTCCTTAATCCCTCAAATTAAGCTAAGCAGACAGCTTGCTCCGCCAAACGTATGTGACTTGTAAACAAAGGTTTCATTTTGAACTAGGAAAAGTTGCAACCCAGTGATGCTCCAAAGACCACATTGACTGTGTCCTGCATGTTTCCATGTCATTCTTTATATCAACAGGCTTAGCATAGTGGTCATGGCAACAATCTCCTCACCACTCCTCACCAAACAAACTTTAAGGGAATAAAATGAAAGCAAGGATCACTTTAAGAAGCAATACCTTGCTTTAAGAAAACAAAAACGAAACAGGCACTGGCAATCCCAACAGTTCTGGCTTCTGGGAAAGCATTTGCCAGGCAATACTGTAATGGTAGTTAGTAACAGGTCATTATTGAAAGCAGTTCAAAAATGGTGCAAATCAACAGCCGTGTGTTGGGAATGGAACAACCCCCCCCCCACAACCCTGGCCCCGGGTGATTTAAAGTAAGGCGAGATGCATTCGAGACGAGATGCATTCCGGAAACTGTAATGAACCAGGAAGGTGGAGGGGGGGATGGGAGGGGGGGTCAGTGAAAGGGGCGCTTTTCCATTCAGTAGGACCCCATGCTAACATCAATTATAGCATATTCATATAGTGCGGCCCAAGGTTCGGGCGGCATCACTATTTTGCGTAGATATTAATATTCCTAGGTATAAGAAAAGGCTTGCACAGTAAGCACAGTAAAGACGGCATTGCAAGCACTAGGCCCAAATTCCGAGGCAACGGAAATCTCCAGTCATGCCTGAGATCCCATGAAGACAGTTCGCACCCCCACCCGCCACACTGTTTGTCCATTGTTCGTGAAAGTGTTACGAAGATGTGTCGTTCCCCCAAAAGGAAGTGCCCTACAAGGCCTCGATTAGAGGCCGGCACCTGGTGGGCATGTTATCTCACTTTGGTCAAAGCACAACCCGGCCCATTCCAGAGTGACCACGAGTTATAGCCCATATAACTCACTAAATCCTAAAATGCCCAAATTCCAAACACTATTCACCCTTTGACCATCAACCCCAAAGTAACAAGTCCTGAAATGTTCAAAGATTAAGGACGGAATGTATCGTTGCAGCGACAATCTTGTGAGTTGTACTGCAAAGTGCTGGAAGGGATAAATTATATTTCAAACAAGGGTGACGCAGAGGGAGTGAGGGAGATGTGAGGGTGAAGGTAAGAGTTCCCTGGAAACTCCTGTGCGTCTGTTTTCAAAGCATGCATGGTATGAGTGACAAACAAGCTGTAGGGTAGAAGTATAGTTCAATTGTTTTCTGACCTTCGACATGAGAAGATGAGCCCTGCAGTGCCCACGTGATGGAAAATGGACGGACTGGGCTGGGACCAATAAACTACCATCCATTATGGATAAAATCAGCACCTGTATAGGGTCCATCAAACAGCCACGCAGATGTGTACTACATGTATTGCATCATTAAAGCAATGTTTTTCCTTAAATGTTTCTGCTTGTACCTCTTTTCGGCAGAACGTTCTTGACAGCAGAGTTATTTTCTGTTGCTCTAATCTGTGCGTCAGATTAAAACTGGTTGTCCTTACAAAATTGACTTGGGCCTTTCTTCCCTAGTGGGTTGTATTTTCTCTGGTGTGAGCGTTCAGGGGCTTGCCTTCACGTGCTTGGCAAATGCCTATCTGTACACAAGCAAAAACAGTTGTTTTTACAGGACTTCAGTTGAAGATACGCATACTGCATATAAATCAAGTAGGATGAACACACTTGAAGTGATGGTGGCAAAAAAAGCTATTGCTAGAAATAAAAACTTGGATTTGTAAATTGAATGCCCTGGAAACGTTACTACACCATTATATATATTACGCGTTGTTCGTGAATAAAGAAATGTTGTGGTACACAATGAGACAAATGGCAGCTATCCCATAGCCTGGCAGTGACGATTTATTTTGTAAATTGAATGCCCTGGAAACGTTACTACACCATTATATATATTACGCGTTGTTCGTGAATAAAGAAATGTTGTGGTACACAATGAGACAAGTGGCAGCTATCCCATAGCCTGGCAGTGACGATTTATTTTGTAAATTGAATGCCCTGGAAACGTTACTACACCATTATATATATTACGCGTTGTTCGTGAATAAAGAAATGTTGTGGTACACAATGAGACAAATGGCAGCTATCCCATAGCCTGGCAGTGACGATTTATTTTGTAAATTGAATGCCCTGGAAACGTTACTACACCATTATATATATTACGCGTTGTTCGTGAATAAAGAAATGTTGTGGTACACAATGAGACAAATGGCAGCTATCCCATAGCCTGGCAGTGACGATTTATTTTGTAAATTGAATGCCCTGGAAACGTTACTACACCATTATATATATTACGCGTTGTTCGTGAATAAAGAAATGTTGTGGTACACAATGAGACAAATGGCAGCTATCCCATAGCCTGGCAGTGACGATTTATTTTGTAAATTGAATGCCCTGGAAACGTTACTACACCATTATATATATTACGCGTTGTTCGTGAATAAAGAAATGTTGTGGTACACAATGAGACAAGTGGCAGCTATCCCATAGCCTGGCAGTGACGATTTATTTTGTAAATTGAATGCCCTGGAAACGTTACTACACCATTATATATATTACGCGTTGTTCGTGAATAAAGAAATGTTGTGGTACACAATGAGACAAGTGGCAGCTATCCCATAGCCTGGCAGTGACGATTTATTAGCAGATTATGGAGCAAGTCCTGGCCACTACATGAGCTTTAACACGTGTTTGTGTAAAAACGTGTACTTAGAAGCATGTATGGTTTACGAAATTTCGTACGAATATCAATGTCTTTTTTAAAAAAAACTATTTCAATAGTATTGTCATGAAATTAAGGAATATTATGATATTGTGCATTCGTGATTTGGGAGGTTTAACAGTAATATTGTATTAATATTACAGTATATTTTAAACACGATTTGTGTACTAGATACATGTGTTGAATTGACTATGGAATGCTATGCGCCGAAGGCTTAATTTAAGATGTAACTTGCAAATAAATAAATATAAAGAGATAAAAGCAGCCCAGAAATCAACCGTTCACTTCTGCATTGAATCGCCGTTAACTAGGCATTCTCCCCAGCTTTGCCCAGGCACAGCCGTCATTTACACCAGTTATGGTCATCAAAAGCTCAGGTTCTCAAACCAGTCAGATATTGCCTTCCCAAGTTCAAAGCTCTGGTACTTACACCACTGCCAGGGATTGCTATCGTATATCCCGTTACCCAGTGTTCTGAACCTGTGAAGTGAACTGTGGTGTACACACTTTGCTTTTGCTTTTCCACATGGTGCAGACACGCAACAGCATTCCGTGCTGCACGTACTTTTTCAAAACATTACGTGAGTAATGAAACACACACAAACACTAAAAGAATATCCGGACATCTCCGCAGCATTCTACTAGGTGATGACAGATAGAAATGGTTCGCCTGTGCAAACAATTAGTCACACGAAAAAAAACGTACTAGCACCCAAGGTGCAAAGCAGGTTGCATCTCCCTTTACAAACAAAAATTGCCAATGCCAACAGTTTGGTCTTTTGTGTAGGCAAGAAAAGGCACTCACCAGGCGCAGGCATAGTGGTATTAACTGGACATTGATGGTGCTAGCACCTGGCCATCTAACAGTGCCTGGCAAATGCCTAATACTTATGCACAAGCCAACCCTGTTGGCTTTGCCAATGCTTGTTTTTAACAGGACTTCAGGGCAGGACACACATAGTGCTTATAAAGCGAGTGGCTGAAGGCAGACCTGGTAAGACATATTTATTACACTATTAGCGGGTTTACAACTGCAAATAAGTCCTTAACTCTCAGACGACTGCTTTCAAAAAACACTTGTAGGCAGTGCAACGTTTGAAGGTAAGGCTTGAAAAAGCTAGCTCAAAGATCCCAGGACGACGTGTTTTGCACGGGAAGGGCAGGAAGTGGGTGGGAATGGACATAGAAATTTGAACGGCCATATGCAAACAATGGGTGGGCGACAAAAAAAAGAAGGGAAAAAAAACCTTCAGGCTGTGTTTCTCCCTCCTCATATGCCATTCCTCCCTAGCTGTACTCTAATGCACTAGACCCGGCTTATGTGTGGCGCAAGCACCACCTAATGCTCCAAACTAAAAAGTACATAGGAATCAAATTTCTGTGAATTAATAGGTCTTCCATAGTCAAGAAGTGAGCACTGGGCAATCAGAAATGTGTTTCGTTCATTCATCAGACAAATGGTGCCGGCTATTAATGACGACACCCTCAGCAGAGCATGCAAGTGAAGCATAGTCACGTGGTGAAGTAAGTCATAAGTAGGTCCATGCAGCAAGTTAGAGGTAGGTTGATTTTGAGCACGAGAACCATGCAAAGGGACCCTGAGCTTACAATGACCAACAGGTGAAATGCATGACCCAAAACACAGCCAGCATTGCCTGACCGGCCGCACCTCACGGGTAGAAAGGGCACCGCCCCATGATAAAGGCATGCAGTCGCCTTCACATGGCCAGGAAATCCAGTGTCTCGCCATGACCCCTCCAAATGAGCAGGGAATCACCCCCTTCCCTCACACATGGCCTGCAAGCACAACTGTTCTTAACATAATCCAAGTGGCCTCCGGGTGGTCTGCCTCTAGCCGCACAAGTAGCTGGTTTCAGAGCCGAGGGCCTTGCTCTCTAAACCCTTGTTTGCCTGGTCGCTCTTTGCCAAATCAATGGACCTGACGTGGGCCAAATGTGCTGAGCATAATGAGTCAGCAAGGATGAATACATGGGGCAAGGTCATAACCCACATATGCACCAGGCGTTCACATTCAAAGATGAGCAAACGCCCCTCACCGCAGCATCCCATGCCATGTTTAGGGATATAGAAGCTTTGGTCACAAAGCATGTCAGATGAGCAGCACACAAGCACATGCTACACCAGTGCAACTGTAAGCAGCAGTGCCAGGGCAGGCCTGCTCTTTAACAAATGATTTCGTAACATACCACACACACAGCAATGGT
This sequence comes from Ambystoma mexicanum, assembly GCF_040938575.1. Taxonomy (NCBI): domain Eukaryota; kingdom Metazoa; phylum Chordata; class Amphibia; order Caudata; family Ambystomatidae; genus Ambystoma; species Ambystoma mexicanum. The sequence goes on from NC_090938.1 coordinate 127,467,751, forward strand.
AATCAGACCTCATGCCTGATGTAACATGAAAGCGAATGGGTAGTGGGAACCGTGTAACGCGATAGTGCTTTCAATCAGAGGCGAGTGGTCCTGCCCAGAGCATTACTGGACGGTGACCTGATCAACCGGCCACAGAGTGTGATATAAGGCACAGACGCTGCAAGGCGCACAGACGTTTACATAACGTTGCTCTCAGCTCAGGCGCCAGTAATTCATCCCACCATGTGAGGACCACATGCAGCAGCAACCCCTGAACAGTCTGTACAGTGGCCCCCGCATCTTCATTTCCCCTCCCAGAGCTCCCTTTAACAGTCAGTGCAGCACCAACTGGCAAACAATTATGCTAAAAGCCCAATAGAAAAGATTTTCTATACAGAGCGTTTTAATACACCGATACCAAACCAATAACTTTGGGAAGAAACCTGACATCCAGGCCACTGCAGACAGAGGACCTCCAAAGACCAAGTGCAGAAAACCAAAATATTACGCACAAAAATGCTTGCGCCTTCAAACCACTGGATCCTTCTGGGTAGATTTCTCGAGTAATTGGCAAGCAAGCATTAGAAAAACGCTCGTGACCCCCACCACCAAACGGAATAGTCCAGACTAAAGTGCCAAGCTACCGTCTCATCTGAACAAGGGACACAAGCAACCCCCCTGTTTCGGTTTTATTGGGCCTCTTCAACGAGTTACACTCAATGAAGAACAAGCACTAGCACTGCCAACAGGTTCAGCGTTTGTGTAGACATGGGAAAAGCATTTCCCACGCACTGCCGTGGCACTATTAAATTGCCATCAATGGTTACATCAGAAAAATAGTGTGAATACCTGGGAATATAATGGCAGTGCCTGGCAAATGCCTAATACTTATGCACAAGGCAAAACGGTTGGCTTTGCCAATGCTGGTTTTAACAGGACTTCAGTGAAGGATATGCATAGTGATTATAAATCGAATAGTTCAAGGTAAACCTTGCGAAGGAATTTTTATAACACAAGTAGCACGTTTGCAGCTCCAATTAAGTCATTAACTCTCAGAAGACTGTATTTTGGGGGTGGAGGGGCAGTAAGTGGGTGGGAATGACCCTAGGGATTAGCATGGGCACTCAAGGGGTGGGTAAATAACCAAACAACACCTATAGGCTGTGTCCCCCCCCTCATATGCCATTTATCCCTAGCTGTACTCTAATGCAATAGTTTTGGCTTATAGTAGCCAAAAATAAAAAGCAAGCCACTAGTCGTGTGGGAGCACCCCTGACGCACAAGTGGCGCATGTGTGCTTTGCACTGTGCCGCAGGGTGGAGAATGGGCTGGAACAAAACGAAGCGGCGCTCTGGAGAACAATGTCTGCCGCTCCGTCCCCAGACCCAGGGGTACCCAGATGACTCACACAGTGGCCAGCACATGACCTAGTCTTCTGAAAGATGTCTGCTCATTATGTAGCACGCACGAGGAATCGGGTTTTCAATGAGCTTTCGGAGACTCATCACTACAGGCAGAAACTGTCAAAGCTTAACATACAGTGTTGCAACTGTACACAGTAGTATATATGCCCTGCAATTTACAGACCTCTCTTTATTGGGGTGAATATTGTGACTAATGAAAACATAAGAGTCCATTATTCCTTTAAAAGGGCTTCTTACTGAATCACTATAAGACATGTTTAACATTTAAAATTGTGGACATTATTATGTTCCCATAATGATCTTTGCATTTATGCAAATCGCTAGGATTGGGTTCTATGCAGTGTGTTGCGCAACGTCGACGTGGGCCTCACCCGTTGGCCCCTCCTTCCCAAAGCCTTGCCCATCTAAAGAGGTGACAGTTCCCCCAATACATTGTTTCCGTTTCCAGCACTGCTGTGCCCTACAAAGAAGGTGAATGCACAGGTGTACTGACTGCTTCCCAGATATAAACTCTGCCCTCCACAAATCCAGGCGGCTTATCCACCACTGAAAAGATGGACTATGCCCTGCTACAAAAGACATGTACATTGCAATAGTGCTCCAAGTGAGACTAATAACCTGGGTCGGTACAAGCACCGCAGTACCCAATCTTGCATGCAGTACCTTTTAATGCAGCTAGTGGGTCCAGACAAACCACTTAAACATTATGGGTCATCTGTTGGTCATCTCCCCTCATTTCTATTTCTGCACTTGCTGGTCTTCTTCCCTGTTCTCCCCTCCATCCTCCAAACCTTCACCTCCCTTCCCCCTCCCCATCTTTCTTGTTGCGCACTTGCACGATCCGAATTGTCTCACGACCTAGTAGGAACGCTATTGTTTGTTTTCTTTACAGCCACCCCCCGATCCCCCCGACCTTCACCTCCCCTCCGGCTCCTTCATGTTATGGAACTCCTCCTCCCTTGTCTTAATGTGCATTGAAACACCATTTGGCTGTATAGGCGCATTATAAATACACAATGAATACAAATTAATACATCTGTAGATTTCCAGTTTATTGCTTGGACATCAACTGTGTGCTCTGGCAGACTTGCGTTTCCTCATGTCCAACTGGTGCCTATTGTATACAAGTTAAAGAAACATTTGGTATATGGAGAGTCAATCATCTTTTTGTTTCAATCAACTGGTACTCGTAGCTAATTACAATAACTTCAATAAATCTATGTCCTATGTGAGGTGCTTCGTTTCAATGGACCAGGTATTGGAGGGAGTCCGCATGGGAGTGGTGCAGGAGAGGCAAATGGTGTACCACCAGCGCCATCCAACTAAAAGTGTTGCAATCTATCCAGTCTCTAAAGCCAACTGAGCTACGAAGATACTTTTGGCTTTCATAAAAAGGTATTGGGAAAACGGTTGAAGGAAGAGAAAGAGGGCAGGGGAATGTGGCTGGCATGGAGCAAAGGAAAGAGTGGAGCTGCAGATTCACAGCGAGAGAGGTGGCGCAGTGCATAGGGAAAAACAACATTCTTAATAGCAGTTTAGGAGAAGTACAAAAATCCATGTCAGCAACTGGATAGAGTAGAAACCATATGGAAATAACTAACTGAAATGTAAACCAATGCACCCAGCTGGTAAAGGAAGAACAAAAGGCCGTTGAAAACAAAATACAGAGTTGTGGAATTCGGATTGTCAGACATTGGACTATATATATCAAATGCATTTTATCAAAGACCTAACATTTTATCTAGATATGCATGCTTCTTAATAAAGGCAAGGTACGCAATGTAAAGCTAAATGGTCATCTAAATAAAGTGCCTTTTGGTAAAAAAAAGAAAATCATTCCATCTTAAGGCCACCTACCCCATGTAAGCTTGCATATTTAACATCAAAACACCGTATAGATGTTAATTCCATGCATGTTTTGTTATTAAACACGGACATAGAACTTTGTATAAGGCTAAATGGTGGAAACCTTCAGAAAGTGCCTAAAAAAAGTTAAGCATTACAGAAAAGCAGGAAAAGGGCAGATGTATACTGGTTAAGAAGACCCAGGTACTAAACATGCCCCACTTCTGCAGCCGATTAGTTTGCCAACAAATCAAATCATTGTGGCATGTTACTCGGATAAGTGAATGTAAACCATGGCCTCAAGCCTTCCTTCAATAGCTTGAACTTGTAAAATATGAATGACAGCATCAAACAGACAATATACAAACTCTTGGCACCACAACCTTGAACCCTTCACGAATCCCTTGGGCCAAAGAATGTACAACCTCTCCATAGTTGATGGCAAACACCGCTCACTCTTCAAGGACAGTGCCCTCACCTTCGAAACATGCTTTTCTCAACCTTGCACTAAGCCGCCCATAATGATGCACATGGCCTTCCCAGACAGAACCAGGCCAGTCCATACTTTGTACTTTCCAGGTTAGTCTATGGCTATGCCAACAGCCTCTACCTGTTACGTCCCGATTACTTACAGAACAGACTACAAAGAGTCCAAAATGCGGTAGCCAGGCTTCTCCTGACCTGTGGGCAGGAGTGGTTGTAAGCGGTGCACATCTATTTTTTTTATTACGTTTACCGTTTTACAGTGACTATACTTCTTTTTGTGTTTAATACATTTTTATTCGGTAAATTGCAAGAGCAATGTAAATATAGCAAGACGATACATAACATATCGCTTATACAGATATAGAAGAATTCATCTTGAGTTAATAATTTCTAATATAAAAGAAAATAAATCAAGATAATTGAGAGGTCATGTATCAATGTGCAAGTTGGACAAAAGAAACCGTTCCAGAAGGGTTTCGATTTAAAATAAAAAAAGTGTAGGAAGAAGCTGAAACGTACACTTCAGTGCACTGCACTGAATGTAACTTTAAACAGCAGGCGCGTGTGTTTGGGGGTTTGGATTACGCCTGGGAGGGTGCATATGGTGAGGGGGATTATGGGGAGCAGGGAGAAGGCCAGCAGGGAAGATATTTCCACTACTTCGTTTCGTACACTTCAACCACTGCTCCTGACACTCAGCCTAGCTCTATAAATGCTCTCCTGGCTCCCGATTAAGCACAGGATACGCTTGAAAACCCTATGCACCGCAAGTGTGCCTTCAAAGCCAGGGGTCCGCCATCCACCACAAGGAAATTCATCCACTGCAAGTCAACTAGAACTCAACACACAACCTAATAATACAGGCTTAGTAACAGTGCCAAATTTCAATCAGAAACACTACTGAGGATCGCCCTTCTCTGGAACTCTGTCTGCAGAAGAGGACATCTCTGAAAACCTAGCTGCTCAAATGACACACAAAAAAGACCGGACCACAGCAAAGCACCCCAACCTAACCTAACCCAACAGCCATTAACCAGCTCTTAGCAATAAGACACATGGGCCTGCAAATGCCACTACCACATGCCTCAGACCACTTAACATCACAAATAAACACCACTTACTTGAACACAAAGTTAGACTTGTGAGTAGAACGAAGGAAAATACATGCCAACCAAGAGAAATCTGAGCCAAGGCATGGTAATGCTGTGGTTGTAATGGAGTGTCTGGTTAGCTGTGTCACCGTTAGCCATTGTGCATGTACAGCTGCGTTGGCCATAATAATCCCATGAGTGTTGCTACGGTTGGATGGTCGGTTGTGTCTAACGGGAGGCCCCCGGGAACAGACTACATATTGTGGGCCCTGAGGTTGTACCATCGCATAGAAGAACAGGACATAGCATAATATCATAAAATAAAGCATACCAAGGCATAAAGGCTGGAGAAAAACAAACTCCTCGCAATCACTCTACCTCCTACCCTAACTAACAACATATGCCAAAACATAGCACAGAAATCACACAATTTAGCACTATAGAACGTACACCACCGGAAAACCCAAGTGGTGTTATGTTCTATAGTTTCCCGAAACGCCACACCAACCCATCAAAGATATGTCAATACAACCCTCCATAAAGAATAGAAACCACACAATTTGCACCATCAACCTGGAGAGCACAACCACTCCTCCAGACAACTCGCAAAATATCTGAAAACGTACACACCACAGAGGCCCATCTTTTCAGATATGCACACCGCACTGAACCCTTGACCTACCCTCCTATGTTAGTACGCTACACCATGAACATTGCAGAAGTTGTGCTTTGCATGACTCAATAACATAGTATAATAGGGCAATGCAAAGAGTTTCACTCATTCTCTTGGAGGCAGAACGCTGGGCAGCCGGCCCAAGCACCTCTGCTGGTTGGCAGCAACAGGGGAAACATTGGTTCTGCTGCAGTCTGTCTGCTAAACTAGAATCCCTGGTGCACTGACAGACAAGGATATATACCTTCCTGTCGAATCAAGTACTGTGGGGGTGAGCCCAGTGCTACATTAACACATGACTGGGTAAAGGTCTAGGGAGGTGATCACAACAGAGGAGTATGCAGTGACAATATTTCTTCAATAAAATGATAAACTCTGTCCCACTGTAAGTTTACTTTTTAATGTTGTGAATCACTTCTAAGGCTGCCAGGGTTTGCAGCTATGGCAAACAGAACAAATCATGTGCCGAGATCTCCCTGTTTAAGAAGTGAATATAGGGGTTGAACCTGGAAATTTAAGAAGTTGACCACATAACTTCAGAACTATAATTAGTATAAATATTTGTTTTGGCTTTCAAGAACTACTATAATACATGCAGTCTTATAATGTGTATTTGCAAAGTACACAACCACTTAAAGCTACCTAAGACTGTGAAAAAATGCCCTGTATAAAATGTTTTACGCCCAGAGAGCATCATTGTAGTTGTATTTGTCACACACTGATTGGAAGACTACAAGTTCTACTTTTCTGTGCATGTTATTCTAGTAGATCTCATGAATATAACTCAGCTGGTAACTAGTGTCTTGCGCTGGCCATACCTGACCAAATGTGGTTTTAGGGTATGCAACTTCTTTACACACATTCTAGTAAGACTCTTGAGCTGAAGCTAATATAAAAGCTGCCATAACATTCCCCTTGAAGTCTTAAGAGGAATTGTCTCCTGTCCTCGCTAACCCTGCCAATCTCTCTTCTGTCATACAGGTGCAATCTGATTACTTATCTAAGACTTCTTGTCTTCATGAATGATGTGGCTTCATCGGTTTCACTCCTAAAGCGTGTGCCTTCTGTTTAACGCACGACTCCCTTAGATTGGAAGCAGGACCATATTGTGTAGGTAATTGCAGCTGTGTGTGGGATTCAATTGAACGCGTCCCATTGTGGTTTCAATTGTCTAAAAATGTACGCATTCGAAAAGCACAGCTGCTAAAAGAAGAATGGGTTACAGTTGTAAGTGCGACGTCTTTTTAAACAGCGCGGCCCCAGGGTCCGTTTATAATCTCTCTCGTCCTGCTTGCGACAGCTCTGTAGAAGAGCATGATCCAGTCGGCAGAACCCGAATTTCGGGGGAGGAGTATAGGCTAAACCCCCGTTAGCCCAACGGTCGTTGTGCGCCTGCTCATGCACCACAAACTCTCCACATGTATCCCAGATGCACCATCTGCTGAACATGCACCTATGTGCACTGTAGTGCACGAGTACTACCATGCACATGCGAAGAATGTTCAGCACAAGGGGATATGGCAAACACGTGGGGCATCGGGTGGACGATCAATGAAAAATGCACCTCTTGTGCACAGTGCTACTCATGCCCCATTCACACGTGCATCCAGTGCTTCTTACACCCGACACTTGGAACTGCTCAGGCACTCTTAAGTACCATTGATGAATCATAGTATTGTGCAAGCCCCATTCATGCAACCGTGCCCCACACAAGTCCCATTCGTAAACCCGGGTGGGGCAAATTCATTTCAGAAGGATATAGTGATGCGCTTGTCCTGCACCAACACCACTGGGGTACCGGGCACTGCACATATCACTATATCACTAATCGCATTCTCTCTGGCTGGCCAGACACGTTTTAAGCCTGCATGCAGCACTTGCACAACTGAGTTACCCGACGCTCTGCATTCACTTTTATTTTAACAAATGGCAGTCATGCACACTTATCTGCAAATGCATCACTCGTGCAACAGGGGTGGTCATGAACCAGCCTTGCTGCACAAGCTTAACCCGTGGTCCCAGGTGCCTACTGAACACTCACTCACGAACCGTGCTGCAAAAGCCCTACTCCTGAATTGCGATGCTGCACATTTGCTATTCGTGTAGCCAGTGCTTCCTCTGCATCTCTCATGAACCCCCGCTGCACAGGCAAAAAGTGCCTCATATCAATCCCTCGTGCACGCACTGCTCACGCACCCATGCTGCAATTCCCCCTTACTGGAGCCAGTACTGCAGATACAGCGACTACTGTACCGTACATGCACCTGGTGTTGCAAATGTATCCCTCGGTCGCCGTTTCCTGCAGAATCCACCCTCGTTCAACTCGAGATGCAAACACCACTCTGAAGCTCTGGCACTCCCATATCTGCAGACCCAGTGCACCGCATTCATCTGTGCACACCCTCTCTTGCGTGCATCACGAGGCGCGAGCTACATAAGCACACTCTTGTACCCCACTAGCGGCACGCGCTCCTCGTGCACGAGAGTGCCTGTTGCACCAAAACCACTCAAGTCCTAGGAAAAAAGTCACTAGGGCACCCACGTCTGCACATCAAGCCCGTGTGCACCCGGCCTCGCTGATGCCTACAGTGCAGCATACACCCGTGCACCGAAAGCTGCACGCGCGCGACCTAACTCAAGCGACCTCTATGCAGCTGTTGCTGTGCACGCTGTGCAGCACACACACACAGGGCTGCACACGCAACTCGTCTGCACCAAGTGCTGCGATATGCAACTGTGATGCACCGAGTGCTGCACACTTCTGATCCAGCGATGCACCTCACTTGGATATGCAATCACTCGGCCCTGCACCACTCCTCCCCCGATCACAAGCCAACCCTTTCGGACACTCACCAGACCGAGCCATAGGCCCCGGAGCCAACCGGTGACAAGTTCTGGTAGCGCTCGGGAACCTCCCAAATAGTCTTGTTTAGCTCCTGACGGTAGAAGGTGGGGCGGGGGTGAGTCATGCTGGCAGGGGGTCCCCGATGGAGCGTGACTTGCTCCACCTCAGTCACCACAGGGGCACCACCACCTCGGTTGAAGAGAGGGGGCAAGAAGCGCCCGCCTTCTGACACCTGTCAATCACACACGAGCCTCCGCAGCTGACAAACTCCGCTGCTCGCAGCTCACTGAACTCATCAGCTTGATCTCGCGAGAGGCGCGCCTCTAACGTCACTTCCGCCCACACCCGAAAACAGCCCAAGCTGTACTTACAAAAACAGGCGAGCACAGAAAAAAAAATGAAAGACATACTGAGGGCAGCGTGGGAAAGAAGATAGACCAGCCATCACCTTTGGAAGAAAGGACACAAGAAGAAGGAAAGACTGACTAAATGGAAAGAGAAGACGGACAGACCCGTGTACAACACGAAGAAAACCGCCCATGTGGTTACAGTTGGGAAATAGGCTGGCTCCAGGCATGCCATGCTGCTAAACAGGGACGGCGTCGGGATCTTTCACCTTTTTCAAATAAAAGAAGCCTAGGCGAGGGCGGCACTGCTCCTATATTGCCAGTCAGCAGTCTGATTACGCGGCCATGTATTCATGTATATATTACGTGCGTTCTGGGACTTACAGTGTGCTTTGCAGCGTTGGCATTACAAGCTGTAGTTTGCTGGAGCACGTCTGGCCGTCACTTCCATAGTGCAAAACAGAAGTGTTATCATCTCCCCCCTTCACGTCACTTTCTTGCTTACAAAGAAGGATTCATAACTTCAGTGTAATTGGCGGCTATTAAGCTTATCTATATCTCCATTACAATGTGTGCCTCAGGCTGCTTTACGCTCCAAGTAAAGGGGGAGGGATGGAACCATCATGTTTAAAGGGGGCAACCATCACTTAGCAATGGACCCCCACACATCTGTATCCGGGCCTGATTCTACATCTACTCAGAATAAATACCAATGGTGATCTGTCATAGATATTTTTAGATAATTTTTTTTTTTTTTTTTTGAAACGTCAGCATGAAGTGCCACATTGAGCAGTGTGGCATCAGACTTTTATTACAAAGTAACAGCATTCATCAAAATTCATCCAGCCAAAAGTCAATTCACGGTGCTGCATAGAATAGTCTAAAAGGGAAGAAAGATTCAATTTCATAGAATCATTTGCAGGTCTTCAAGATTTAAAGCGTCTATGTAGTCCATTACCGCACAGCTTAATTTTATGCTGTGACCGGCTACAATGTAGGACCACCAATCTCGAGTGTTACAGTCTACTGGAATATGTTCTCCTAGGTGTTGCGTCCTCTTTGAGGTGGTCTTCGTGCATTTGGTGATGAGATGTTCTAAGGATTCTATTTCGCTATGACAGAAGCGACATAGATTATCCTTAGCTTCTTTAAAATGACGACCCCACATCATTTCCTTTGTTTTGATTGCATTTAGTCGAAGTCTTAGAAACTGCTCGCGATGGTGACGAGATGGACAGTTCGTTAGATATCTACTTGTAACATTTAGTTTGTGTTCTCCGATTCCAGAATCTAGAGTGGTCTTCAACTGCAAACGTCGCTCGTTGTTCTTTATCCAGCACCATTGTTCAAATTTTGTTTTTATGGATTGTGGTCTCGTCACCAGGTCATGCAAGGTCAGATCTGCATTAGATAAGGTTGATATCATTATTTGTTTCCACTCGTCTAGCAGTTTCGAATTTCCTGTAGTTTTTTCCCCAGCAAAGATTTCAAATGCTGGCGCTATGGGGATCAGATTCATTTTACGTAGTGCCATTAGTGATTTCCACATTACGTGAGTGTGTAACGAATTTAAGGAGAGTTCATGTCTTATGTGGATCATCGAGATGTATGGAGGGAGCTTCAGGACTTGCCGCCAGTAGATCCCTTCTAGCTTTTGCCAAAACAGGGCATCGATGTTCCAACCAGCCTCTGAACCAAAGGTAATTGCAGGAATCACTTTTTGGATGTAAAAGGTCAGGACTGGTGCTAGGGTGAACTTTCCAAAGTTTCTATTCAGCAGCTGGCCTTGAATGCTGTATTGAGTCATTCTGTTGACCATGTCAACCTTCCAATGATGTTCATGCACTGAATTATAGAATGTTATTCCCAAATATCTGATCGAATTGACTACATCAAGTCGATTGTCGTTAATTTTCCACGCAAAGGCTTTCTGTTCGTTGGTGCGTCGTTGACCAATGATGACGATCTTGGATTTTTCGATGTTTAGCTCCAAGTCATTTATTTTTAGATAATCACGAAGATTTGTTACCTGGCGTTGCAGACCTATCTGTGTTTGGTCCAACAAAACCACGTCGTCAGCGTAGATTATGCATCCTATTTCATTATTGTTCAGTTTCGGTGGAAAACAACGCACATCCTTACGATATGCTGGGAGGTCAGAAATGAACAATTTGAAAAGTTCGGCTGCTAGTGGGCATCCCTGTTTCACACCTGAGTTTGTTGAGATCGGCTTAGATAGTAAACCTTGATTGTTTAATCTTATTTTGATGGTAGTCTCTGTGTGTAGAGCTCTTATTGGTGCAACCAGGTCACTCGGACACTTCCAATTTATTAATTTTTGCCACAGTTTGCTGCGGTTTACACTGTCAAAGGCACCCCTCAGATCGATGAATGCCAAGTATAATCTCGATTTTGCTTTTAGGCTTTCAAGTTTTAATATATTTATTAGCAGCAGGTTTACCTCCACACCTACGCCTTTTGTAAAGCCTGTTTGCCGGATGTCAATTATTTGCTCTTGTATGGACCATGCCGTTAGCCTTTGTCGTAAAAAAGAGGCGAAGATTTTTCCTATGGTGTCCAACAGGGCAATCGGGCGATAGTTGGTTGTATCAGCCCGGTTGCCCTTTTTATAAATTGGCACTATGATCGCCACACGCCAGGAGTCTGGTATCGTCATTGATTTGGACAGGTGTGCAAATAATTGTACAATAAAGATAGCCCATTGTTGTTCGTTCTTCTTCAGCATCATGTTAGATATTAGATCTGGACCTGCAGCATGCAAGCTTTTAAGGGCCCGTATTGCAGCACTGATCTCTTCCGCGGTTATTTGAAAATTCCAAGATGTTAACTCATTTATGGGTATACTTATGTCTTCATGAGATGGTTTATTGAAGATGTTAGTAAAGTGTTGTTCCCATGTATCGGCATCAATCGTGTTGGATGGTATTTGATGATGTCTCGAATTGCCTGTATTCAGGATTATCCAGATTTCCCGTAAATTCTTCTGAATTAGATGTTTCATCAGATGCTCAGCTTTGTCTTGCTCAATTATTAGTTTCTGAGATTCCAACCAGTTACGGTATGCTTGGCGACGCACCCGTATTGCAGCTTTGATTGCAGTTGTCGCGCTGGCTGACTTATCAGACTTCTTTAGGGCTCTAATGTCGCGTCGCATAATCTGTTTAGCTTGAGTCAGGATCAAGGACGAAAGATGTTTGTGAGTTGCACCCATTATGCGATTAGCAGCTTTTGTTGTGATGAAGTCCAGAAGCAAGGGAGCGTAGTTCACGGACAGATCGCTGTCCTGACAAAATTGCTGGCGTAGTTTTTCGATCTTAGGACTGTCGATTCTAAGACGATTTCCGCCAGTATTTACGGAGATTATAGGTTCGTAGGTTCTTTGTTCGAATGACCATTCTACCGTGCAGGCCAGTCTGAGAAGCTTGTGATCACTGCTTGGCATAGTTCTTATTGACAGTGTCAGATCGCTTTCAAAAAAATGTTGAGATATCCAGAAGTAGTCAATTATTGACTGCGCATTCTGAGATGACCAAGTTGACTGAGGGGGTTGATCCCCTGTAGCTTGACCATTTACCATATAGCAGTTTCGATTCCGTAGTGCCTGTCTCCACTTGAACTCTCGACTTTTTTCTTCATCTCGAGTTAATCGTTTAAACGTCTTCGTGGCAAGATCGTGTTTAAACCATGAACAATTTAGATCACCTGCACAAATTATAGATAGATTCTTGTTGACAGTTAGTGATTTGTCAATGCAAGATGTTATTGCGTTTATAAAATTTTTGGTGCTGATTTTGTTTGGATTCCAATATCCGTTTAAGACAAGCAAATGTTTCCTTGTGTCTAAATTTTCATCTGTTGTCTGAAGCAGTGCACTCTGCACAAAAGGATTGGGATTAGAGGAATCAACAAGACGCCACCTGGTGTTTATTTTAATCATCATTAGTAAACCAGAAGATGGTCGCCTCTTTAGATTTTTGATTGCAGGGTTTAATAATGTCAAAAAGCCATCTCGTGACAGAGGGTCACATAACCAGGTCTCCTGCAGACAGATGACGAAGACTTTTTCTAGATCGACGTCAAATTTGTTGAATAAGTGAACGAATCCTCGAGTATTCCAGGAGATGACGAGTGCACTTGTTTCCAATCCCTAGTGGCTAACGTCGTTCAGCATCCTTATTATGGTTAGTGATTTTGGCAGAGTGGTTGTTGTTTGATCTTGGGTTCTCCTTGGTGGTCATGGCTCTGCGTAGCTCGGCACATCTTTGCTTTTGCGTTTCTTGAGAAGTTTTTTGTCCGCTTGTGTTTGACCTATCGAGTCTTGTGCTTGTAGGTTCCACAGAGATGTCGAACCCAAACGCTAACAATTCCTCTGAGGCTTTCACAATAGTGTTTCGAACTGAGACCGAGGTAATATGTAGTAGAACCTGGTCACAGCGTTTTTCTGTTGCATATTCAACAATTCGTATGTCTTCAGATAAAATCGTTCGTAGAGATGGAATACAGGCAAATAATTTCAGTACATTATTGCGATTCAGGTTTAGATCACAATCTTCTCGATTTAGATTTTGTAATCTCAGTTTACAGTTCGTCGGGCTTGAGCCGTTTCTTAGAGATGAGGAGGCATGAGAGATGTAACGAGCTTGCTTCTTTTCTTGGAAGCGTGTGTATTTGGGATTCAGCCGCGCTAGCCAGTTGGAGGATGGCCTCAAATTCGTCAGCCCATTTTTATGGTTCATGTCTTCGTCCACATCAGGGTTTGTTCTGTGTGGCAGTTCGTGAAGAGCGTCATCAGGCACCACAATAGGGACAATAATGGGGTTACTGGATACAGCATCGTCGGAGTAGGTTGAAAGATTGCAGAGATCGATTTCTTCGTCCGATGACTTACTCATTCGGCTTTCGCGGTCTGATTCCACTCTTTGTCGTTTGCTCACTGGAACAGTGAGACGCCCATGACCTCCAGGATCGTTGTCCGCATGAGCAATGTTTTCTTTGCTGGACTTTGGTAATTCTGTTCTGCTGGATGAAACTGACCTGTTTTCTGCATTGTGTTTCTGATGAATTTCTGTGACTTCGCGTTGCTAGCGCGTTTTTTGGTAGCATATGTTCTCTTCGCAAAGGCTGATTGTCGACCATATGTTAGCAAGGCTTTTTGATCAGAAGTCGTGGAGACCTTTATGGCTTTTGCCGCGCCTTCGAAGATTCCAAAAGAAGTCAAAGGCAATTCGGGTTGCGCACTTATGGCTGAATAGGGTACTTGGTCGCTCAACGTTGACACGGGAGCAAGTGCAGGCAAGGGCGCAGCCAAGTTTCTTTCTCCATCGTTGACAGCCGGAACAATGGAGGATGTTTCTACGGCTGTTGACTTCAAAGGTAGAACAGAATCGTTTATGTTTTGTGGTCGTGTTTGCGGTGGTATTGAGACCTTGGTTGATCGTATGGATGCTTGAGGGTTTATTGGAACGATGTTTGAACTCATCATGGTTGATGAATGTCTCATCCATTTCACAGCTTCAAGTAACCCATCAGATAAGGTGTCATTTTGACAATGATGCCGAGCTGCGAGGTCGCTCAAACGTTCTTGCCATCGCGTCGTATGTTCAGCTTCCTGAGACAGTTGTGATTGTAAAAAATTTGTCACACTGTCAAATTTGTCAATTTGTTCCTTGAGGGATAAGATCAGTGATGTCTGGTCTTTGTAGGCCTCCTGTAGTGACTCGTACATCTTCAGAAACGGAAGCAGGGCTGCAGAAGAAGCTGCTAGAACGTTGTTATAGATCTGCATCGCTGCAGCTGAGGAGAGACTTGGTTTTGAGTCGGTAGTAGTTTTGTCCGCCAAAGATGAATGTGAGCAATTTGTGTTTTCTATTTGATGCTCACTAGAAGACGACGTATTCACTGCTGCAGTGACAGAGATGTTCTGTGGAAGTTGTGAAGGTTTTGGCTGTGGATTCACATTTCTTGGGGTACTAGAGGAGGCCATATTGGAAGTGTGAAATCTCGTCTTGATATAGGTTGTGTTAGTGGAGCTATTGTCTGCACCACCAGTATTTCTTTTGTCGCATGATTTTGGACACATTTGGTTTCTTTTCCCTATCAGACCACGATCGGGAGTTTCACGTGATCTGTGCAAGTAATCACTTGCAGTGTCGGCGTTGCGACTGGGTTGATAAGTTACTTGAACTTGATTAGCATGACAATTCGTAGGCCCATGAGTAGGCTGAATGATGCCTGGCATCGTATATTCCTTTGCTCGTTTTGTCAAAATGCAATCCGGAAAACTGTGTGGCGTTGTTACTTTCGTCGTCCTAGAGTTAACAGTTAAGAATTTGGGTTCCAATGAGGCACTCGATTGAGTTTTATGTATATGACGAGTTTCAGCTTCAGCGAGCGAGGGAGCATTAACCACAGCCTCAGGATCTTTAATCAAAGGCATCACAATTTGCGTTAGCCCATCGAGTGCAATCAAGTTGTCGATTCGTTCCTCGTCTTGCGAGGCTTCCATAATTTCTGCGTCTGTAATTTCGAAAGGCGTAAAAAATTCCTCCGTGTTTTCTATTGAGTTTAACGTTGGCTGGAATGTATAGTTAGGCTGAGATGATCGTGAAGAATCTAAAGAGATTGGAAGTAGGTTGGTTAGGGTTAGTAGTGGTCGTTGTAAGGAAACGTCTGAGTGCCCGTCATCATTCGCAGTGGGAGCACTCGCTTCTGATTTGTCGGACACAAACACAGACACAGGCGTAGCCTCCTCTGCATTGGGTTTGGGCATGATTTGTACCGCCACGGGAACTGTTTGATTAGTTACACACTCGAACAAAAATGCGGATTGCCCACAGACATTGGAGTTTTTGTGAGCAGAGATGGATTGTAAATCAGTGCTCACAAGCTCTACAGAGGTCGCGGCGCAATCTTTCTTTGACCGTTCCGCGCTCTTCGTTCTAGCATTTGAGCACAATGTATTTGCGATCAAAGCTTCAGGGTCAGCGAGGGGAGAGGTGGTCACTACGGTCGCAGCGATCTCAAGCGAGGTCACAGTTGTAGACGCAGGAGACACAAGCGGCACCGGTGCTGCTAGTTGGAGCATATCAACCGTTAGATCTGCAGTTACAGGTGATACCTTGGACGCGGGTCTCTTTATAACAGAGCTTACCTTTGAAGACACAGAAACAGAGTCTGCCTTCAAGGCTGTCCACGGATTCTGCATCCGCCGTTGTTGTATTGTTTTGTGCCTTGTTTGGGGGCCCCCATGGCCAGTTTGAGCAGTCATTTCGCAAAACTTTGTGCGCAGAGCTGCCAGTCGCGGACTGACGCAGACTGACTCTGCGCACGACTCCGCGCTTGACGTGGAGTTATGTAGTCGCCGCCCACAGCCCGCAGCCAGCAGGGTTAAAGCAGCAGTGCTTAATTTAGAACACGTAGCAAAACACTTGGCCGGACACGTAGCTGCAGCTCCTCACAACCCAGAAAAGGCAAGTGGACTGACGCAGACTGACTCTGACGACTCCGCGCGCGCTCCGCGCTTGACGTGGAGTTATGTAGTCGCCGCCCACAGCCCGCAGCCAGCAGGGTTAAAGCAGCAGTGCTTAATTTAGAACACATAGCAAAACACTTGGCCGGACACGTAGCTGCAGCTCCTCACAACCCAGAAAAGGCAAGTGGACTGACGCAGACTGACTCTGCGCACGACTCCGCCATTTTTAGATAATACGATTTAAGTACAAGCGTATGAGCTTTTTTGCAGAGTATGATGGAGGTTTGCTGAGAGGATCATACATAATGACCCTAAGTCTGAACAACGCCTTTAGCGCTACCAGCACTAAGCAGGCAGGGACATGTATTGTTTCCCTTGAAGGCAAAAACACCCCTTCTCCTTGGGCTGCAAGGTTAAGTCGGAGACCTTTGTCTCTGTGTTTGAATCCTAACTTGAACACTTAACCAACTTGCTTGATTCTATTTGATTGCAATGCTGCTGTTATTTTTATAGCATATATATATAAACGCCTGCTTTACATCTAAATTGTATTTTGAGTTTTTATTGGTTATGTCTTAAAATGAAATGATGTATTTTTATTAGCCAAAAACAAACAGATGGGGTATTCATTTCTAGTTTAAACAGACTGGTGCAGAAGATGCATCGTAAATAAAAATGTCTCCAGCACATGATATACGTTTTGAGGATGGTAACTGTATGTTTCTGTATACAAATGACTTTTTGCTTTGAAAGTCCCGCAGCAATCGAGTCGTCCTTTAACAACGGCATTGATGGGAAACCTTCCATGAGAACTGTATTTTTGCCACACTGACTTTGATGACATCACCTTTAGCCAACCATTACATACATTGCATTTAGCAAAAGTGCCAACGTCCAATGAAACATAGCATTGTATCATTTAGTGATAGGCAGGCAGTGCTTTATTCCTTTTTTTGGTGCAAGGGTGCCAAAAGTAACACGCATCGACAAATACAATAGGTCTGGCTTCGTATAATGTCTCTTTCAATCATATATGTCTAGCTACAGCCAGCACAAGTCTAGAGGCAGTCTCACATGCACACGTGTAGCCCCACAATGACAGTTCTAGCACCAATGTGTCATAGCTCTCAACTCACACGCTTTTGGCGGGTGTCACCCGCCTTGTAAAAGGCTGACTCACCCGCCAAGCCTCCAGCACTCCCATTCATTTCAATGGGCGTCTCACCCGCCAAAAACAAAATCGGGTGATTTCACCTGCCTTTGCAACACAAATGGTTGAGAGCTATGATGTGTAGGTGGATTCAAATGCCTTCTGCAGTCTGCCGAAACACAGGTTTAGCACTGTGTGTTAGAGTATTCCGGTCATGTTGACTGTTCCCCAGTAATTGTACCACCCCTTCATCTACTGGTTTACTCTCATTCAGACATCCTCCACGTATTGTAAAGGCATTTGGTATTTATGTCGTCTCATATGTGCAGCATTTGTTACAAATGACAACCCTAATGTTCAATGAATGAAACCACAAATGGACACAAGTGCAGCTCACGTGCTAACTACGTTTTTCTTACGTGCACGTTCAAGACAAGCCAAGATTTTCCTTGATGTGCTTGGGTACCCAAAGAAAGGCTAGCATTTTTGCTCCTTCACAAAGTAAACAGGCAGCATTGGACTACATTGCCGGGGGAATGTAAAGATGTGAAGGGAGAGTATTTATGATATGATATGATATGATTGTTTATTTATATAGCGCCTATAGACAATATGTTTCAAAGTGCTTCAAGGCAAGAGAGGGAACAAGGGAAAATACAACCACATTCTTACAGGCCATGAACAGTAAGGATGTGAAATTAACTATCGTACTCGGCCTGACGACATTTCAGATAGTGCAAGAGCTAAGACATAGATAAGGATGGGAGGGGGAGAGTGGGAAGGAAATGGAAACAGACAGGCGACTACCGTACTAGGCCTGACAACATTTCTGGTAGAGCCGGAGAAAAACAAAAGGTGAGGGAGAGGGGTGCAGAAAGGGCAGGGAGGAACAAAACAAGCGACTATCATACTAGGACTGATGACATTTCAGATAGTGCTGGAGGGGTGGTGGGGAGGAAAAAAACAGTAATGGGAGGGTGGAGGAAACAGACGAGGTTGCTATCATATTAGGTCCAGGGAAAATTCTGATAGAGTAAGTGCATAGAAGAAACTAAGGGGAGGAGATAGGAAAAGGGAGAAGGGAAAGGAGGAGAGAAAAGAGAGTAAGCAGTCAAAAAGAGTGGAGAAGCAAGAGTGGAGAGCGAATACATTTAGTGAGAGCAAGTTGTAGATAGCGTGGTTCCCAGACGCAGACAGCCTTGTGGATGATGCAGAGAGATCTGAATTTGATCCTTAAAGCAACCGGGAGCTAGTGGTGAGTTTTTAGGGCTGGAGAGATGCAGTCCCTGGGCCAAGGATAAGTCTTGCAGCCCTATTCTGGATTAGCTGTAGGGGTCGTAGAGAAGAAGAGGGTAGATTAAGAGGCTATTGCAGTAGTCTAGCCTAGAGAGAACCAGAGCTCTAGAGACATTGAGCTTCTCGGGGAAAGTGAGGAAAGGAAGAATTCTTTTGAGGAGGTGGAGTTGAAAGTAGGACTACTTGGCAAGGTCCTGAATGTGAGGGATGATGGAAAGAGAGGCGTTGAAGATGACTCTAAGGTTTCTGGCTTAAGATGAAGGAGAAGGGGGGGGCGCCCATTGAAGATGGCCAGAGTGAGGGACAGAAAGTGGGAGAAGGAGTCCCACTAGGAAATATCTCAGTCTGGCAGGTGTTGAGGCAGTAGTCATTGGAAATACACCAGGACTGGATGGCAGATAGGCAGTCAGGAATGAAGGAGGAAGCAAGAAGAGTATCAGAGGGAAGTTTGAAGCAGAGGTGTGTGTAATCTGCATAACACTTGAAGTTTGGGGAGAAGGCGGAAATGAGGTGTGCAAGCAAAGAAAGGTAGTTCTTTAAGAGCCAGTGAGAAAGGGTGGAGCCTTGAGAGATGCAGAAAGTGGAGATAGAGGTGGGGTAGGAGAAAGAGCCCAGAATAACCTAGGACTGACGGTCACTGAGGAAGGAGGTGAGCCAGTCCAGTGCCCGCTCCGAGATGCTTAGGGTATCGTGGAGCTGTTTTATGAGGATGGAGTGGTTGACCGTATCAAATGCAGAGGTGAGGTCAAGGAGAATGAGAACAGCTGGAGAGTTGGAGTAAAGAGATGCACGCAGTTCTTCACAGGTGTTCAGAAGAGCAGTTTCCATGCCTCTGGATGTTTACGGAATCCAGATTGATGGTCATGGAGGCAACCAACAAATTCAGTGTGCTGAGTCAGTTGGGGGCAGACCAGCGCCACCAAGAGTTTCCCAAGGAAGGAACAAGACAGGTCCCAGAAGCTTTTTTCAGGAGGGGGCATACAAAGGAGTGCTTAATGGAGGAGGGGCAAGATCCAGTAGCAAAAGCGTGGTTGCAGAAACCAGTGAGTGCAGGGACAATGGAGCCGATGTTGTCCTTAATGGTTCTGGAGGAGCAGGGGGAAACCTGTTTGGAGGAGACCTTCATGGAGCAGACGCCTCTAGTGACCTCAAGTGTGATAGGAGAGAAGGGGGATAGAAAGGGTGGATGGGAGGCTATAGGAGGCAATGGGGTGAGTAAGAGGAGGGGGAGGGGGACATAAGGGTGCTCAGGATGTCCTGAGTTTTTGCAGTGAAGTGTGTGGCCAGTGCGTTGCAAAGGGCCTGGGAGGGAAGAGGTGAGGAGGAGACTGCAGAGGGGTTGGCTAGTTCAGCCCTGTTGTTGGATGCACTAGAAATGCGAGCCTGGATGTGGGCTGTTTTCTTGGTGCGGATGGAGAGCCTGTATTGCCTGTGGATCAGACGGCAGGCCAGTTTGTCAGAGAGTGAGCCTGAGGTCTGCCACTTCCGTACCGCAGCTCTGCACTTTCGTTTAAGGGCTGCAGGTTCAGAGTCGTACTGATGTTACGCTTGGAGACATGTTTCAGGTGGAATCTCATGACTGGGACAAGAATGTCAAGGTTATTAGTAATGGTAAGATGGAGTTTGCTGAGAGCAGAGTCAGAGGTAGAGTCTGGGGGAGAGCGGGGGATGAAGGTAGAGGCGAAGGCAGCAACTGACACTCGTTTCATCGGACAGATGTTCATGAACGAGGTTGGCATTTCCAGATGGCTCTCGGGCTGCATCATGCACTGTCATCGGTTGGCAAACCGACTGTTGCCCGGCCGTCCGAGAGCCCATTCGACCAGAGCGATCACTGCTACTATGGCATTCTTGTCTGGTGTGCCCCTGCTGGACATCTGCAGGGCTGCTACGTGGAGGTCGACGCACACCTTCACGAAATTCTACTGCGTCGACCGGGATTCCAGGGAGGAGTCCAGGGTCGGGCAAGCAGTGCTGCGCAACCTGTTCGCCTGAAGGTGGGCCTGGTGAGGAGGTAAGAGTTGCTTAATGTTGAGTTTATGTAATGCTTAATGTCTGGGGGGTGTGCGGTCAGAGGGCAGAGAAGACCCAGGTGAGAGGAGAGAGTGGTCTGACCAGGAGAGTGGGGTGATCAGTGGGGAGGAGAGTGAAAGATCTGTGTGGATGAAGTCATCAAGAGTGTGTCCAGCCGAGTGGGTAGGACCAGAAGGGAGAATGGAGAGTGAGGTGCAGAGGTTATGGAAGAGAGTGAATGCAGTGATTGAGGAGTCAATGTGGATGTTAAAATCGCCCATGAAAAGGCGTTTAGTGGTGGTTGTGAGGAGAGAGGAGGAGAAATCAGACCATTCAGAGAGGAATAGGGTGGTAGAGCCAGGTGGCCTGTAGATGGTGGCAATGGTCAGAGAGGAGGTGAGAGAGATGACCAACTTGCAAACCAGGCTCTCGAAGGAAGAGTAGGGCTGGGTGGGTATGAGGGAAGAAGGAACGCACGAAGGCAAGATAAGAGCAACACCACTGCCAGCACGGTTAGGGCGAGGCTTGGAGATGATCTTATAGCCATCAGGGAGAAACAAGTCAAAAGCATTGACTGAACTGTCCTTGAACCACGTCTCGGTAAGAGCAAGGATATCGAGGTCAAGGTCTTCAAGAAGGAGGCAGATGTTGGCAGAATGTTTGAAGGCATGATTTGAGCATTTAGCGTGGCTAGATGCAAGAGATCTCCACCTTTGAAGGTTTTCCTAGGAGGAGTACAAGGGACGTGGTACACCAGTCGGAGGGGGGAAAAGAGAGTGGAAGAAGGAGTAGCAGGAGTAGGGAGGAAGTTAATGAGGGATGGCAGGCACCAGCCAAAGAGGAGGAGGTTGGGTTGAGGACCCTGAACCAAGATAGTGCCAGCGTGATAGACATTAATGATACACCTGGATGATGCGAAACCCGCCAAGAGGACTTCCCATTTGATGCCACCATTAATGGGTGAGGATGTAAGAGAAGAGAGAGTAGAGATGATATGAGGACTCA
The DNA here is from genome assembly GCF_040938575.1 of Ambystoma mexicanum. Taxonomy (NCBI): domain Eukaryota; kingdom Metazoa; phylum Chordata; class Amphibia; order Caudata; family Ambystomatidae; genus Ambystoma; species Ambystoma mexicanum. Next base: position 127,489,397 of record NC_090938.1, read on the forward strand.
ATAGATCTGGAGAAGGGACAGGGAAGAGGATATTAGTAAAGATCTGTCTGGAAGTTGCGCTAACATATGTGTCTGCAATAGGTAGGCCAAGGTTAGTGGTCGGGATATCTTTTTTATGCTTTTTTCTTCCAGACTTTGTGAGAGAGGGAGGATAGGTGATAGTATAGTAGTTAGAAAAGATAAGGGAGATGGTGAGTGCCATAGTGGTGGAGCAAGGGAGGAAGAAAAAGGAGGGTTGCGCAGCAGAGTCGAGTACAACTCAACAGGGGCCTAGTAGCTGAGGGAAGCAAGACAAAGATGCAATGGGATAGCAATCAAAGCACACAAAACATATGTAGGGCACCTAAATTCCATTTTGATACAAGGTACTCCGAACACACAAAACGAAATTGGCAGCACAGATGTAAGGGTACCTACATTCGATTTTGATACAATGTACTCTGTACACACCCTTTATCTCACACATAGCTTCAAACACATTATTGTATGCAACAGCATCAATCAGGAATATAGTGCCCAACTCACCTGGGGGCTTAGTGCCCAGCTCATTCTGTAGCAGTCCCATTCCCCTCAGCTGTTACAAGCTCTCAAGCTTCTTAGCCCTCTGAGCTCTCCAAAGACCAGGAGCTTTGTAAGACCCCTCATCCTCTCAGTATACTTAGATCCCTCTTTAGATAGCCACTATAGTATGGTTTGCTTTCCTACCTGGGCGCTGTTGATGCTGGCTGTCTGTGCCAAACTCATTGCTACCTGGTTCCTGTCGGACTGCTTTCTTTACCCTCCATTTCCCTGGCATTTTACATGCTTCTGCTCTGAAGAGTCTAAGTTCTCCTTCTCATTCTGTTTCAGACTCTCAGGTAGGGTTAGGGCATTTGTGCACGTCGTTGGTTTCATCTGGATCTCTGCCGCGCCCCACTGCGAATTCAGAACCGCAGCGGCTTACTGTGGCGTAGAGAAGAGGACTGAGAGGCATCATGACAGGTTATATGTTGACACGCAGAAGCTAACAAAAGGAGGCATGGGCCCAGTAGCAGTGCAGAGCAGTGTGCGTGTCATTATTTTGTGGCATTGCCTGCCTGATCAGGCCCGGTCCATGCCACATCACACTGGCGAAAAGGCGGCAGACTCACGCGACTGTGTCTGGAGCAGCCCGATTTCCCCCACAAACAACATAAGGGGCGGTGACACCACCACCAGCGACTGGCTGCCCGGAAGAAAAAAATAACATATAAAGACAATCGCATTTGTGATCAGGCAATCATGGCGACGCCTGGCAGGCCCCTGCAAGTGGGAAAAACGTGAAACGAACACCGTCAAGAACATTTGAAAAAAACAAAACAAAAGCACAGCACGATGCACATGCCCACGTGCGTGCCGGCAACGGCTCGCTCACAGTGCCAAGGAAAACAGGAAGAGGCTGGTGGGCTAACTAGCTTGTGGAGGCCATTCTCACAGCAGGAGGTAGATGGCAAAAGAACATCACAACTACAACAGGAATCTCAGGACAACCAAGGTGGGTGTGGCCCCAATCACTGCAAGAACCCTGACTCTAGCCCACACACTGGTGAAGTGGGGTTGGCCCCCATCATCAGCAGTGTGGTTGGAGTCCACGAGGAAGTAGCACAGACAGCCAGAAAGGAAAATAAACCCTCAGTGCCACGCAGCAAGTGCGCACACTTCAGTCCCACTGGCCTATCTCAAGTGGTGGGAAGGGAAGGTACCCCCTGGAGCTCGCCACCTCATTAGGCAACATGTTGGATGATCAAAATTTGCCACAAGCCCACAAAGGCACTTACAGACCTGCAGGAGAGCCGTCAGCAGTACAAGGGCCACGCGCAGGAGCAGTACGTAACAGGACTTGTCACAAGACTCGTTCATGAAGCCATTTGACCGATATGCGGAAGGTGCGGCCCTCCGGTGGGAGTTATGGCTGCAGCAATTCGAGTTACACATCAAGTCCAAAAATATTGCAGCAGCAGAAGAGAAACGCACCTTTCTCATGCTGAATCTGGTCTGCCTAACAGAGGTAGAGAAGACGACTACGAAGCAGCTAAAATGGCGCTAAACAATACATTCATGTCCCAACAGAATCCAGATTATGAGCAGTTTCAGCTGCGCCTAGTAAGGCACCGGCCTTCAGAGAAGATCAACGACTTTCACGCAAGAGTGCAGGAGCAAGCCGTGTGGTGCACATTTCCAAAAGAGTTGTTCTCTGTGCAGCAACACATAATTCATGGTATCTCATCCAAAAAGCTCAGGAGCGCCATCCTATCAGAGTGGAATGTACCTGTAGAAAGAATTCTGGAGGTGGACGGCAGAGAGAGAGAGAACAGACTTCCAAGGGGCACACGGGGAAGAGCCCCCAACATACCCCAGCACACAGCATGGACGTAGCAGTCATGCAAGTGGTGTGGAGGGGCCTGCCACAAGGAGGAACCATGGCCACCCATTGGAGCTGCATGCCACAAATCTGCGAAGACAAACCATTTTGCCTCTGCCAGTTATAGATCCAGGTTCTGGCGAGAACCTCGCAGATCGAACTCAAGGGAAACCCGAACACCGAGAACAAGCTACCAAAAGAACCAGAAAGGAAAAGCGAGAACCCAGTCAGAGTGAAAGAAACAGTGAACAGTCGGAGGAAGAATTGTCTCCAGAGTGGTGAACTAAACACCAAAAGAGACGGAGTAAGAGAGTGCCCCTCATATCAGCAGTGGAACCACCCAAGAGCACCAGAGGCATGAAACACAAATCTCAGCCAACATGCACAGTGCTCATAAACTACATACCAACTTGAATGGTGATTGACACTGGTGCTGCAGTAAATGTTATGCCCCTGAAACAAGTTTAAAAAGATTCCAGAAGGATCCTAGCTACAACACAAAAGAATCAGGCTTTATGCTTACGTCAGCAAACCCCCCCTCCCCGTATGTGATTTTGATCACCCCTACCTCCAGAGCCTTGCCTCCACCCCCAGGGGAGAGTCCATGACCCCCAGCAGAGGCTGTGGTGCAACAGTAAACAAGGCAGGCAACAACCCCTGCAGTAGGTGGCTGCTCTCAATTGCCAACACAGGAGAGGTTTACCAATGTCACATATATTTTATTGTTAGTTCACTGCTCGCACCATCCGTTAACCCTTGGTGTGTATTAAAAGACATGTACCTTGTATAGCCCATCAATGCACATTAGTTGAAATAGATGCGCAACACTTAAGATTCATGTTCAAATACTTATCACTTGGTAATGAACACTCAATGCTTCTTACACTCTCATGTAAAAAAATCTATCTTTTAATTATGAGATATATGTAATAAAGAAACATTACCATTATTATCATCACTATACACAACACACTTTAAAATGCAATAACTCATTAATGGAAAAGCTAAACCATTGTCATTTGCCTCTACCTCAAATCAAGACTAAGACTGATCAACATTCTCCAAGAAATCAAAGTCACCTTAAAATCCAACTACCTGGCTCACCAGGTCGTAATAGGCAACCTCACAACTCATGCTAGACAATCTAGCACCTGCCTCACCAAATCATGACAGACAATCTTATAGAGGCATCCACTTCAATCAATACCTCAATACCTTTCTCGATGTGATATAAAACGCAGAGTAAAAGGCCTCCTCATACCCACTAACTGTGGAAGGTAGGGAGTTGAAGAGGTCTGGAAAAGACTGGATGCCTGGAAAAATCCACAGTCCAAATAAAAATACAAAAATGGATAAAATGAACAAATTGGAAAAAAAATAGACACCTATTACTGCAACAAAAAGAATGATATGTCCATTGGGACAAGAATGATATGTCCATATGTCCATTGGGAGCTAGCATATAGCCATTCCAGAATAAGGTGTCGGCTCTTAGGCTGTGAGCTGAAGTGCCTTGGGGAAAAAAGCAAAGCAGCACAAAAAGAATTCAAGTTCTGCTAAATAAAAGTTTAAAAATAGCCAGAACCCAGTTTAGGGCAACACAAATCCAGTAAAAGACTTAGGAGTGGGTTGACCCCTACCACCTGGGAAGCCTTGCTGCTCTTCTTCTCCTTCTAGCCATCTACATCTGCCCCGTCTTCCTGCCAGCTCGGTCGCCCTGAAGAACACTGTGTGCAGGGGCTGAACTTACCCTTTTATATACTGTCTCGGCCGTCCCTATTCCATGCCTTCCAGGGCCTACTCTCCCTGAACGGCTACTAGGGATTGTGCCAACAACTGTAGTTTAGCTTTCTTGTGCAAAGACTGCCCAAGGACATGGCCCTAGGAATTGTTCCAACCATGCATCAGCAACCTACAGAATCCAGTTTAAAACTACAAAAAGGCCTGCCTTTGGTAGTTCGCAGTGTTTGCTGTTATCTATGTTTTGTATTGTGCGAGTACATTGGCCTCCGCCCCAGAGAATGCCTACATAGTAATAGACGGCAATGTTTACACAAGAAGAGTGCAATGTACTATGCTCAAGGCCATTGGCACACAGCCCAAACCATTTAGAAAAAACTTTACTTCATCACAACATGAAAAAGCAAATTTTGCGGCTTGCATTTCACTAAATATGAAAGTGTTTGCACTGTGCATTTCAGCAAGACGGTCTGCAGTGCAGATCACATGCCATATTAAACATGGCTAATATGGCCAGACATAGGGAATACATGTCAACCCCCATGAGACACAAGGCAGTCTGTGCAGGCATCAGAGGTATCATGGGAATAAGATTAAAGAGAAAAAAGAGCATGTAAAATAGGGCAGAAAAAAGAGCATGTAAAACAGGGCAGAGTACTTATTTTCTCAAATGTATTCACTTAGAATCTTTACTGGTTGCTAAATATTATAATATAAACATTTCTTCTTGAGATGAGCCAGATGCAGCAAGTACTGGTCAGCAGACAATGTTCAGCTGCTGATGATCGCGGATGAATCAGGGATGAGTAGATGTTCGCCGCACAAACAGTTCTAAACAGCTTTCTTCTGTTATTCAGGATACAGTTTTGGTGCATTGACCAGTTCATTGCTACTTGTCACGACAAAGTAAAAATCAGGACCAAGAGGAACCCAGCTACAATGATGTAGAGCACAGGTGTGATCCCTGTGCCTAAGACTCTAAAGAAGTCCAAAAACATTTCAATGGATTGTAGGAAGCAACTTTATTCGTCGGCCAGTAGATGGAGCTCTGGAAGGAGCTTTCTATTTGTTGAAGTGGAGCTTTCCAACAGGGCATGAATCCCCTTTGGCCATTCTGGTATTCTTCCAGTCGGTCTTTGGCCAACAGCAGTGCTCTGTTTGATGCATCTATGAATGTCACTGTAGTGCAAGTGCTGTGTAATTTCAAATTCAGGAGACTTGCCAGTTGCAGTGTTAGTTGGTTATTTGCAGGAACGTCAGTGGTTATAGCTTCACTTCAGACCAGTTCAATAGCACTAGCTCAATCCGCAATGGTGGTTGTAGAATAAAACTGCAACAGTTCACCACGTTGGACACAGTGAGCCAGCTGGCAATCTCCACAGGTAAACCACAGCATTAAGCATTTAACTGCACAGTGTAGGATCCATTAGGTAGTAGTTGTGCTTTGCTGCTGAGGGTTTCCATTCAAATTGCATTCAGCATTCAGCTGGTTGAGTTTGAGTTCTACTCACGTGGGCTGAGTTTGATGAATGTTCTGGCATCCTGTATAGGGTGATCTCACACAGTTCATCAGGGAATACAGTTGTACTGTAGAGTCCTCACGATTCACACAGGCATGGGTGTAGGGCACTGTAAGAAAACCTGGTATGGCAAGTGGTGTGGACGAGAAGTGTTGCCCGCGTAGTGTAGGCAAAGAAATCTCCCTACCAATGTAGCTCTCTGGGTGAAGGATACACACAGAGAGATCTATTACTTGAGAGAGATGGACACCAGCTGGAACCAGGTAACGTTGGTTGGAAGAGGAGGACACCATCCACACCTGGAGACTGTAACAGAGACAAGGATAGTCAACAAAAGAATACAAGGGTGGTGCAAGGATGTATCAAGACTATTGAGTGCTGGCTAACCTGTAAATGAGTGTCAAGGATCCGCAATGGAGAGGCAATAGGATTTATTTTATTTTTAACCCTTTCCTGCAATGTTAACCGGATTTGGTACAAATAGGTGGTCTGGCTCCAAAATGGCCATGCCACGAGGTTCTTTGCCCTGTCCTTTGGCCATCTTGCCCCTTCACCTTCCCCAGGTCGAGTTGACCCGGGACAGTCCTTATTTGGTCATGCATTTTCCCGCAAAACGCAATGCTTTTGCAGGCTTCTGCATGCCTTGTGTGTGTGCCTCCAGGATGTGGGCTGGAACGTCTGAGTCCAATACACATCCTGGGTGCCAGAGAGTCTGGCGTGCCATCAATGACTGGGTCCACCGTGGTCCGTGATTGGTCCACGTATGGAGTGTGTGTTTGTGAGCAGATCTCCCATTGGGTCCTCTTCATTTTGGCACAAAGGGAACTTTGGATAAGAGGAGCCCAAAAACACCCATATCTTGTTGATCTCCCGAGTTCTCACTAAATGAAGGAAGGGATCCAAATATCCTGAAACAACGAAGCTGAGTCGAGGAACCGCTGGTGAACCGCTGGAAGGTTTGGCACCCCGAGTCCGCTGTTTCCCGTGGGACCCCTCTGCATCTGGTCATCCTAGAAGGTCTGCAAAGTCGCTTCGACCCATTGGAATAGTGGGACCAACTTTTATCGGCACCTTCATCAAAACCTCCAAGTAAACTTTTCTCGGAAGTGTCCCTGGGCCAACCAGTGGGCTGACCAGCTTACCCAGTTGCTTTGCTCTGTCACCGCAGCCGTTTCGAGGAAGCCCTCGACACTTGGTATACTGCTAGCTCTGTGTCCACGGCACCCTCACACCGAATTTCATACACTTGGCATTCCCAGGTCTGAAGTGATATGAGTGTGCCAAGACCGGAGTAAACGCGGTTACCGTGTTGCCCTGCCGCTGTAATGTCTTTTGCAAGTATGCTGCATTTGTGACTCTCTTGCCCCTGAATTCTACTGCAGTGAAACTGGGTCGATTCATCCACCCGGAGTGGAGAAATCACCACTGTCCCGTTTGGGATTCATCACTGTATCTCAGGAACTGAAAGCCGCAGAGATGTCCTTTTTCTTGCATTCGAACCTGCAACCCGAGTGGACTGAACGGGTGAAGTTTGGGTCCGAGTGTGCCTGGGACCGTTGAGTACTTACAACACTTACCGGTGGCCCCTGGTACCAGGGGCCCCTTTTACGCACAATTGGCCCCTGGGGGCCCCTCTCCTTTCCACTGCTAGTGCAAACTAGCGACTCCATCCCGAACCCTGGAATTGCCTCTGCCTTCAAGTGGAGGTCCTTCTTGAATAGTGGGAACGTATTCTTCATAGCCTTATCCACCTTCCTGAGCTGCTAAAAACCCCTGAAGAGTCCCTATTCTTCCCATTGGAACAACCGCGTTCGCTTGCATTGCATGTACTATTGAGCACAAGGCTCCTCTCTTCTTAGGGCTTGGACTGCCTCTTAGTTAGGTGTGTTATCGGTGTCGAAGGGGCCTAAAGACTATCTGCACTGCCTGTTTCCTTCCACTCTAGATTGGATCTCCCTGCATAACTTCAACGTTCTTGTCAAAGAGATTACGCCGGTTCCATGGTCCGACCACCTATGCATCCGATTTGACATCTCCACCGCTACTGGACCCCCTAAACCAACTGTCCCTCTCCCCGCTGCATTAACTAGGAGCTCTCGCCAGCTCACTAAGGAGAATCTCACCCAACACCTCCAGGTCCTTGCACTGCAGCCCCCCTTTTCCAATGACCCTGAGATACTTGTCAATGCTTTCATAACTACCATCACAAACGCAATTGATGCTGTAGCTCCCCTCACCCTTAAAAAAGCTAAGAAAGTTAAACACGCCAATGCCTGGTTTACTCAAGATCTATCCCTGCTAAGATCTAAAAAAAGGGCGGCACTAAATGCCTGGAAAAAGAACCCTAATGACACCACCAGAGGTGCTTTCAAGGCCATGTCCATTGAATATAAAACTGCCATCATCAAGGCCAAAGCCTCTTCATTTAACTCCAGAATAATCAATTCCAAATCCTGCACTAAAGAAATCTTCTCCATCTTCAGAGAACTCGAGACACAACCGCATCCCCACCCCCACCCTCCTAAAAGACTCAGCATGGTGCAACTCTATTCAATCCGCCATACTGACAAAGCTGAACACACTACAAGAGAAGATCCTAGCACACCAACAGGCCATATCCAACCTGATAAAAAAGAACCATCAATGCTCACCTCCCGCCACCACCACCTACCCTTCCCCCTCCTTCGAGTTCAAAGACATGACCGTAGAAGAAGTTACCACCCTCCTCAACTCCATCAAACCCACCAATTGTAAAGGGGACGCCTGCCCAGCACAGGTCATCAAGGACTGTGCCCCCACCCTTGCCCCCTTCATTACTGCCTTTATCAACGCCTCATTCCAGGCCGGCCATGTTCCCGCTGGACTCAAGGAAGCCTGGGTTCGCCCGTTCCTAAAAAAGCCCTCCCTAGATCCCCTGATCCCTGGCAACTACAGGCCCATTACCACTGTCCCTTTTCTTCTAAAAAGACTTGACAAGGCAGCCTACGTTCAAGTACAAACATTTCTAGAAGACAAACACCTTTTGGGTCTCCGACAATCAGGGTTCCGCCCAAGGCACGGCACTGAAACGGCCCTCCTTGATCTTAAAAACCAGATGGACGACATAAGAGATGCCGGCAAACCTGCATTACTTCTCATCCTGGACCTCTCCGCTGCCTTTGACCTGGTGGACTATAACACCCTTTGCCACCATCTCTCCACTGCAGCTCACTTCTCCCCTAGTGCCTGTAAATGGATCACCTCCTTCCTGCAAGGCAGAGCAATGAAGGTCTTCTCCGACCATGCCTCAGCCGACCCAACCATCATCCAATGTGGGGTCCCACAAGGGTCGTGCATCGCACCCACCCTCTACAACCTCTTCATGAGGCCACTGTTCAAAATACTTGACGCACTGGGCATCTCGTACACAAACTATGCTGATGACACCCAAGTGCTTATCCCCCTCACGGGCGATTACGCGTCTGACCTGAACACCCTTGACACCATTTACACAACGATCCAATTATGGATGGCGGAAAACTGGCTATGTCTCAACAGCGAGAAAACCGAACTTCTGCTGATCGGATCCCCCGCCACCCTGGGCAAACTGGATAAGCAATACAGCTCCTTCATCGTAGACAAAATCCCCATCATGGTCTCCCAGCAGTCAAGACCGTTGGTGTCTACCTTGATCCCAAACTCACCATGACTAGGCAGGTCAATGCCATTGCATCAACCTCAGCCTATCACTCCAAACTCCTTAACGCAGTAAGACCTTTCTTGTCCCAACAAAACTGCCTCATAATCGCCAGAGCAATAATAGGCTCTAGCCTGGACTATTGTAATGCCCTCTTCATTGGTACTTCCAGCAAAAATCTTGCCAAACTCCAGCTGGTCCAAAACAACGCCCTCAGGGCAGCCAGGGGCGTATCTTGCAGAGACCACATATCTGCCTCAGAAGACATGTCCACTGGCTACCCATTAAAGAAAGAATTATCTTCAAAACTCTTGCCCTGACCCACAAGTGCCTTCACGACTTAGCTCCCCCCTACCTTGCCAATAGACTCTCCAAACACTCTGGTGCCAGGCCATCCAGAACCGCCTACTCCAACACTTTAATCATTCCCAGAACACGCAGTGTACGCGCTGGTGGCTCCAGCTTCCCTGCAGTGGCTGCCACCACCTGGAACGCCCTTCCACCACACATCAGGCAAATTGACTCCCATGCTTCCTTCCGCAAAGTAATCAAAACCTGCTTGTTCGTATAATCCGGCCTGTACCTGTAGTCACCTGTGTGTGGCCTAGTATCTATTCTTATGTGAAACATGTACCGTAACTATCAAGTACGCCTTGGGCGGCTTCACTGTAACCCTCTTAATAAGCCCTCGTATTCTCCAAGCTTTCATCGCCTCAATGCCCGTGGGCTGTAGTGTGCATTACAAATACAAATAAATAAATAAATAAATAAATAAACTCTAGGTTTTCGACATATTTTGTGCATTTGCCCTCTAGATCCCAATGGTCTTGTATATACATTGGGCCTCATTAGGACCCAGGCGGATTTCGCGGTGCTAAATGCACCGCGAAGCACGGCGGAAAGCCGTCGATAGCGCCATGGGGGTTGGCGGATTTACCGCCCCATTCCGACCTCGGCGGAGCGGTAAATCCCCAATCCCCATTCTGCCCTTCCCCATTCCCATTCTTGCCCCATAGGGTATAATGGGAGTGGGGAAGGAGTTAATTACGCCACCGTAAAATACGGTGGCGTAATTAACAACGAGGTCCCGTAGCGCCATGGTTTTCTCCGCCTGGTAAAACCAGGCGGAGAAAACCTCCATGGCGCTAAGGGAACTCGTAGTACGGCGGACGGGTCCGCCGCGATTAGCGCTGGCGGAAACCCACTCCGCCTGGGTCCTAATGAGGCCCATTGTATTGATAGTGTTGTGTTGGTTACTGTGATTCTTTTGCTATGGTCTAAGTTACAAAGGCCTTGCAATAAATGTGTCTATTTTTTTGATAGAACACCTGTCTGGAGGGGGGCGTGGCCTAGGCGCATGGAGTGAGGACATACCTATCCCGAGCTTCTGCCCTGATGTTCGCACTGATCCTTCAGAAATATGGCTAGATCCATGCTACATCTGAAACTAACGCCTGCCTACTAAAAGCAACCAATTTCACACACTCAAGCCCAGGTCCAATGAAAAACAGAACCAGCTTCCTCCTGAACGCATCTGCCGAACTCAAGCCCCCTGGGACCAAATATGGCTGCCGCGACAAAGCTCTAGCCCCGAGGAGGAGGAGGGGCCGCGCACGGTCCTTTGCACTGCCGAGAGGCTGGAGTCCCGCGGCAGCGACAAGAACCCAGAAATTCTGACCCCAGAGCCACCGGTACAATCTCCCTCCGTTGAAACCGTCCGGCGCGGAGTACTGAAGACTCCATACCAGCTGATGCCGGACGATGTGCAAAGGGAAATGAAGCCAAGGATCCGGACCTTTGGCGGCCCCCCTGGGAGCTGACGGAGGAAGGCAAGGAGGCGCGCCATGTTCCCGAGGGGCTGCGTGGCCCGCCTGAAGTCCCTCAGGCCCCCGTCAGCCTGCCTGAGGAACCAACGCACAACGTGCGGGCCGCGTGTGATCTAACTGAAGCCCGGAGACCAAGACTCAATACAACGGTTCGCCCATACCTGCGGCCCTCAGCGAAACCCCCGGCCTGCAGCATCCCAACTCCCAGCAGCAGTGAGCACCCTGTGTGCACTGCTCTCTCCACAACGGACAGGCTCCGGGTGAGGATCCCCTCGACAGCCCACACCCGCCGCAGGGAACAAAAGGAAACCAGCGAGCTCACTGAGCCATAGGACCCGGTCCCCGTGAGCATATCACACAGCAATAACAAATAAGGTAAACACACCTGGGGATCAAAGGGCCAACTCCTGCTGCACATTATGCTCAGAACCTAGCAGGGGGGCCCCCACCAAAGCACCTGAAGGGGAAGTGAATCACCCACCAACTCCAGGCCGGCGAAGAAGGCCTGGCACCCATCAAACCTTATTGCGCAGGACTCGCATGGTGGCATTAAGGCGCCCGTTATTCCCGCCACAAAACAGGGGCCAACATATAAGCATGTGCAACCCCAAGTCATCCTGCAAACGGCGTAGTGTGGTACAGGACCATTTTTGCGCACTCAGACCACCGGCCCGTAACGGCGATCCTGCAGGCGCCTCTAGTCCTGCCCCACCAAGAATCACGAGCTCAAGCAACAATATAAGGCCCGTGGTGACGGAGGCGTCAGAGAAGAGGACACAGCAGCGAGAGCCGCATACAAGGGAATAGAGTGTCTCGCTGCAAGTGTGGAACGCAAGACGGCAACCACCATTGTCTGCCGGACACCTCTTATTCCAGACCCCACAATTTTCCAGCGTCAAACACCAGGCACACACAAGAACTCTCCCAGAGCTCCAGTTTGAGACCCATGACTACAGACCGGAGCCCTTTTTGGACCCCGGGTGGCACAAAGCAGGCACACCACAGATAGCCATGCCGAACTCCAAAGGTAAACCCAAAAACACCATCATGGAGTCGTTCATCGCAGGCAAGCCCAAAGAACCAGACTAGCAGACCAAAGCACCTGGCCTGGGATCAACGACATCTGAAGGGAATGACAAAGATAACCAGATACTGGAAGCCATCAACGGGCTACGTTCCTTTATAGACATCAAAATTGGGGAGGTGAAATCAGATGTTATGCTGATGCGTCAAGACTTGTGCAATCTCACAGAGCGAGTGACTACCACAGAGGTGGCGCAGCAGGAGTCAACCGAGGCCCTCAAAGACATTCAAGGTAGAGTCCAAGAACTCGAGAAACGCAATAAATTCCTAGAGGAGAGAGCTGAGGACGCCGAAGGGCGTTCCAGATGCAACAATGTACGCCTACTCGGAATTCCAGAGGGAATGGAGGGCCCCAACCCTACCACCTTTATAGAAACCCTCATACAACAAGAAATAGGCGCTGGCCAGCTCTCACAAGGCTTTGCGGTCGAACGAGCACATAGGTCCTTACAGAAGAAACCACCGGCCGGATCTCACCCACGTCCGATAATAGCTAGAATCCTGAACTTTCAAGATAGAGAAATCATTCTACGTTTCTCCCGTGAAGAAGGGGAAATCAAGAGAGACAAGGCTAGGATGGCTATTTATCCAGACTACACACCACTAGTACAAAGGGTGAGGAATTCCTTCGTTCCTATCAAGGCCAGACTATGCCAGCTAAACATTAAATACATGTTAATGTACCCCTCTAGGCTCAAGATTATACACAAAGGAAGAGCAATTTTCCTGGAAACGCCTGCCGCGGCCACTATGTGGCTAGAACACAACAACATGGCGGACGGCGAGGAGAAGGCACCATGACCCACGCACCAAAACCCCACAACAGGACCACCCAAAGACAAACATATGCAATGGATCGAGTCACGGATAGCACAAACGGCAGGAAGGAGTCAGCCCACCAAGTAAACGCAAAGCACCCCCGCGAACAAATTAGCGACAGCACACCGCTGATGCACTACACCCGCTCAAGATGACCTGGAAGGGCCCTGACGGAGCGGGGGCACCCGAGCACAGTTGTGCCAGTGCAATTGCTGGGTGCAGTTGGTCCACTTGGACATGTTTGGTTTGTTTTATTTTTTGGTTTTTGTTGAAAGGTCTTGCAGTCTTCAAAGCAACTACCTCACAGAACCGGGTGGCACAAAACAAAAAGCCTGAGGGCAAGCTCTGTAGTATATGGCAGCCAACATCAGGATACTGTGGAATGTGAGGGGGATGGGCACCTACATGCGCAGAAACAGAATCAAATCCTTCCTGAGAAGTAAACGAATTTCCATTGCTCTGCTCCAGGAAACGCATCTTATCGCTGAAACTGACACTCGGATTCCGAGAGTGATGGGGAGGACAGCGCTTTGGGGCAACATACTCCAAGTACGCTCGAGGAGTGTACACATGGATAAGCGGTACGGTTCCCTTCACACTCTTGTCCAAGGAAGCCGACCCCCGAGGGCAGATACCTCAAACTCCACGTAAGCTTTGAACAAGGAGAAGTATGCCTAGTCAACACTTATCTCCCCAACTGTGGAACCTCCGCTTATCTAGCCAAACTGCAACTAAAGCTAGCACCCTAGAGAGAATGTTTCTTCATTTGGGGAGGCGACTTCAACTGTGTATGGGACCCAGCCCTCGACAGATCCACTCCTCCGATGCTGTCAACCAACCAGCCTCCCTCGGCTCTCCAGAGAGTCATACGAGAGCTAGACCTGTCGAAGGTATGAAGGGAACTGCACCCTGAAGGTATGGAATTCTCATACTATTCATCCCCACACATGGTATATACCCGTATAGACTACCTATTGATAGATAATGCACACCTGCCTCAAATAGAATCCGCCTTCTACCTGGGCAGAACCATATCCGACCACTCTCCGCTCCTAATGGTGTGGAAACGTAAGGGCCCCAGACCACCTATACCAATGTGGCAGATGCCGATGGAAGCACTAACTGACGGGGCATTCAAAGAAGAGCTCTGTGATAAAGTAGTGGAATACATGGACAACAATGTGGGGAGCATGAGTAGATGGAGCACCATTTGGGAGGCTCTAAAAATAGTGGTAAGGGGGAGGTTATAGCCAGTGCATGCGGGATCCGTAAAACACTCAAACAAGAACTGGATGCAGGTGAAGAGAAGATCAGACACCTGGAGGCCACTGCCAATAAGTCTGAGGAACTCAAGGAGGAAATGTCCACAACAAGGAAAATTTGTCAGGAAGCCTGGGCCAGATTAACTAAATTTGACTATATCGCAAAAACCACTAGAGCTCACTCAGAGGGGGACAAACCAGGCAAACTACTTTCATGGCTGTGCAAAATAGAAAACCCAAAACTGCCAATCCTTGAAATCACAGACCAGACAGGTGCTACACACACTACAGAAACAGGGATCAATGAGACATTTAAACATTTTTACTCCCATTTATACAGCCATAATTCCATCATACCCCGGGATGACATATATGACACACTGGATGAAATAGGCATCCCCACACTGGAGGAAACCCAAAGAGACATATTAAATCAGTAACTAACAATCGAAGACATACAGGAGGCAATCAAAACACTGTCCACCTGTAAAACCCCTGGGAGCGACGGGTTACCCCCAGAGTTCTATAAAACATTTGCTGCTGAGCTAACACCAACTCTATACGAGGTCTTCAAGGAAGCCTTCGAGACTGTTGTTTTGCCGAGCAGTATGAATGAGACCCTAGTGATCCCTATACCCAAACCTGGGAAACCTACAGCTGAGTGTGGCTGCTACAGGCCAATAGCAATCCTCAACTATGACATAAAAATCCTGACGACCATACTTGCTAACAGACTATCAAGAGTCATTGGGACCCTAGTACACAGGGATCAGAATGGGTTTGTCCCGGCCGTAGCACGACAGCAAACTTACGGAGACTACAACATATCATAGCACAAACTGCAGGTTCGCACAAACCCTACGCTGTAGTCTCCCTAGATTCTATTAAAGCGTTCGACCCCATATATTTGGAGTGGCTCCTCGCTACCTAGAAACAATTTGGTCTGGGCAAACACTTCATCCACTGGATTGAGATCCTATATAAGACACCGGTGGCCAGGGTTAAAATTGGGAGAATGTTATCGGCACCATGGAATATACAGAGGGGCACCAGGCAGGGATGCCCCCTTTCTCCGATGCTATACACCCTTGGCTTAGAACCACTGGCAATATACATCAGGAAACAATTTTTTGATGCAGGGATAAAAATTGGGGATTTATATCATGTGCGGTTGACGTCTTACTTTACCTGAGAGACCCGCAGCTCAACATACCCACAATCCTTGAGGTACTAAATAACTTTGCAGGGGTATTGGGGATATCATTTAATCCAGAGAAGTCTTACATATTCCTAGTGGCGGGACTGGTTGGGACCATGAAAACAGCACTCCCAGAAGTTGGGATAAGCTGGTAACCACACACATTCAGATACCTGGGTATCAACATTTGGCACACTCCCGAGCAGACACATGGGGGCAACACCCTACTGGCAATGCAAAGGCTCAAGAAATCCACAATGTTCTGGTCCAGGCTTCCTTTGTCAATGATGGGCCAAGTGGCCATCACCAAAATGATAATACTACCTCGTTTCCTGTATTTCTTCCAAAACATCCACTACTATATACCGGCCTCCTTCTTCCGGCAGCTGTGTACATTACTGAGGGACCTGGTGTGGGGAAACTCCAGACACAAACTCTCCCTAGACACACTGACACTACCATATAAAGCAGGCGGAGTCCAGCTCCCAGACCTAGAGAGATACTTCCTGGCTGCCCAGCTCACCTTCATGGCCAAATGGCTCGCAGACTAATCCATCTCGGAGACCGATCTCCTAAACCAGTTAATAGCTCAGTTGCGCCTGAACGAAATCCTCTGGGTCCGATGGAAACACCCAGGCAAGATTCCCTTGCTTATTGAGCTGGGCCGTAAAGTATGGGACAGGACGCTAAAGTTGCTGAAGACTGAGAATTCATACTTCCCCGAAACACCGCTAACTGCCGATGCCTGCTCCAGCAGAGAGGAACTGGCACTCATAAGACTATGGGAAAGATACAGCATCTACACCTGGGGAGACATGTATGATGAAAACTCCTTCTGTGAGTTTAAATCCCTGGAAATGAACAAGGGATTCCCCAAAGGCCAATACCTCTGTTACAGCAAAATCAGAGAAGTGGCAAAACGGAAATGGAGCGAATGGCCAGAAGAACCCGTAGCAAACCCGACCCTAACCCTAATGCACTCCCTGGGAGACAGTTGGAAGCCAATTTCCAGGATGTACACCCAGGTCACAGATAGGCCTAACCCTGAAAGTGACACCCTAAAGAACTCATGGGAAATAGACCTGGGAATAAGCATAACCGAACAGGAATGGGAAAGAATCCTAAAGTACCCCAGAGAAGAGTCAAGGAATGCGCGATTCAGGTTGATCCAACTGAACGTTCTCCATAGAACGTACATGACCCCAAGCAGAATCGCCAAGTTCATCAGACCCCCGACCCCGCTAAACTCTCGATGCCACTCGGATGACGCAGGAATGGCAGCTGCTCAGAGATACAGCACTTTTGGGCCAAGATTGAACAAGCTTGCAAAAGAGCAGGACTGACCCGTTATGAATGGACGCCGAAGGAATGCTTACTGGGCTCCCACCCGCGGATAAGCAAAATCAGGCCCAGCGTTAAATTCATGGACATGGCCTGCATACTGGCTAAAAGGCATATCGCCATGACGTGGAAAACGCCGGCCGGCCCCACTACGCCAAGTGGCTTAAGGAACTGGGACACTGGGCAGAGGCGGAAACTAAAATATGGGGAGATGGTATAGCCAAAACAGGGGAAGGCCCGAACATGACCTATGAAGCCTGGAAATCTCTGATATGGGACATGTTCCACTCACCGGACGACAAACCCCCACATGAACAAGGCCTACTCATCTACATGGTTTGGACACACATCTGGACCCAAACCCCATGATAGACTGATCTGCCTTAGCCAGAAACCACAGCGTTCCTCCGACATTGCCCCCCATAGTAGCTCTGCCCAGCTGCCGAACTAGCCTCAGAGGAAGGCATGGAACTGTGATGACCCTTTTTTCTTTTTTGTGTTTGTTTGGTTATAAGTTAAGTCACTAGTTAAAACATTCTCTTGCTATTGATGACTGTCAATCACAGTTGCAGCTATTCTAAATGTATTTTTGAAATGCCAATAAAAACATTTTAAAATTAAATAACACCTGTCTGAAGTAATTTGTAAGTGTCCTTGCTCTGTATGCTCATTGAGGCCCTTCGGTCAACCTCACCACTCCTGAGACCTAGTCTTGACCGCCTGCCATAGCTACACTGATTGGTCTGGCTTATCCAGAGGTTACCCTGTTCCAAGAAACTAGACTGGCCTTCGGAACCTCTGCCCTTCCAGATCAGAGTTCAGAAATCCTTCTTAACAAATTGGTGTACAGCGGCGGGATAGGACTGAAGGTATCCAGTGTTGCACACTAGTGAAGGCATTTCAAGTTATTTCTACCAGGACACATAGTGAATTGTTGTAGTCTAACGAAAAAAGGCCATAGTCCTATCTAACAATATGGAACCAAGTACCTTGTTATCCTTAAATGCTTCTAAGTCTGAAACATCGAGAAAGATGTGTGCTGAGAGAGGTGTCTCTGCTCATGGCACAAAAATTGAAATGATCCAGAGAATAGGAATGGCAAGAAGCTCAGTTTAATGCTATAGCTTCTGAGGACAGTGCAGAAGGAGGTGGGGCTGCTCCCACTGGCAGGACTGATAGTCCTGTCGCTGCACGTGTCCAAGGGATCCAGGAGGATATGGATGATGTATTGTCCAGTGTTTCCTCTGCCAGTACTGAAGGTGAGGCCATGCTTGTATTCAAGAAGCAATAACTACTGTTTAGGCAGAAGGAGCTTGAATTTAACATGGCCAAGCTGAAGATAGAGCAGGCAGAAACACATAAGGACAGGGATCACCAGTTGGAACTGGCCAAGCTTCAGGTTTCAAATGGGTCCCAAGGATCTGGACAAGCGTTTGGGTCCTCCTCCAATCCTAGGTTTCCTAAGGATCTGCTCAGCTCAGTGTGTAAGAGGAAAAGAATGACCTTATGGACTGGCTGAATACCTTTGAGTATGCATGTGAAGTTCAACAGATTGACAATGCTGATACAATTGCTTGGTTACTTAGCAGACCGCCCCATTCTGGCTGCAGTGCCATTATGGAAATGTCAAAAGCTGAGAGAGCAGATCTTGCAATGTTGAAGCAAACTCTCATTTTAAAGTTTGGAAAGACACCTGCCCAATACTTAAAAAGATTCAGAGAGTACAAAAAGAAAGAAGGTGGTACTTGGGTGTCTTATGTAAATGAATCCTTAAAAACCTTGACTGGCTTGGTTGAAGGTTAAAAGGTCTCTACTTTTGAAGGTATGATATGTCTTGTCATGCTTGAACATATTTTTGCATCTTCTTCCCCTGAGCTTAAGCAGCATTTGGCAGGTTCAAAGGAGATATATCCTAAGACGCTTGCCATAGCAACAGATTTGTGGGTGTCACATAGAGTGTCCCATAGGACAAGACTCATCCTGGTAAGCAGGAAGAGGGGGAAAAGTCCAACGATAAGGAGGGTGGGGAATCTGATAAAAATTCCACCCAGAAGGGCCACAAAAAGAAAAATAAGGGTAAGACACAAGAGAACTCACGGGGTAATGGAGGTCATCCTCCAAAACAGAACTCTGGTTATAATAAGCCTCCCTATGTAAACAGACCCAGTGTATCTTGTTTTGCTTGTGGAGCAACTGACCATGTGAAGGGGGACCCCAGATGTAAGGTCAAAACCTTGGGGGTCCACTCTGCTAATCTGGCCTTCTCCTCCTATGAGGAAGAAGAGATTACAGGGGCATCCTTCTCGACAGACTCCTTCCTCAGTGGGATAGATTCTGAGGTAGTTTTCATTTCCCTGGGTTCCTGGGAGCCTAAAGTCTCAGAGGCTTATGCTAGGATTCCAGATAATACCAACCACTACTTTAAAAACAGTGTGCTGATCAATGGAGTAGATACTCCAGCTCTTAGGGATAGTGGGTGTAGTCGAACTGTAGTGGATTCTACCTTGGTAGACCCAGAGGAAGTTGCCAGAGCTCCTCTGTTACCCAATAAATTGGCTGATGGCCCACCTCTCATGTTCCGAGTAATACCTGTAAATCTTACTATAAATGGTACAGCAGTCAGGATTCCAGTGAGCATACAGAAGAGTGTCCCAGGAAAGCTCTTGGTGGGAAATGATCTCAGAGCTTTAGGGCTTGTGGGAGATAAAGCCGAAAGACCCTGCACAAGGTCTCAAACAAGGGCAGCACTGGCCATGACCAATGCAGTGCCCCAGCCAAAGGGGAAACCCAAGGCTAAAGGAGTCCGAAAAACCAAAAGAGGGAAAGAAAACATTCCCCCTAACTCACCTAACACTGAGGTGGAGTGTCGGTATTGCCTTGTGACTTGCCCATGTCGTGTAGACGAAAAATTCTACCTAATAATGTAACTCTGTATGGATATAAAAACCAATACCAATGGATCTATTACTTGGAAGAATGGACCCAAACACGAGTTGCAGACCTCCTAAAGCCGGAAAGGGAAAGGCACGTTAACAACAGCCTTTGTCTTTTTGTATACAAAACAATAGTACATCCAAATAAGCACCAACCTCAATTGTGCTATTCTAAGCAATGAAGAACATCGTACTGGCTGGCGATACAGGATAGTCAACAGGATTGCAAGGAGGTCTGAGGTATCTGAAGAGCGACAAGGAAGATATACGCAGGATGAGAAATGGTAGGAGAAGCAGAAGAGTAAGATAAGAAGACGAATGGTTCCTTACCGTGTGTTTGAAAAGATCCAGTGACTGGATAACAGCAGGAAGGTAGAATACGCTGCTTAGGTAAGATCTGGGAGCCTCCACAAAGTGACAGGACTATTCTTGATGGCACGCGAACACCTAGAGGGCAGGAAGTTCCATATAGAACCCAGACGGCACGAGGATGCTCTCATTCACCCCTCCGTGTACCAGGAAGTCTCTAGTCCGTACCAGGATGAAACGAGAGAGGAGCTTCTGGACTTACTGTGCAGCGTAAACAACAGGTAAGGATCCAATTACTGGCAGTCCATTGGGCAATCCGAGTTGGCAACAGGTTGAGCAGCTCCAATCCAAAAACGAGAGATGAGGGAGTCCGTTGAAGAGTTCTGGGTTTGGTAACAGGCAGTCAGGTAAGAATCAGGAAGGAGTGGGAGGACAAAAAAATCAAAAGGGCAAAACAAGGTTCAGGAATATCAAGGCAGCAGAAGACCAAAAGGTAACTCAGAGCAGGAAAGGGTCAGGCAAGACGAAGTCCAATAAACAGGCCAGAGGTCAGGAAAACCAGGAATCATAGAAAGTCTAAACACAGAACGTAGCACACTTCAGCCAAAATCAGAAGCACTGACCAAACGGCAAGGAGGAGTTTAAAAGCTGTGAAGTCACATGATGGAACGTGCTTGCGACGACGTAGCCTGAATGTTTCTGCCCTAGTCTCCACAGCAACCGCCTTTGTGTCTTAAAGGGTGCATGCTTCCTGATAGCCAAGTATGTCAAGAGACGTGCACCGTATCTTGAAGCAGTATATTTCCTCCGATTAGAAAAAGGCAACAATCGTGCTTTCGTGAACACATTAGAGGCATGACAAGGTTTCCTTGTAAGAGAATGTTACGGAAGAGCGGATGAACCATAGTGAATCCTGACAGTACCCTTCCTCAAAGAACGCCTCCCCCGGCGGGAAGACCAAAAATCCTGTAACAATGCAAGGGCATAAATATGGGTGAAAGGTTCCCAGGTCCAATCCTTCCAGTCAACAAGAAAAAGCTGCACACCCCGTGACACTTTCGTGTCAAGGATCTGTTGTACTTCATACTCATCCAAACCTAATACGGGTAGTGGATGCTTCGGTGCTACAAACCTAGTCTCCCCTTAACAGGCTTAAGAAGGGAAATGTGGAAAACAGAATGTATGTTCCACGAATTCGGGAGTCTCAAACGAACAGCCATCAGATTGATGACATCAGTGATAACAAAAGGACCCATAAAACGGGGCAACAATGACTTTCTACCTGGCAAACGAAGATGTTTGGTTGACAACCAGACTTTCATATCTTTCTCATACAAGGGTGATCTCAACCGATGTGCATCAGCAAAATTCTTCGTGCAAAGTTGGACATTCAACAGATGTAATCTAATCCCAGCTTGTAGTTTAGTAAGAGACTGGACACATGACTGAGCAGCAGGGTTACTTGAAGTTGTTACAAGGGGTAGAGGCAGGGTGCGAAGATGATGACCATACAAAGCAAAAAACAGTGTCGCACTTGTGGCCGTATGTAACAAATTATTGTAAGCACACTCTGCCATAGGTAACAGCGACAACCAAGACCCCTGGTGTTGGAGCAGGAGACATCTCAAATACTGTTCCAAAGTAGCGTTCACCCGCTCTGTCTACCCGTCGGTTTGTGGGTGGTAAGCACTCAAATACCTGTAGTCAATGCCCAATGAAGAAGTTACTGCCCGCCAAAAGCGAGACGTAAATTGCGAACAACGATCTGTGATGATGATACTTGGTAGCCCAAAACACCTGAAGACCTGGTTGATGAACAATTCTGCTAACACTGGGGCTGATGGTAAACCCCGACAAGGAACAAACAAGACTGACATCGTCAAATAATCCACCAGAACCCAGATAGTGTCAAAACCTCAAATATGAGGCAGTTCTACAATGAAATCCATAGATATGGTCCACGGGATCTTAGGAACTGGTAAGGGTTGTAACAATCCCATGGGTTTGGCATGCAAGGTCTTACCCTGGGCACATACTGCACAGGAAGCTATGTATTGAGTGAGATCAGCCGACATATTCGGCCACCAACACCATCTGCGTAGCAGTTCTAAGGTTTTCCGAGTACCTGGGTGTGCTGAGAACTTGGAGTCATGACACCATTGCAAGGCCAATTTACAGGTCGCCTCAGTGGGCAGAAAAACCCTCACTTGAACATAGGGCAGGGAATGAATAATCCGGATATCATCCTTTATGATGGCCTGTGGATTTTGCTGCACCCAAGTATGCAGGAGAGACCTGAGGGATGAATTCACCGTACAACCACATACAACTTGATTGGGAAGCAAGAGAGAATCCTGGCCAGCACGCACAGTAGGATCCCCTGGTAGATGTGACAATGCGTCAGCTTTGGTGTGTCTAGCCCAGGACGATAGGTAATCGTGAACTTGAATGCAGAAAAGAATTCGTGCCAAAGTACTAGTCTGGCCATTGTACATTTCATGGACTGTATGGCCACTCAATTATGGTGGTCAGTATATACCTGGACTGGAATTAAAGTACCAAGTAAGTGGTGTTGCCAAACAACAAAGGAGTCCCGAACGGCCAAAAGCTCTCTCTCAGTGATAGTATAGTTTTGTTCATGGAGAATGAGTTTTCTTGAGTGATAGGCCACAGGATGGAGTTCCTGCGTGCCTGGCCAATGTTGTGACAAAACAGCACCTAGGGCAATATCCGATGCATCAGCCTCAACCACAAATGGTTGGGCTGAATCAGGGTGTTGTAACACCGTAGCTGTAGTAAAAGCAAGTTTTAGTGCATTTTAAAGCTGTATCAGCAGCGGTATTCCACACAAACTTCTGTTTGCTACTATTGAGGGCAGTAAGAGGTACAGCAATTTCTGAAAAAGACCTCACAAAACGCCTATAAAAATTGGCAATACCAATAAAAGATTCCAAGGCTTTCAGATCTTTTGGGACTGGCCAATCAAGAACCACACTAACCTTGGCTGTGCTCATTCGTATTCCGTGGTCAGCAATCTCATAACCAAGAAATTCCACAGAAGCAACATGGAATATAGACTTCTCCATCTTTGTGTATAAAGCATTTTCCCGTATACGTTATAGGACCAAACGTACATGTTGCATGTGGTGTTCATAAGAATTGGAATAGATCAAGATATCATCTAAGTAAATGATGAGAAACCTATCCATCATGTCCCTGAAAATATCATTAATAAAATGTTGAAAAGTTGCAGGAGCATTACATAAGCCGAACGGCATAACACAATACTCGAAGAAGCCATATTTTGTCTTGAACGCAGTTTTCCACTCATCCACCTCTTTAATCCTCACCAGGTTATATGCTCCTCTTAGATCCAGCTTGGTGAACATTTTTGATGAACCTAGCTGATCGAGAAGTACAGAGATTAGAAGAATGGGGTACTGGTTACGGATGTAATGGCATTCAAGGCACGATAGTCTATGCAAGACTGTAAATCCCCTTCCTTTTTGGGTACAAAAAACAGTGGTGATGCTGCTGGAGAGCGAGAGTGATGGATGAAACCAGAATGCAATGATTTCTCAAAATATTCTTTAAGAATAACATCCTTCTTTTGTGTGAAGGAATATATATGACCTGACAGAATCTTGGCTCCAGGCGCTAAATCAATGGGGCAGTCGTATGGTTGGTGGGGTGGAAGAAACTCAGCACCTTTAGCATTGAATACATCCACATAGCTTGTGTATTCTTTTGGCAATATAGTGGCCATGATGGTCCCTACTGAGGATGGAACCTTCAACAATGGCTGACACAGTGATTTTGGTTCAGTAACAGCAGAAAAACACAGAGCTTCACAATGAGAAGACACCAATTCCACTTCTCCTGATCTCCAATCCACTACTAGATTGTGACGTCTCAACCATGGTAATACCAAAAACAGCCAGTATTGTGGGGCAGCAATGAGATCGAAACACAGGGATTCAGTATGGCCACTGTTAGTAACCATAGTTAAACGAACGGTTTGTTCCATAACTAAACCGGACAGTAATATAGTACCATCCACGGCATTGAATAGTTCCGGATGAGACTTGGATACCACAGGGATGCCTATTTTCCGAGCAAAAGCATCATCAATATAGTTGCCAGTAGCTCCTGAATTGAGCGCTGCATCTATAAACCATTCATGATGAGGAGGGCAAGAACAATGGGTTGAAATGACAAATGTTTTTGAAGTCAGGGAGTCAAGAAGTGCTGAGCTCGACAGTTCGACCCCTTCTACTGTTGAACTTTGGCATTTCCCTGCCGCTTTGGCTTCTTATTACACGCCTTAAACAGATGTTCCGAGGAACCACAGTAGAAACATAGATTGTTTCTTTTTCTTGCCTCTCTTTCCTCAGCGGTCAAAGGACCACGCATAGCACCAATTTGCATGGGTTCTGGACCTCCAGAAACAGGAGCCGGAGAAGTCATGGCCAAAGGTACTAAGGGTCTCTTCTCCCTTTTCCTCTCTGCTCTCCTAGCATCGATTTGAAGCACCATATCCAGGAGTTTAGGGAATGTGGTAGGTACGATGTGTACTGTTGCCAAAGTGTCTTTTAAGGATTCAGACAATCCCTTATAGAACATGGAAGCTTTCTTATCTTCCGGCCAACCTGTCGCAGCTATGAGTTGGTTAAATTTAGCCAAATAAGCTAACAAAGATGAGTCACCTTGATGTAACCCCAAAAGTTCAAGATCCGTGGCTTGAGTATTATACCGAGTGTCAAATACTCGACTCATGGCTTCAATAAGGGCATCGCAGTCGAACAGCAATGGACTCCCTTGTTCCAATAACAGATTAGCCCATGAGGCTGGCGTTCCCCCTAGATGTGACAATAGAAAGACAGCCTTAGGCGTAGAATCAGGAAAAGAAGATGGTCTACAGAGAAAATGCAAGCAACACTGTGTCAGGAAAGGAAGAAGGCGATGGATATGGCAGGGGAAATGTGCACAAAATACACAGTAAACAACCTTGAATCTAACAACGTGCATTCAATACCCAAGACTCGTGTATACCACTATATGAAAAAGGAATGTAGGGTAAGCACTTAGAACCTCCTTATGACTGAAAGGAAAGCCGGCAAACTCCTTACCCACTATGCTATTACAGATACTGACAGCGCTAAGCCCACGTAGAGGGCAAGCAGGGACAGAATCTGTGAGCTGACACTCTAGACGGTACTGAATAAAGAATTTGGAAACAGTACTCACGAGGACCGGAATGACCACATGAATGCCAGTACTCACGAAGACCGGAAAGACCACTTGGATGTCCGTATTCACGAGGACCGGAAAGACCACTCAAAAGTCAGTACTAAACCCACAACCGTGTAAATCAAACAAGAACCCAGAAGGCAGTAAAGGCAAAGAGTGAGGATAACTAAATACCTAAACCCAAGTCAAGAGGCAAGAAGGAATAGTACAGTGTGGAAAACAAAAGATAATCACACAGGAGCTAGTTACAACAGCTTCCTTTACCTAATAATAAAATAGGAAATAAATGCAAAAGTGTAAAGGAAAACATGGCATGGATCCCAATAGAAGGTAAGGATCAGGAGCAGTGAAAACGATATCAAAAGGGAAACCTTCCCACCCATCCAAGGTGAAAAGGCAGGAAACTAAACCTGTAAAGGAAAGATTAATGCATCAAGTCTTTCAGTAGCAAAGGACAATTTCTAGGAAACAGTGAACACAGGCAATTGGGCTGCAGCAAAAGGAAAGCTCAGAGAAAGGCTGCCTGCAGACAGAGAAAGAGAGAAAGGGATTTCCAGAAGGCAGAAATCAATTAAGCATACAAATACGAATTCTAGGACAAGGAACAAGAAACACTAACTAGAAACTGGGCACAAAAAACTAGGAACCAGGAACAAGGGACCAGTCACGACAGGAACGCTGCAACAATGACCAGCGCTGGACTGAAGCAAACTGAGGCTTTTTAAAGCTGCTTAACAAGCACACCTCTCAGGTGTGCCGCCTGCTGCACCTGCAGCCACAGGTGTTGCCTATCCTCCACCCAACCTTGTCCTGCAAGGGAGGAGGTGAAGCAGTGAGCCAGGCATTCTGGGAAGCATAGTCAATCTGGAAAGCATAGTCATTAGATTAAAGTAGCATGCTGGCTGCCAAAAACCTGGAATGGATCCGGAAGGGAAGTAACTTGGAAAATAGGGTTTTAGTGCTCCTAATTCATCACAGTACTGTAGAGTAAGGTTCGGAGGAAATGTCCAGTAGGGAATAAACCCCAAACTATGCCCCCAAGTGGCGGGAACAGGAGCAAAGGGAGCGAGCCGTGACAGTATACCCCCTCCCACGGCCGACTCCAGGTGACCGTTACCCGCACAAAACATCTTCCTTCCACGACAGGAGCGCTTTGTCTTTGGAGGTAGCACTGAGGAAAACAATGACCCGCGGGCAAAAGTAGAAGGACTGGAATGCATAGAATCAGGCCGCAGTTTATAAGAGTCATAGGCAGGAATTTGGTGAGGAAGAGACTCATGGGTCGAAGAAAGGCATGAAGGACTTGCAGGACCCGAAGCAGAGGTGGAAGGTCCAGGAAGCTTAGTCACTGGAAGAGGATATGCATACATCTTTGAGGAAAGAGGCAGGCTGGTGCTACATGCCTTAAACAACGGTAGAAGTTCTGTTAGCCTCACTGCCGAGAGTGGACACACAGGAGGTGAGGAAACAGCAGGTTTCAGGAAATGTTTATGTTCGGAAGAGGAAGGTGGCGGCTGAGGTAGAGGTTCGGATACTCTGTCATCCATCTGGGTAAAGGTTTGTGGTTGAAAGTGACAAAGATTCGCCTGCATATGTTCCATGCCTTGGAGGTCTGGAGATCCAATGGGTTGTACGAGGCTGGCACTCCCGTTGACAGTCATGTAGCCAGTCAAGTAGCCACCTTGTTGCACATGGGATACAACCGCAGGAACGTTTGGCATATTGATAGGAGTGTTAGACGCAGTACTCGGAACATCAGGCATACTAGCAGCGGGAGCAAAAACAGGCACATCTTGAACTGCAGCAGACATTCCCCTCCTTTGGCTACTAGCACCCAACTGGCGCTGAAGCTGGAGGGCCGTGCCCGTCCCTTCCCTCAGGCTCATGTGGGATCCGGCAACAAAAGGGTTGTCAAGCAGTTGATCCAAACCGGACTCCAAACGCGGACCGTCCAGCCCGCTATCCTGGTCGGCTACTCGTTCGGTGACTGGGCCGTGGCGGATGGCATCCGTTTCTCTCTCGTAATACTCCAGGCAAGTCCAGCGGCCTCGCATGTAAGGCCCTCCCGAGTCGTGATCCGGCTTGATGTTTCTGAAGAGAGAGCTGGCAGAAGTCTCAGGCTCAGATGTTGCATATTCGGGAGGCGCTGATGCTACAGTCAAGTATTTGGGAGAATTGTTTTGTGTACAAGGCAGACATTCTGGTAATCCCCCTGAAGCATAAGAAGGGCAAGATGGACGTTCATCAGTAAATGGTTGGGATTCAGGAGGAATCTCTGGAGCAGAAGAATATGCAGCAGGATCTGACAGTGTAGACAGGTACACCTCCGATATTGGCAGCGAGGCTGAGCAGGATACAGGTCTCTCATGAACTGAAGCCAAACTAGCAGTAGGCTCTGGGACCGAAGACATGCACTTAGAATGTACTACCGGAGGCTCCATGGCTGAAGGATAATCTGCTGGATGAGTCACTGTAGCCGAAGACAGACATGCCAGAGGAAATTCTGAGGCTGAGGGCATGCAAGCCGGAGCCATCTTGTTAGCTGAAGACAAACTTGTCAAGGTCTTTGGCTCTGACTGCGTACATGGTGAAGGCTCTTGGGTGACTGGCAGACATAGCAATTTTTTATTGATCGAAGATACGTGTGCCAATGATGACTGCAGAGCTGTGGACAGGATTATTGAAGAGTCAATGGTAGTAGGAGGACAGTCTGAAGTCCCAGAAGTCGACAGACACACTTGTGGTTCAGGAATGGAAAGCCCCTTTAAGGCAGTTGACCCCTTGGCACCAGTAACCAAAGTCTGAGCTGTGTCCCTGCCGTCCCTCTCCTTAGTGGATGACACAGAGTCTCTTCCTTTGTAGAAGTCAAAATCAACCAGAGGAATCACCATAGTAAAGTCTCTGTTAATCAGGATTTCGTCAATTGACCATTCCTCTGTCTTAGCTTCTGAAAGTGGCTGATTAACAATCAACAGTTCAGGGATCGCCTGCCGGGTTTTTGGTTCAGTAATCTGTGGAATGAGTCCATCAAAACATGAATTCTGCACTGTCTTTGACTGCTCGTAGTGACCGAAATTGGCAGAAGGAAGAGCGAACACAGAGGTAGCATTGTTTTACACATCAGCTTGAATGTCTACTTCAGTCTCAGCAGCTAGATCAAGGGCAGAACCTAAGCCTACAGTTGTGACTGATTCTGTGTATGCCACCATTGTGGATTGTGTTTGGAAATCAGAAGCATGTATGTGTTCAAGCTCAGAGTTATGACAAACTGCTACACAGGAAGCCTCAGGTAAAGGAGTGGCTTGTGAATCTTCAGCTAACAGCAATTCCTGACAAACGGTAGGACAGTTGTCAGAACCTGTGCCCTGAATAAGCGCTGTGCTTGAAAAAAGACTTTCACTCCCAATAGATCTTACATATTGACAAGTATCATGATTTACAAAAGTCTCCGCACTCAGGGACTGAACAGTATTCACTTCATCAACGGATAAAGTTGGAGGTGCATTCAGAAAAGACTGTAACATCTTATTCTCCTCTTTTAAGGAAATGTATTCTTGTTTTAACTCCTCAAATTCTGCTTTTAGCATGTCCCGCATTAACTGTACATCCCTATCAGTAGGCACAGGGGAAGGCATGGTGGCATCAGGGCTGGATCCTGCCCTAGCCATCTGGAAGTGCACTGATTGTATATTGTCATCTACTGCTTGCAGGTCTTGTGATCTATACTCTCTCTTACCAACGTGGTCTGTGTTTCTTTTAAGCAGACTATTGACATCAGACCCCTTGGCATTAGAGACTACAGTAAGAACCTGTGCAGAGGAGTAAGCTGTAGACTGAGGGTAGAAAACAGAAGATATGCAAGGAACCCCTCCATTCTTCATGCTTGAATCATGAAACTGTTCAATCTGAGGTAAAGCACAACCGGAGTCATGGGGTTCAATAACAGAGGTACTTGTGTGTATAAATTCTACCAGTGTGTTGTTTTCCACTGCTAAGGCTTGTGCGGACAAAGACTCTGGATCAGAATTAAAGACAGAGCTAGGATCAGGCAATGTAGGATGGGCCACCCAGTGGGAAAAATACTTTGCACGTAAATACCAATTCGTGTCAAGGAGTTCATTTAAATCAGGAGCAGAGATTCAATTTTCACAGGTAATTGTAAAGGAAGCTTTCTGTATAAACTTGTTAGAGGCCTTGCTGCCTTTCCTTCGTAATCTGGCCATGTTCAAACGGGAACAACGGCTGGTCATTCTGTCAGGAAAGGAAGAAGGCGATGGATATGGCAGGGGAAATGTGCACAAAATACACAGTAAACAACCTTGAATCTAACAACGTGCATTCAATACCCAAGACTCGTGTATACCACTATATGAAAAAGGAATGTAGGGTAAGCACTTAGAACCTCCTTATGACTGAAAGGAAAGCCGGCAAACTCCTTACCCACTATGCTATTACAGATACTGACAGCGCTAAGCCCACGTAGAGGGCAAGCAGGGACAGAATCTGTGAGCTGACACTCTAGACGGTACTGAATAAAGAATTTGGAAACAGTACTCACGAGGACCGGAATGACCACATGAATGCCAGTACTCACGAAGACCGGAAAGACCACTTGGATGTCCGTATTCACGAGGACCGGAAAGACCACTCAAAAGTCAGTACTAAACCCACAACCGTGTAAATCAAACAAGAACCCAGAAGGCAGTAAAGGCAAAGAGTGAGGATAACTAAATACCTAAACCCAAGTCAAGAGGCAAGAAGGAATAGTACAGTGTGGAAAACAAAAGATAATCACACAGGAGCTAGTTACAACAGCTTCCTTTACCTAATAATAAAATAGGAAATAAATGCAAAAGTGTAAAGGAAAACATGGCATGGATCCCAATAGAAGGTAAGGATCAGGAGCAGTGAAAACGATATCAAATGGGAAACCTTCCCACCCATCCAAGGTGAAAAGGCAGGAAACTAAACCTGTAAAGGAAAGATTAATGCATCAAGTCTTTCAGTAGCAAAGGACAATTTCTTAGGAAACAGTGAACACAGGCAATTGGGCTGCAGCAAAAGGAAAGCTCAGAGAAAGGCTGCCTGCAGACAGAGAAAGAGAGAAAGGGATTTCCAGAAGGCAGAAATCAATTAAGCATACAAATACGAATTCTAGGACAAGGAACAAGAAACACTAACTAGAAACTGGGCACAAAAAACTAGGAACAAGGGACCAGTCACGACAGGAACGCTGCAACAATGACCAGCGCTGGACTGAAGCAAACTGAGGCTTTTTAAAGCTGCTTAACAAGCACACCTCTCAGGTGTGCCGCCTGCTGCACCTGCAGCCACAGGTGTTGCCTATCCTCCACCCAACCTTGTCCTGCAAGGGAGGAGGTGAAGCAGTGAGCCAGGCATTCTGGGAAGCATAGTCAATCTGGAAAGCATAGTCATTAGATTAAAGTAGCATGCTGGCTGCCAAAAACCTGGAATGGATCCGGAAGGGAAGTAACTTGGAAAATAGGGTTTTAGTGCTCCTAATTCATCACAGTACTGTAGAGTAAGGTTCGGAGGAAATGTCCAGTAGGGAATAAACCCCAAACTATGCCCCAAAGTGGCGGGAACGGGAGCGAAGGGAGCGAGCCGTGACACACTGATTCAAAAAGGTGCGGTAAATCCTGGGATCCCCACTGAACCTTTCTGGTTGGGCCAGAGGAAACTGAGCCGTCATATACACTGGTCCAGAATCCTGCCTAGAGGGGCCAAACCAGCACCCAAGGTTGTGTCCCCTCGGGAGCCGGGGTCCAGTCGGTTGCATACCAGCTTGCAACTCGGCGATACGCTGCTGGGTAGAAGCATGAGCAGCAGTCATATCCGCACGTAACTCTGTAACCATTTGCAAGATTTGGGCTAAGTGCTTGTTTGGGACCATGGTTAAGGCTTCTGATTATGTCAGGATTGCTTTGTGACTTGCGCACATCATGTAGACGAAGAATTCTACATAAAAATGTAACCCTGTGAATGGATATAAAAACCAATAACAAGGGATCTATTACTTGGAAGAATGGACCCAAACACGAGCAGCAGACCTCCTAAAGCTGGAAAGGAAAAGGCACGTTAACAACAGCCTTTGTCTTTTTGTATACAAAACAATAGTACATCCAAATAAACACCAACCTCAATTGTACTATTCTAAGCAATGAAGAACATTGTACTTGCTGGCAATACAGGATAGTCAACAGGATTGCAAGGAGGTCTGAGGTACCTGCAGAGCGACAAGGAAGATATACGCAGGATGAGAAATGGTAGGAGAAGCAGAAGAGTAAGATAAGAAGAGGAATGGTTCCTTACCTTATGTTTGAAAAGATCCAGGGACTGGATAACAGCAGGAAGGTAGAATACGCTGCTTAGGTAAGATCCGGGAGCCTCCACAACATGACAGGACTATTCCCAATGGCACGTGAACGCCTAGAGGCCAGGAAATTCCATGTAGAACCCGACGGCACGAAGACGCTCTCATTCACCCCTCCGGGTACCAGGAAGTCTCTAGTCCGTACCAGGATGAAACGAGAGAGAAGCTTCCGGACTTACTGTGCAGCGTAAACAACAGGTAAGGATCCAAATACTGGCAGTCCATTGGGCAATCCGAGTCGGCAAACAGGTGGAGCAGTTCCAATCCAAAAACGAGAGATGAGGGAGTCTGTTGAAGAGTTCCGGGTTTGGTAACAGGAAGTCAGCTAAAAATCAGGAAGGAGTGGGAGGACAGCAAAATCAAAATGGCAAAGCAAGGTTCAGGAATATCAACGCAGCGGAAGACCAAAAGGTAACTCAGAGCAAGCAAGGGTCAGGCAAGACAAAGTTCAATAAACAGGCCAGAGGTCAGGAAAACCAGGAATCATAGAAAGTCTAAACACAGAACGTAGCGCACTTCAGCCAAAATCAGAAGCACTGACCAAACTGCAAGGAGTTTAAAAGCCATGAGGTCTCGTGATGGAACGTGCGTGCGATGACGTAGCCTCAATTTTTCTGCCCTAGTCTCCACAGCAACCGCCATTGTGTCTTAAAGGGCGCATGCTTCCTGATAGCCATGTATCGTGCACCGTATCTTGAAACAGTATATTTCCTCTGATTAGAAAAAGGCAACAATCGTGCTTTCGTGAACACATTAGAGGCATGACATGGTTTCCTTGTAAGAGAACGTGACGGAAGAGCGGATGAACCATAGTGAATCCTGACATGGAGGTAGTTGGTCAAACACCAGGACATGATGAGGAGGTGATGATACCTGAAGTATTCGACCCAAATGACCATCCTGAACGAAAAGATATATTAGTAGAAGGTGGTCCTGATGTCAGTCTAGAAAAATGGATACCTCTCATGATTGATGGAAAACGTATTTCGGTGGCCGTGGGCCAACCGTCTCATGCACGATATGACAGACATATAGGTTTCAGAGTTTGCCAATGAACAGCCATTTTGATGTAACAAGGATCGCCATTTTGTTTTTTAACAATTGCTCATTGCTTTCTGTTCTTATTGCTTCGCAGCACATTTTCTGCTTACACTGCTCGACTGTTAAACATTGTTGTCTGAACGTGAAAGGACAAGGCTGCAGGGCCGCGAGGCTAACAAGAGTTCATTGAAACACAACGTAGGCAGTGCCAGGAAGGAATGCCCGGCTCCCTCCCGAATGTAGCCTTGAAGCAGAGCTGCAGGGCATTTAATCATTTCGCAGCTGCCAGCCAGTCTCGTTATATGGTAGAACATGTTAGAATAAAGCAGCTAAAAGCCTGAATTATGCTCTTCTTACGCCCCCCTTTCCCTGAGCCCTGTAGAGCGTGTCGGCTCCCAGGACACAAATAGCACCTCATAGATAGCAAGGTCTGGAATGTGACTCTTCCCCCGTATGTAGCTCGCTTCCAAGAACAGAAGCACTGTGTTCTGTTCAACAACTAAAAGATGCCTCTGCACTTGCAAATTGCATATTGTTACTAGAATAGATATTTGAAGGTGTCATAATTGTCGAAAGTGTCCATCATCACACTGAGTTCAAAGAAACCCAATAAAGGGGGGTGTTAAACATGTCATAGCTGATTGTATGATATGCATTTTGTATATATGTAACTGATGTACGTAATTCACTCTCTTGCGTCCCTCGAGGTCTAGAGATACACGTCGCGGGGCGTGAGACCGAGTTGGCCAACTGAGACTATTTGCTTTGCAATAAACCCTAGCTTTGGGAATACAACCTCATGTCTGGCGTATCTATCGTGTGTGGTGACTTGCCTTGTTTCCATAGATGTAAGGGATCCTAGGAGCCCCTTTCAAGATGGCGCCCGAATAGAGACCCTCCCCCACTTGTTCCATCGCATACGTTGTAATTGAGTCAAGGCGGAGAACGGCGAGGACGGGACGATCGAGCCAGGATCAAGAGGTGTTCGGGGCGCCCAGTAGAAGTGATGAGAGATTCCTTTGCAGATCTGCACACATCTGATCCCTGATCGACTACCCGGCTAGAGAACAAGGAGGCGAGGGTCCCGAAATGAGGAGGAAGCCAAGAAACGCAGACACAACGTCATTGGTTGTGTCAGTATACCTACGACTTGTGTCCGGAAGGACAAATTGATTTATCAGGTGAGTCATTCCCCGATTCAAAGTAATCCTGATATTGGTTGAGAGTTGACTTTGCAAAATCAAACGCCCTAGGTAAGGTTGATTAACCAGGGGGAAGGTTGAAACATGCCTGGGGTATTGTCCACCCTAGCTGGGTTTTTCCGCTGTGGTAGACAATCTTTGGAAGATGGCCAAATTGCACCACCTGGGGGAACGCCAGCAAATGAGATGTATGTGAAGTTTGGAGTGGATGCAATAATATTCTGTGAGACTTGGCATAGGCAAACCAGAAAGCAACAAGACCATCAGTGGCCGATTCATGGTAGTTTTGAGATAGCGAGAATAGATAACCTCGAAAGGGTGTTGATTAGAAAGAAAGCGCGTCCTGCAGCATTTCATATCGTTAAGGACTGGAGAAGGGAAGCAATGCTCCGCTTTAGAAGTAGAGCAAAGCATGCGGGCAGGCATAAATCTAAATGTGAAGTAGCGGAAGAAAAGGAAGAGGAGGAGTGAACTGAGAGTCTAAGGAGGTCAGGTAGACGTGACCAGTTGAATATAGAAAAAATATACCCACAACGAGAATTGCACATAGCAGATGAATTGATAGAAAACATATTGATCCATACAAAACAAGGCCCAAGATCAGAAGCGAGGCCAAACACGTCAGTAACTAGTGCCCAAACCCCGCCCGGAGCTCAAACTCTCCCGCCTGTAGCTCAAGCCCTCCCACAGCCACAGACCGCACACGTAACACTTCCTATTAGCCAACCAGGCCCACAGCAGACACTCCCCGTTCCCATTGTCCCATCCGCACCTCCCGCCTTAGATACAGACTCGGTACCGTCCGTCCCTCCTGGGGTTGAAGTTGAAATCACAGGGGCGAGAGGCGGGACTGAACAAAGTAGATTCACAAGGGTAACTCGCAGTGGGATCAGCAAAGAAAGGAAGGTGGAATTGCAGCAACAGGCAGAAATGTACATAGACGGAATGATGGGACGACAACATTGGCTTCGATATATGACTTCCGAAGAAGCAACGAAAGACAGGTAGTGTTGGAATGCATGGGTGAATAGTGGGTGGAGAGATGGAAACAGTTAATTGGGAAATTACCACCGCAGCGATTGTTGGATTTGAATGCATTAGCACGCTGTAGGGAGAGGGATGAAGAAGTGAGAGAACATGTATATGGACTTTTTGAACTTAAAGATGAATTAGATAATGATTATGCCGAAATGTTTACTGCACCTGGGTACAGGGGTAAGGATATCGGGAGACATAGGAAGGAAGCTGTAGAGCCGTATATACAACGACGACATTCAATGTTGTCAGTGCAGAGGGGCGACAAGTTGAAAGTATGTATACGAGAAGCGTTTAGATGGATGTCGGATCCCAGTATCCCCACAATGGAGATACATGAGATATTTGATGAATATTCCATGCCCATGAAAAGAAAAGCACTGCAGTCGATGGCTAAACATTTACTAGACAAAGATATAAAAAATGACAAGGCCAGCCCACCTGAAATAATGGCAGTATATAAGAGAGCACTAGAGCGAGGGACAGAAGAAACAGCCCTATCGCTTGATCTGGGAATATTATTGCACATAAGAGAAGGGGGAGGGACAGTAAGTGGAGCATTTCTTATGAGAGAGGTCCCACCTACCTTTGAGCCCAAAGTAGAGGTTCCCGCAGTGGGCAACGTAGCGGCGCAGGTAACACCAGCCCATTATACCGCCCAATAAGCACATGTCCCCTTTTCCAGACAGGAGGTGAACAATATAAAGCAGACGATCCCCGATATAAGAAAGAATCCTGCAGGGTTTTACAAGGAAGTAGAGTCCTGCCTACAATCATCTGTGCTTACCATGGGTGACATAGACCTAATATTCCCAGTGATCCTGCCAACAGACATATGGAAGCAAATTAGAAAGGTGGATGACATAACGACCTTTGGCGCCACATGGGCGGACTTGATAATAGAAGACAGGAATAAAGCGGTTGGAGGAACACCGGGACCGAACCTGGTAGCATTACCAGCACGCATAGTACAGAAATTAAAAGAAATTGTCCCAGAGAAAAGAATTCAATGGGACAAATTGACTGCATGTGTACAAGGCAAGGATGAGTTAGCTACATATTATTTTAACAGGTTTGAAGAAGTATTTACAGACTTCAGTGGGCAGGATGTGAGCTCGGAAGCGGGGAAGAGGTTATTTGTAGACAAATTTGTGGGGGGGTTAAAACTTCCAATCCAGAACCTAATAATGACATCAGAGAGTGCATGGCAAGCAAAAACGCTGGGCGAAGTATTACACATGGCCCAATATTATGAGAACAGAGTGACTGCAAAGAAAGAAAAAGAGGTGAAGGATAGGATAAATCTAAAAACACGGGTGCTACTACAGCAAGTAGCAGGACATAATAGAGGGAGAGGGAATGCACAAGGAAGGAGTAATTCGAATATGCATGGGACCAAATCAGTGTGCGTATTGTAAGGAGGAAGAACACTGGAGAGCGCAATGTCCACATCTGCAGAATAGAAATGGGTCTGGTCAGAGGAGACAGCACCGAGGGCACCAAGGAGCGAATGGTCCAAATAGGAATCATATGCAGCAGCACCACAATAATGGAGGTAATCAAAACCAATCCCAAAACCAAAGTGCCCCTAACCAGAGTCAGTGACAGCAAAACCAACAGCATGGAAACCAGAGTGGGGAAATAGAGGGAAGAGTGGCAACGTATTCGATACACAGCCATACACATATTACAGTAATATTAATGATTACACATCGGACGATGTGTTATTTCCCCAATAGGACAGCCCAGGACAGGGGTCGGAACCAGTGTCTATTCCTGTCAATCAGAGGGGACCCTATGTAGAAATGAGAGTCGGAAATGAGGAGCACCGCTTCCTTGTAGATACAGGAGCGCAAAAGTGTTCAATAGACCATCACTTGGTTCCGTATGTACCACTGTCAGGGCAAAAGAATGTTTCCGTAGGGTTCGCAGGTACACCAGTCATAAACCCAGTGTCCCAACCAGTCCCAGTTACTATAGGACCATTCACTGAACATTGTTCTTTCCTTTTAACAGAAAATTGTGGGGAGAACCTGTTGGGATAAAATTTGTTGAAAAAGTTAGGTTCCGTTATACATTGCACGGCAGACGGGGTGTTCCTAAAGTTGCCCCTGTGTCAGAATTCATGTCTGAAACTTTACCAGGAGAACTAAGTAAAGTGCCAACCTGTATATGGGTAATGCATGACAACGATGTAGGATGCTTGAAAATAGAGCCAGTAAAGATCATTTTGAAAGAGGGTGTTACACTACCGCGAATTCCCCAATACAGAATTTCGACTGAAGGTGCGAAAGGATTGAAGAGTATTGTTATAGATTTGGTGAAATTAGGGGTGATTGAAGAGATTACAG
Source organism: Ambystoma mexicanum (assembly GCF_040938575.1). Classification (NCBI taxonomy): domain Eukaryota; kingdom Metazoa; phylum Chordata; class Amphibia; order Caudata; family Ambystomatidae; genus Ambystoma; species Ambystoma mexicanum. Next base: position 127,526,757 of record NC_090938.1, read on the forward strand.
GCAGTACATGCAACAGCCCGATTCTTCCAGTTTATAAAAAGGAGGCAATGCGGTACCATACCGTTTCATAATTGATTTGTGCGCGCTAAACAAGGTAGTAGATCCACAATTTCCTTTAGTGCCAGATGTCACTACAATATTGACAATGATACCTGTCTCAGCAGAATACTTTAGTGTAGTTGATCTAAAAAATGCATTCTTTAGCATTCCGGTGGACGAGGACAGCAGATATTTGTTCGCGTTTACATTAGGAGGACGATCATTTACATTCACGTGGATTCGGCAAGGTTACACGGAAAGTCCGAGTATTTACAGTAGAGCATTGAAAGAGCAGCTAGACATGCTAGAATTACCAGTGGGTTGCGTACTCTTGCAATACATAGACGATCTATTATTAGCTGCTGACACAGAGGAGATTTGTAAAGAAAGCACTGTATTACTACTATTACACCTAGCGGCAAATGCCATAAAGCTAGTTTTTTTTTGTGAAAATCAAGTTTTATTAGGTTTCGTACATGTGTTACAACAATACAGAACATATTTAAACATGAATAAACAAGAAACCAGTTATAACCCCCCACCCCTTCCCACCCCCCACCAGTTCAAGTTCTCAATAATTACTTATTTCACAGGCTCTGAAAAGAGCGTAGCAATGTCTACATGATGTGCACTTAGCACGCCGAAGTCATGGGCCGAGCTTTGAGGGACTCGTAGTTAGATTAGTGAACAATGGACTGACGCCCCCTGGGGGGAGTTCTCCGGGTCTGGTGCTTAAGATTATACTGGGCGGCCGTATTTTCGAAGAAGGGGAGCCATATTTCCTCGATGTTGGATCTAGATTCATCAAGTAGATGAGTGAGAAATTCCATGTCGTAAATGGCCCATACCTTGGTTACCCATGCTTTTTCCTCGGGCATTCCGGGGTTCTTCCATTTTTGCGCCAGGCAACACTTGGCCGCCACCAACATAACCTGCAGCCTGTGGTCATGGGTATTTTCTTGATCATCTCAAGCGTCAATTCCGAAAAGGAGAAGCCAGGGGCAGGAAGGCCGCTCCACCCCATCTACCCCCTTAATCCAGGTCAGTACCTCCTCCCAGTACTTTTGGACCACCGGGCACCTCCACCACATGTGAATATAATCCCCCCACTCGGTCTTACACTTCCACCAATGTGGGTCGTACCCTGGCCTCATTCTAGCAATCCTCTGCGGGGGGTAGTGCCAACGATGCAATACCTTGAGGGCCTGGTGGCGATACTGGAGTGAGGCCGTGGAGCGATTGGCCCGCCTGCACATTTCCCCCCACCTCTCGTTGTCGATTTTCACGCCCAGGTCCTTTCCCCATTGTATGCGTGCAGGTGGGGGGTCTCTTGGGACAGAAAAGAGGAAGAGCTTGTAGAGGCGGGATATTATTCCCTTGGAGCCCCTCGCAGAGAGGAGGACTTTTTCAAAGTCTGTGAGGTCTCTCCTAAGGGTGTCCCCCAAGGATGGTTCGGTGAGGACCCCCTTAAACTGGAGATAGCGAAAGGGGGACAGGGTGCCTATCCCCAGGGCCTCTTCCAGATCTTTCAAGGGCAAGAAAGAGCCCCCCACCCAAAGGTGACCAGTCCTGCTAAGGCCTGCCTCGAACGACGTCTGGTACGCCGCTGGCTCTGCTATCTCGGCCAGAAAGGGGGGGCCCAAATACAGCTTAATGGGGAGGGCCAGGTTGCGAGCCAGCGGTAGTAACCCCCTCCCTTAACCCCCTCCCTCCTTCCATAGGGACCACAGCAATTTTAGGACTGGGTGATACAAAACACTTCTAGGGATCTTCCTCCTTGGGACCCAGAGCCATTCCTCTATAGTGACGGGCGCAAGTGGCCCGTTGTCCATGGCTACCCATTTTTTTTTCGTACCCGGGGCAAAGTGGTCAGCCAGGACCCTCAGTTGGGAGGCCCTGTGGTATGTTTCTAAGTCAGGGTATGCCACCCCTCCATCCTCCTTCTGTCTGGTTAGCACCTCGTAGGAGATTCTATGTTTTTTACCTGACCAGAGAAAATTGAGGAGGACTCGCTTTGTTTCCTTGAAAAATGTTTTGGGGATCAGCACCGGGAGCATTTGGAAGAGAAATAAAAACTTGGGAAGGATTACCATTTTTATGAGGTTGAGACGTGCCATCCAGGAGAGCCCCGACCCTGTCCTTCGCTCTATGTCTTTCCTGATTGCTGACCAGAGGGGGGGGGGGGAAATTGACCAGGTATAAGCCCTCGGGATCACGGGTGACCTGGACCCCGAGGTACCGGAATCCGTCATCCCTCAGCCTAAAGGGGAGCCTGTTAACAAAGGCCATCTCTGAATCTGGTAAGTGTCCCCCTATAAACGCCACCGATTTCTCAAGATTGACTTTGTACCCCGATAGGTCCCCGTAGCGCGAAAGGCCCTGGAGCATTCGGGGGACTGTTTGGGATGGGTTTGTGATATAGAGTAGTGCATCGTCTGCAAACAGGCAGATTTTGCATTGCATCTCTCTGACCTGTACTCCCCTGATGGCCACATCGTTACGGACCGAGACTGCCCATGGTTCCATCACAAGTGCGTAGATTAGTGGGGACAATGGGCATCCCTGCCGTGTACCATGTTCAAGGGGGAATGTTCTCGACTTGGTCCCATTTGCCACCACTCTAGCGGAGGGGGAGGAGTAGAGCGCGGAGATCCAACCTAGCCACCTCGGGCCCATACCCAGAGTCGTAAATACCTCCCTCATAAAAGCCCAGCTGAATCTGTCGAAGGCCTTCTCCGCGTCAAGGGCCAGTAGAAGCGTGCCTTCGTCACGGACCCCTCTCGAGGCAAGTACATGAAGCGTCTTCCGCATATTGTCGGAACCCTGCCTGTTTAAGACAAATCCCGCTTGGTTGGGGTGTACCAGGCACGGGAGGCAGCCCTCTAGTCTGGAGGCCAGGATTCTAGCAAAAATCTTAGCATCCAGATTGAGGAGTGAGATGGGTCTATAGGACCCACATTCCATCTGGTCCTTGCCGGGTTTGGGTATAACAGTGATGAGGGCCTGCAGAAATGTCGGTGGGATGGAGTCCCGATTCCTGATCTAGTTAAACAATTTGGCCAGGGGTTTCAGCAGGACGGGTTGGGTCTGCTTATAAAAATGGGCTGTATAGCGTCATCTCCCGGTGCCTTTCCCACCTTTAGTCTCTTGATGGCGCCCTCCACCTCCTCCTCCGATATCTCCCTCTCCAGGACCTCTAGCTCCATGTCGGACAGCCTAGGCAGAGGGTGTTCTGCCAGGTATGCGCAGATGTCCTCCAGTGATTCGCCTGCCTTTTTAGAATAGAGTTTGCTGTAATTATCAGCGAAATACTCCACTATTTCCTCCCGCCCCCGTGAATCCCACCCGCTCCATCCCTGAGACGAGTGACTCCTCTCTCAACCCTACAGCCCCAAGCCCTCTGCGCAAGTAGGGTCCCCACCTTGTCTCCCCGTTCATAGTACCTCTGCTTAGTGTATCGCATTTTCTTGATAACTTCCCCTATGAGGACTCTATGGAGTTCCTGTCTTTTACCCTGCATCTCCTCCAAGAGAGCCCCATGATCGACCCCTGGGAGGCCCAGTCTGGCTCGCAGAGCGCCCAGCTCTGCACAGAGTTTACCCTCGATTATGCCCCTTTCCCATTTACGTCTCGAGCCCTCCGCTATGAGAAGGCCCCTGAAGGTGGCTTTTGCGGCATCCCACACCAGGGACATATCCGTCTCACTGGTGTCGTTTGTCTCAAAGTAGGCCAACATTTCCTGTCTCATGAAATTACAAAATACCGGGTCCCTGAGAAGTGTATCATTGCAACGCCATCGGGAGGATCTTGGGGAGATGGGCAGTGACCAGTTAGCTATGAGTAGTTCATGGTCCGACCAATTTATGGCTTCCAACTTCGGCTGTTGTGCCACCCCGTTCCCCTCTTCCGAGATTAACAAAAGGTCAATTCTGGTGAAGGTGCAATGTTGGGGTGAAAAAAAGGTGTACCCATCCTGGCTCGTATGTGCTTTGCACCAAACATCCACCCAATAGTGCTCTCTCAGGAGGGCCTGCAGGGCCAGATTATCCTTGGACATACCCTTGGGTGTCCCCCCTCTCGCGGACCACTAGTCAAGCCTTGGATCCATTATAAGGTTGAAGTCCCCGCCCAGTATCATGGCTCCCTCTGCCCATTCATCCATGACATGAAAGACCTGGGTGAGGAAATGTATTTGTTTTGAGTTGGGCGCGTATAAAGTGGCCAGGGTAATGCGCTCTCCCTCGCAGGTTCCCTAAATACCCAGGAATCGACCACCAAAACCCCTCTTAGTTTCTACATCTGTGAGACGGAATGCCCTGCTCAGGAGGATTCCCACCCCTTCCTTCTTAGAACTTCTATGTGAGGCCCAGTAATTACACCCAATATCTTTCCCCTTGATCTTCGATTCCCTACCCTGCCTGTAATGCGTCTCCTGTAGGAAGAGAACCGTTAGGTGTTGCTTACGGAACATGTTGCTCGTGAGAGATCTCTTATTCTGGGAATTAAGGCCCTTGACGTTCAACGTGCCTATCTTTCCTTCAATCATTATCCTTTTTCGTTGCGCGCACTATAATCACCTCTAAGTGTCTGCTACTCGGAGCCCGTTGCAAAACAAGTGTCCATAGTTTGAGCTGGTTTTCCCCCTCACCTCGAGCCCCGCAAGGAGCACCCCCCCTCCCCTCCCTTCCCCCCTTTTACCCATTTTGTGGGGCGTTCACCGCCGGGTCCCCAGGTGGGGATGTGACTGGCAACGAACCACCAGGGTCGCTTCCCTGGCCCCGGGAAAACAAATTCTTAGGTGTAGCGCTTTCCAACATGCCTTTCTTCGTTAAGTACCGGCCCTTTCTGATCAGCGGTGGGAGCTTGCTGTAGTGTCTCCCGAGCCAAGCGCCCCTCCGCCTTAGTACTTGATCGGGCCCCTTTGCCCCTGACGGGGCGTGTCACGGCATGAGGCCTGGGGAGTCACCGACAGTTTTCTGTGTGGAGTCACTGTGTAACTTTCTATGAAACCATACAACAGCCTCTAAATGGGCAACACTTCAACCCTGACCGAAGTCAATTGAACAAAGAACTCCCCACTGGGCGTGGGAAAAACACACTATGACCGGCGGGCTCCATGAGTCGTCGCGTGCCCCTGTGGGATGTAGATCAAGCCTTCTGCACAGAAAGATGAGCCTTATCTGCCGCTTGTGCGATCATGTAGGGTCCCCTCGATCAGTGGGGGGATGTTTGGTTTTCTGACATTTGCGTGAGCCTTTGACCTTTAGCTTCCCCTGGGAGAGGTCTGGGCCCCGAGGGGCAGGAGGGCGATCTCCGTCGGTTTCGTTTCGATTTTCTGATGGTCCCGCAATGTCGCCTGTGAGATCCTCAGTGGCCCTTCGGATTTCCGCCTCCGTGACTAGTTGGTACCTCTGGCCCTGCCATTCGAATGCTAGGTGAAATGGATGGCCCCAGCGATAGCGTGTCCCCTTTTCTTGTAGCCACCTGGTTATAGTGCCGCATTTCTTTCTCATCTGGAGAGTGAGGGACGAGAGATCCTGGTAAATCGTCACCCTGGAGTTGCCATGTTGAATATCCCGTAAGGTTCTCGCCCTCTCCAACACCCTAGCCTTGTCCTTATAGTAGTGAAATCTTGCAAGAACTGAGCATGGGCCTCTACCCCCCCGCCAGCCCGATGGACCCTGTCAAGCAGGAGAGATTCCCCAGAGTCCGACCCCAGGACAATTCTGATGATGTCTTGGATTTTGCTTTCAAGTCCCACCGGGGTCTCTCCCTCCGTCTCCTCAAGGCTGAAAATTCTCAAGTTGTTCCTCCTCTCCCGGTTTTCCATATCGTCGACCTTGAGCCGGAGGTCCTCCTCGCGGCGCTGTAGTTCCTGAAATCTAATTTCCATTTGCGCCTCGAGTAGGTCCGTCGATACCTGATTGCACTCGACCCCTTCTACACGATCCTCCAGCGTTGAAACCTTAGCCATGATGAGGTCAGCCAATTTGGCCCCCATGTCCGTCCTCATACCCCTAATTTCTTCTAGGATCGTTTGGATATTGCACTGCATGGCATTCATGTCCGGGGGTTGCGAGGCTGTAGGGCCGGTCTCCATTTTGTAGGACCCAGGCGTGAATCGGTATTGCGCAAGGGTCTCCCTCCAGTTCATGGGGTATCGATCGCCCCAAGCTATAGGGTTCTCCTGGGGTGTCTTCCGGGTGAGTCTTAGGGCCCCCTGGCACCTATTCCACTATGTGTGCCAAGTCAGGTTATGGGGCACCTCTTTCAATTCCTCAGGGGCGCTGCCTCCCTCCTCATGGCCCCGAGCTGCCGGAGTCCCCGGCCCGCACCGGACACCGGTGATGTCCAGGGGGCTCTTTATCAACTGTTCCACTTCTGGGGGCTAATGTAGCTTAGGGTATCACTCTATTCCCCTGTGATGTGGTGAACTCTCGTTGCCGGTACCGCGGGTGCAGGGAGATGGGCAGTGACCAGTTAGCTATGGAGGACCCCAAGGGAGCCCCCCGGGGGGAGGCGCTGTGTCTCACCTGTACCGCCAGTGCATGGAACTGAGCGTCGCTGGTGGGCAGGAGGCCTGGAGTAATCTCGCTTTACTGCGGAAGGTGGGGCCACGGACTCCGGCAGGGGAACACCCCCCAAGGGGGTCCACGGTGGCCAGCGGGAGGGGCCGGGAAGCAGAGGGGCCCAGGCGCGCTCCCGCGACAGCCTGAGCCTTCTCTGGTGGTCGGGTGGGCTCCTCCGCCACTAGTCCGGAGCCCCACGGGGGCTGTGGAGGGCAGGCCTCGGGTGTCTTTGTGGCAGTGGTCAGGCGTCGAAACGTGGGCCTTTGAGATGGTACCCAGGCGCGCTCCCGCGTCGGCCCGGGCACAGACGAATCACTGGTGGTGAGACCGGTGGGGGCAGGTCATTTTTGGCCTCCAGCAGTGGATAAGCCGGTCACCGGCAGCTGATGCAGCTTCTCAGAAGGCCCACCCGGGCCTGCGATAGTGCGTTGGGCCCTGCGTGCTGTTCGAGCGGGCCGTTCCTCCTCTATGGTGGGGTCGGATGACCCGCCTCATCCGGCGCTGAGCCTCCTCCGAGATGTCTGGAGAGGTGGAGGCCGTCAGCCGTGTGGCGGCCGAGGGAGGATAGGGGGCTCCTCACCCTGCGCTGCGTGGCCTCCACCTCGGCCACCCAGCACCGTCCGTCTCTGGCGATGGGGGGCAGAACACAAGCCACTGGTGGGGATCTCTGCAGGGCCCACCTGGGCCGACGACAGCACCCCAGGCCCCGGTGCATGAGCAGGAGCAGGCAGGGGGTGCGGCTCCTCCCCCACCACGCGGCCAGGTGAGGTGCGGCTCCCGCCCGTGGCCTTCCCTCAGAGGCCGGGAGGAGGGGGGTCGCCGATCGCAGGCCACTATCTGGGGAACGGGGGCATCTACAAAGTTCGGACAAGCTTCTGGGCAGTCCACAGCAGTTCCCCTTCTCGACGATTGCTGGTAGATGGGGCTAAAAAGCGTTTAAGGCATGTCTATCAGTGGGTTTCCCGGGGCCATACGGGGAGCTTGAGATTCAGGTGGCCATCTTGCCCGCGCCCCCTGGTGGCCTCCCATAAAGCTAGTTTGAAGAAATTTCAATATGATCGAAAGGAGGTAACTTATTTGGGCTACCTACTTTCGAAAGAGGGGAGAAGGCTAACGCCAGAACGCATAGAAAGTATTTCTTGTATGCCTATTCCAAAGACACAGAAAGGAGTCAGAGGCATAATGGGCATGGCTTCATATTGCCGACAATGGATCGGTAATTTTGCGTTAATTGTGAAACCGATGGTGAATTTGATTAGAAAGGATGTGGTTATGCCTCTACAGTGGGATGAGGAATGGCAGAGAGCGTTTGATCAATTGAAAACTGCATTATGTTCTGCTCCAGTTTTGGGCACACCAAATTATGAGAAGGTTTTTAGACTGTTTGTGTGTGAAAGTGAAGGATGTGCATTGGCGGTTTTGACACAGGAACAAGGTGGAAGAAATAGGCCGTGCGGCTATTTTTCTTCTGCGCTAGACCCTGTAGCGCGCACTACAACGATGTTTGTGATCTGTCGCGGCGGCTGCTGCGTCAGTGAAACAAACACCAAGAAATTGGTGAGAATGAATCACCCCCCCATGATTGCTTAATGGTCACTGAGGAGGAAACCAAGGGGAGAGTTGATTTAAGTGATACCCCACAGAAAGAGTCAGATGGAGAGCTATTTTGTGACAGCTCTTGTTTTAAATTACCTGATGGCACGACAACTGCCGCCTACGCTATCACTACCCTAGAGAGCGTTGTAGAAAGCAAAAGAATCCCCTACAACTCGGCACAAGCCGCAGAGATAATAGCATTGACCAGAGCCTGCGAGATTTCTGAAAATTTGAATGTGAATATATATACTGATAGTCAGTATGCTTTTGGGGTGGTTCATAACTTTGGTCGACTCTGGGCTGAGAGAGGGTTTTTGACATCACATGGTGCCAGAATTCAACATGGCCCTTTGATTGTGCGATTGCTGTCTGCACTCACGTTTCCAAAACGCCTAGCAATAGTGAAATGCGAGGCACACAGAAAGGTAACATGCAAAATAGGAGAGGGAAACGCGTTTGCAGACAGAATTGCGAAACAAACTGCCACTGATTTAAATACTAAAATGATGACGGTTCAGACTGAGGAAGTACCCTGTATGATAGAAAATGGAGTTGCCACTGTCAAAGAAATGCAGGCCGAAGCCACGGCCGATGAAATACAAGGGTGGGCAGAGTGCTCTGCTGAGTTAGATCTGGAGGGTTGTTGGGTGGACAAGGGAACTAGAAACTGGATGTTGCCAAATTCTTATGTGACTGCAATGGTCACAATGGCCCACAGCCCTACTCACATCTTTGCGAAAAAGATAATACAGCACCTATCTACAGTATGGCAGAATGTAAGAGGCAGAGAGGTTGGTGCAGAACTGTATCACGTGTTTACAATGCAATGTAGGAAAGGGAACAGTGACTCCAATGGCCAGATTTGGCCCGCCCTCTATGCCTTTTGAGGTAATCCATTTTGATTTCATAGAGATGGAGAGATGCCAAAATTTGAAATATGTCTTAGTGGTGATCTGTGCATTCAGCAAGTGGGTGGAGGCATAACCCTTAAAAGACTGCACAGCAATGAGCATGGCAAAAGTAATGCTTAAAGAATATTTTTCCCGTTTTGGCTTGCCCCGTGTCCTATGGTCAGATAATGGTCCACATTTTGTGGGCGCAGTGATGTTACAGATATGTGCGGGTCTTCAGATTGATAAGAGATTCCATAGTTCAAGGCATCCAAGCTCGGCCGGTCTTGTGGAGAGGCACAACGGGATTTTCAAGTCAAAAATAAGCAAGATATTTGCAGGAAGCAAGTTGAGTTGGGTGGATGCATTACCAATAGCGCTATTATGCATGCGTACGTCTGTACAGGCTAAAACTGGGCTCTCCCCGTACGAAATCGTAATGGGGAGGCCGGCAAATGTTTGGTGCGCACCTCAGCCAAAACGACTTAGAGAGGTAGAACATCCTGTGCTTAGTACTTATTGTGGCCTTTAATGCAGAAATTGCGTTTGATTCATCAGCAGGTGCAGGAGGCTTTACCAGTGAGATACACCGGTCGGGGCACGCGCTGGAGCCAGGCGACTGGGTGCTGCTAAAATATTTTGAAAGAAAGTCATTGTTAGCACCCAGGTGGCGCGGCCCCTATCAAGTACTCTTGGCAACGCAGACGGCGATACGGGTGGATGGACGGAAGTAGTGGATCCATGCCACCCATGCCAAAAAAATTCCAACTTCACTGAAAGACTTGCCTGACCCAGACGACCGGAAAGAGACAGCGGTCCCAGAAACGAAAGAAACTGTTGCCAGTAAGCCGCCACCAAATCTGCCGGAGCGAGAAGTGAAACTCGAAACAAAGCCTGAGACGATTGCAAAAAAAGGGGAAGGGCAAAGAGTGCCCCAACGTTGCCCAGCAGAATCTACATCACTGTTGGCCGACACGAAATCTGCATTGCAAATACCGGCAGACACTAAACGTGTACCCCTTTGGCGCCCACCAGCACTTGCCAGCACGCCAAAGACCGAATCTGCATCACTGGCGCGGCGCACACCAACACCTGCAGTAGCACCACAGGCTGACTTTGAGCCTGGATCTGGAAGTGCACCGGCACTGTTCACGGATCACACAATACCAGGAGTGAGGCGATATGATTTGTGGTTTCGAAAGACAAAGTGATCCACAGTTCTTTGGTGCCTATGTTAACCTCTGGTTCTGCTCATGGACGGAGAAGGAACTAGAGGTGTAGAGGAGAGAAGCGTGAGAATTGTGCAAGTCGGACAATTCAAGACTCGCGGCTCCTCGGTGCGATCATAAAAAGTACATGTGTCCTGAACCAGAGCGGACAAGCTGGGCGCACATAGTACTAAGGCAATAGATAACTGATCAAAAGTCCTCTGAGCAGTGTGAGAAAGGACAAGTGATCTTGCCTAAAAACAAATAAGTAAATCCAGGCTATAAAGGACTGGCAGAACTGAACTGTGACAATTCCGTTGAACTTATTGACATCAGAGCAAGTGCAACGAAGAGAGATATCCAAGACGAACTCTAATAAGGAAGAAGAAGGACATATCCAAGACGAACTCTAATAAGGAAGAAGAAGGACGATGAGAAACATGTCGGGACCGGTTTCAGCCTCCTCCTGCACCGCTGCTGAGAATGAGTTAATTGTAAAGACTGTAAGCTTAAGAAAAACGCATGGTAAAAAGAATTGTATGCTGGCACTGACAATAATTATGTGCTTTATGAGTGTGGTAGCACCAATAACGACAGCCCTAGTATTATGGTATGTGGAATCGATACACCCATTGGGAATGTTTTACCAATAGTTAATCTATCCACTACTGAAAGCCCGGTTCAGGTGATTACTTATACCTTGTCCCCAATGGAAGAAAGACACAGGGAAGGGTATGGGAACAGTACGTTGTTATTGATTATGAATATGACACATGCAATTGTAAAGAAAACAAATTGCTGAATATCTGCCCATTTACCGCAGCATGCTGGGAAAGGAATAAGTTGGTATGTACAGCCATTACCATTAAGATCTGCATGTAATGCATCTTTAAGTGCAATGTTCTATCGGAAATGGAATAAGAGTAGTACGGGTCAATTAGACAGAACAAACATGAATGAGTTTGAGGAAATAATTATGAGGCCTCTGGGTTGTTCCATAGTCCATAAAGCACAAGTGATGACCCCAGAGCCTACGAGGAAAAGTATGCGCAAGATAACACAACAAAATAGACAAGATAGATTGTCCCCACCAGTTAAAACATCTGTGATGACATTTCGTGTAAGAACAGACGGGAACAAAGATGCAGTTCCCCCTTCTTACACTGTGAATTATAACCCAAGAACTGTCCCTTTTTGTCTAAAAAAGAAAGGCTCCTATTCAGTCGGAACATTTACTGGATGCATGAATACAGTGGTATTAAAATGGGAAATAGAACCAGTATATGTGGGAGATCCAGTTTATTCTATATGTGGAGAGAAAGCATATCCTTGGTTGCCCAGAAACTGGGGAGGTACATGTTACCTAGGTCTACTGTTCCCAGGAGTGTTCCTCTTAGAAACAGCAGACATGGCCAGACTATCCAGATCTAGAGCCAAAAGGAGTAGCAAAGGCGTTCTGATAGCGACTGACGTAGCAAAAACATTCATTCCATTTTTGTCCCAAATAGTGAACTCCTATAACATAAGGCAGCTGTCCAGAATACTAAAAAATACCATAAACACAACGACAGATATACTATTTAACATGGCTTTGGAAGAAAAAGGAATCAGGTCAATGACGCTGCAAAATAGAATGGCTGTCAATGTGATCCTGGTTGATCGTGGGGGAATTTGCAAGATAGTGGGATCAGCGTATTGTGTATTTGTGGATGACTATTCCCCTACGATTTTTGAAGCGATAAAGAAAATGCATGTCCTAAGCTCCGAACTCCCTACTGGAGAAGGGGCCTGGGTAATAGAGTCCTGGTTTTGGGGGATACTGCGTTCTTGGGGATGGAAGTTGATCTCGATATTAGTAGTGGTGTTTGGAATATTCATAACGTGCTGTTGTTGCATACACTGCCTACCGATAGTTTGCCCTGATGTAACTGAGGGATATACTAAGGGATGTATGCATATGATGACAAGAAGAAAACAAACTTATGGTCGGGCCGACCAAGACACAAATGAGATGAAAACAGTGAAAGAATTAATGGCTATAGATATTAATGAAGATGATGATGCTTACAATAGCATGCAAAATTCAGACATAAGTACTTCAGACTTATCGTCATCAGAGGAGGATACAATGAATGGATGAGACGTTTGGCATACGGCCAAAGGAGGGGTTGTCAGTCTAGAAAAATTGATACCTCTCATGACTGACGGCAAACGTATTTTGGTGGCCGTGGGCCCGTCTCATGCACGATATGACAGACATATAGGTTTCCGAGTTTGCCAATGAACGGCCATTTTGATGTAACAAGGATCGCCATTTTGTTTTCTAACAATTGCTCATTGCTTTCTGTTCTTATTGCTTCGCAGCACATTTTCTGCTTACACTGCTCGACTGTTAAACATTGTTGTCTGAACGTGAAAGGACAAGGCTGCAGGGCCGCGAGGCTAACAAGAGTTAGTTGAAACACAACTTATGCAGTGCCAGGGAGGAATGCCCGGCTCCCTCCCGAATGTAGCCTTGAAGCAGAGCTGCAGGGCATTTAATCATTTCGCAGCTGCCAGCCAGTCTCGTCATATGGTAGAATATGTTAGAATAAAGCAGCTAAAAGCCTGAATTATGCTCTTCTTATGGCCCCCCTTTTCCTGAGCCCTGTGGAGCGTGTCGGCTCCCAGGACACGAATAGCACCTCATAGATAGCAAGGTCTGGAATGTGGCTCTTCCCCGTATGTAGCTCGCTTCCAAGAACAGAAGCGCTGTGTTCTGTTCAACAACTAAAAGATGCCTCCGCACTTGCAAATTGCATATTGTTACTAGAATAGATATTTGAAGGTGTCATAATTGTCGAAAGTGTCCATCATCACACCGAGTTCAAAGAAACCCAATAAAGGGGGGTGTTAAACATGTCATAGCTGATTGTATGATATGCATTTTGTATATATGTAACTGATGTACGTAATTCACTCTCTTGTGTCCCTCGAGGTCTAGAGATACACGTCGCGGGGCGTGAGACCGAGTTGGCCAACTGAGACTATTTGCTTTGCAATAAACCCTAGCTTTGGGAATACAACCTCGTGTCTGGCGTATCTATCGTGTGTGGTGACTTGCCTTGTTTCCATAGGCGTAAGGGACCCCTAGGGGCCCCTTTCACTGACAGGGAAGAATTTAGTAAGGGCCAACGTGAGTGTCCATCTCCGGAAGGCCTAAGGAGACAGGCCTGCTCCCAGCTTGAGGGTGAACCTCCTGGGAAGCACAGGATTTATTGGGAAGGTGGGCTACTGTATAGTGAACCTACAGAGTCTACAGAAGGGGACCAAAGGAGGTTGGTGGTTCTCCTTGCTGTAAGATCCTTCCTCCTGCAGCTGGCGCATGAAGTGCACCTTGGTGGTCACCTTGGAATCAAGAGAACCAAGCATGCCCAAGATGGGGGTGCAAGTAGAAAGTCACTCCAGGAGTTGTACCTCCTGCCAGTTATCTGTTAAGAGTGGCTAAACAATCCAAGCTCCATTGGTACCACTCCCAGTGGTGGGGGTACCATTTGAGAGGGAAGGGATCGACATTGTTGGTCCCCTTGACCCCCAAACATCCTCAGGCAATAGGTTTATCATGGTGCTTGTCGACCATGCCACCAGATATCCCGAGGCCATCCCATTGAAAACTGTGACTGCCAAGTCAGTTGCAAAAGCTTTACTTGGCATAGTTACTAGGGTTAGCTTCCCTAAAGAAGTTGTGTCTGATAGGGGCAGCAATTTTATATCAAAGTATATGCAGGCCATGTGGAAGGAATGTGGTGTCACCTATACGTTTTCATCCGCATACCACCCACAAACCAATGGTCCGGTTGAACAGTTTAACAGGACCTTGAAAAGTATGATTGGGGCTCTGGAAGAACCCTAAAGTAGAAAATGGGATATTCTGTTACCATGCTTACTGTTTGCCTACAGAGAAGTACCACAACAGGGTGTTGGCTTCAGCCCCTTTGAACTTCTGTTTGGTCACCCTGTAAGGGGACCCTTAGCCATAGTCAAGGAGGGATAGGAGATGCCCCCTGCCCCCATTACTACCAATGTAGTAGACTATGTGCTGGGGCTCAGAAAAAGGATGGTACTCCTGATGGGTCTGGCTAGTGAGACATTGAAGGCAGGGCAAGCTCTGGTGGTATGACCAGAAAGCTTCCCTCATCACTTTCACACCTGGTCAGAAAGTCCTGGTCATGAATCCTATAAGGTCTAGAGCTTTGCAGGACAGATGGTCAGGCCCTTACACAGTGGTGGAGTCACTGGGTGAGGTCAACTATTTAGTGGACCTTGGAAGGGTTGGACAGGCTCCAAAAGTGTTCCATGTGAATAGACTGAAGGCTTTCATCACAAGAGTTGAAATCGCTGCACTACTACTGGCTTCAGATGTTGTGGAAGAGGAGTCAGAACCTCTCCCTGACCTGTTCCTAAGTAGTCCTTCAGACAGCTCCATTGAGGGTGTCCATGTGGCCTCTCACCCGACTTCTTATCAGCAAGCAGAGGTGAAAAGTTTGTTTAGGCAGTTTTCTGCCTAGTTCTCACCGTCCCCTTGTTTGACACCTTGGTGCAAACATGACATTGACACAGGAGACAGTGTACTTACCAAAAGTAGGGGATATAGAATGTCAGACAAAGTAAGGTCCTACAGTAAGACAAAGGTCAACAAAATGCTGGATCTTGGGGTGATTGAACCCTCTAGTAGTCCTTGGTCCAGCCCAGTGGTTTTGGTTCCAAAAGCAGGTACTTCTGAGTTGAGGTTCTGTGTGGATTACAGGGCTCTGAATGCTGTCACCAAGACAGATGCACACCCCTTGCCTAGAACAGATGAGCTGGTGGATACTCTGGGTGCCTCCAAGTACCTCAGCACATTTGACCTCACTGCAGGCTATTGGCAAATAGCTCTTGCAGAACATGCCAAGGAGAAGACAGCTTTCTCAACACCAGAGGGTCTTTACCAGTTCAGGGTAATGCCTTTTGGATTGAAGAATGTGCCTGCCACTTTACAGAGGCTTGTGAATCATGTGTTGAATGGGTTGGATGAATTCTGCCTTGCATATCTGGATGATATAGCAGTTTTCAGTGCCATCTGGGAAGACCATGTGAAACACCTTGGGTTTGTGCTACAGGCTCTTCAGAAGGCCCACTTGACCATAAAGGCCAGTAAGTGCCAGATTGGACAAGGATCAGTGGTCTACCTTGGATATGAAGTAGGTGGAGGGAGGATACAGCCTCTACCCAGGAAAGTACAAACAGTACAAGACTGGCCTACTTCCGTTACTCAGGCCCAAGTGACAGCCTTTTTAGGACTCACTGGGTATTACAGAAATTTCATGGCAGACTATGGCACCATAGCTGCCCCTCTGACTGCTTTCACCACTCCAAAGAAACCCAAGAAGGTAAGTTGGTCTGAAGTGTGTGAGAAGGCCTTCCATGGCTTAAAAGACACCTTGTGCCAGGTCCCTGTTCTCAGGGCCCCTGATTAACAAAGACCTTTTATTGCGCAGACAGATGCCTCTGACACTGGGATAGGAGCTGTACTATGACTTTTAATGGGGAAACTGACATGCCCTTCAGACAGTCAGTACTGGGAGACTTTGGGCCTCATTACGACCCTGCCGGAAGACCATGGTGCTATTAGTACCATGGTCCATGCCAGTAAGTACCGACTCTGCCATGGAGAAGTGGAGAATTACCACCCCATTACAAGCTTGGCGGGCGATAATTCCCCCTTCCTCCATGGCCCTTCTCCATTCCCATTTTTGCCCCATAGGGCTCAATGGGAATGGGGAAGGCGCTAAGTACGGTGTCGCAAATTGCGGCACCGTAATTAGCACCAAGGTCCCTTTGCGGGTCCCTACTTTAACGGCTGGTGTACACCATTCATTAAGGTTGGTCCCGCAAAGGGACCTCGTAATTAGGCGCTAATAGGTTAACGGCGCCGCAGCCTTTTTACGGCGCCGTTAACCCATTAGCGCCTCGGTCGTAATGAGGCCCTTTGTTTCCCTTAGTCCTTTTCCAATGTTGCTACTTTTTCCGCAACATGTAACAAGTGCACAATGTATCTTCCAATACAGTGTACTTGGGTCTGTAGACATTTTCCAAAGGCCCTAGATACTCCCGATGGACTTTTTGTCAGATGTGCAGATGTGTCATGGACAGGGCTGGTGACAGCTATCCTTTTGCATTACTTTTAACCCATTCCTGCCATGTTATCCGCGTTAACTGCGCTTGGCACGAATAGGCGGCTTGACTCCAAAATGGCCATGCCACAAGGTTCTTTGTCCTGTCCTTTGGCCATCTTGCCCCTTCACCTTCCCCAGGTCGAGTCGACCTGGGTCCGTCATTATTTGGTCATTCATTTTCCCGGGAAACACAATGGTTTTGCGGGCTTCTGCATGCCTTGTGTGTGTGCTTCCAGGATGTGGGCTGGAATGTCTGAGTCCAATACACATCCTGGGTGCCAGAGAGTCTGGAGTGCCATGGACGACTGGGACAACCGTGGTTCGTGATTGGTCCACGTATGGAGTGTGTGTTTGTGAGCAGATCTCTCACTGATTGGGTCCTCTTTGTTTTGGCGCGAATGGAACTTTGGATAAGAACAGGCCAAAAACACCCATACCATGTCGATCTCTGGAGTTCTCACTGAACAAAGGATAGGATCCAAGTATCCTGAAACTAAGAAGCCGAGTTCAGGAACCGCTGGTGAATCGCTGGAAGGTTTGGCACCCTGATCCCACTGTCATCCCGTGATACCCCTCTGCATCTGGTCATCCTAGAAGGTCTGCGAAGACGCTTCGACCCATTAGAATAGTAGGACCGGACCAACTATTCTCGGCTCCTTCATCAAAACCTGCAAGTAAGCTTTCTCTGAAGTGTCCCTGGGCCAACCAGTGGGCTGACCAGCTTACCCAGTTGCTTTGCTCTGTCACCGCTGCCGTTTCGAGGAGGCTCTCGAAACCTGGTATACTGCTAACTCTGTGTCCGCGGCACCATCACACCGAATTTCGTACACTTCGCATTCCCAGGTCTGAAGTGAGACGAGTGCGCCTGGACCGGAGCATACGTGGTTACCGTGTTGCCCTGCCGCGCCAACGACCTTTGCAGGTGCGCTGCATTTGCAACCCTCTTGCCCCTGAAGCCTGCTGCAGTGAAACTGGGTCGATTCATCCACCCCGAGCAGAGAAATCGCCACTGTCCCATTTGGGAGTCATCACTGTATTTTCGTAACTGAAAGCCGCAGAGATGTCCTTTTCGTCATGTTCGAACCTGCAAGCGAAGTGGACTGAAGCAGCAAAATTGTGTGCCTGGGACCGGTGAGTACTTCCAACACCAACCAGTGGCCCCTAGCACCTGGGTCCCTTTTTACACACGAGTGGCCCTTGAGGGCCCCTCTCCTTTCCACTGCTAGTGCGAACTAGCGACTCCATCCCGCACTCTGGAACTGCATCTGCCTTCAAGTGGAGGTCCTCCCTGAATAGTGGGAACTTATTCTTCATCGCCTCATCCACCTTCCTGAGCTGCTAGAGACCCCTAAAGAGACCCCATTTTGCCCATTGGAAGAACCGCGTGCGCTTGCATTGCATGTACTATTGAGCACAAAGCTCCTCTCTTCTTAGGGTTTCGACTGCCTCTTAGTTAGGTGTGTTGTTGATGTCGAAGGGGCCAAAGACTATCTGCACTGACTGTTTTCTCCCCATCTAGGTTGTGGACATATTTCGTGCATTTAACCCTTTGGACCCCAGTGGTCTTGTATATACATTGGGCCTCATTCCGAGGTAGGTGGTAAGGGATTACCGGTAAGGACACCGGTGCCGGTAATCCCTTACTACCTTATTCCGAGGTCCCTTAGCGGGTCCCTTCCTTAACGCCTGGTCTGACCAGGTGTTAAGGACGGGACCCGTTAAGGGACTTCAGAGCTAATAACGGTACCGCAAATTGCGGTACCGTTATTAGCTCCATCCCCATTCGCATTGAGCCCTATGGGGGCTTGAATGGGAATGGGGAATGGTTCCCGGAATGGGGAGTTACCGGGTCCTCTAAGGTTGGAATGACCCGGTAAGTCCCTATTTCAGGAACCCGGACCCGGTATGCGGTAAGGGGGTAGCCATGGTGCTAATAGCACCATGGCAACCTTCTACCTCATAGTGAGGCCCATTGTATTATAGGGCCTCATTACACGGTAGGCGGTAGGGATTTACCGGCACCGGTAAAATACCGGTACCGGTAAATCCCTGCCGCCTTACTACGAGGTCCCTTAGCGGGTTGGAGTTTTAACGCCTGCTTTTTGCAGGCGTTAAATACCAACCCGCTAAGGGACCTCGGAGCTAATTACGGCACCGCAAAATTGCAGTGCCGTAATTAGCGCCTTCCCCATTCCCATAGAGCCCTATGGGGAAGAAATGGGAATGGGGAAGGGCAATGGCAGAAGGGGGATTTACCGCCCCTCCAACCTTGGGATGGGGCGGTAAATCCCCTTTCCGCCAAGGCGGTGCCGGTATTTTACCGGCATGAGCCATGGCGCTAATAGCGCCATGGCTCACCGCCTACCGTGTAATGAGGCCCATAGTGTTGAGTTGGTTTACTTAGAGCCTCATTACACAGTAGGTGCTAAACCATGGTGCTATTAGCACCTTGGTTCATGCCGGTAATTTACTGATTCCGCCATGGCGGAATGGGGAACTACCACCCCATTCCGAGGTTGGCGGGGCGGTAATTCCCCATGCCGCCATGGCCCTTCCCCATTCCCATTTTTGCCCCATGGTCTACACCAGCCGTTAAGGTCGGGTCCCCCAAAGGGACCTCGCAGTAAGGCGGTAAGGGTTAACGGTCACCGGTAGCATTACCGGTGACCATTAACCCTTACCGCATTCCGTGTAATGAGGCCCTTAGTATTGCTGGGATCTTTTGCTATGGTCTGAGTTATAAAGGCCTTATAATAAATGTTTTTATATTTTTGATATAACACCTGTCTGGGAGTAATTTGTAAGTGTCCGTGCTGTGTGTGCTAATTGAGGTCTTTCAGTCACCCTCAACCCTCCTTAGACTGAGGGCCTCATTATGACCCTGGCGGTCCCATAATGAAGGGTGCCGGTACGGGCCCGGCACCCTTCATTACGGGAGCGCCTATTACGAGGTTCCCTTTGCGGGACCCGGAACCGACGTCTGGTAAAACCAGACGTCCTTTCCGGGTCCCGCGAGGGAAACAGGGAGCTAATAACTGGCCGTTTTTAACGTGCCCGTTATTAGCTCCCTCCCCATTCCCATTGAGCCCTATGGGGGCTCAAATGGGAATGGGGAATGGTTCCTTCAAGGAGGAATTACCGGGTCCTCCAATGTTGGAATGACCTGGTAATTCCCCATTGAAGTAACCCGGTATTGGAGCCCGGTATGGAGGCAGCCATGGTGCTAATAGCACCATGGCTACCCCCATACTCACAATGGGCCTCATTACACGGTAGGCGGTAAGGGTTTACCGGTACCGGTAAGGGCACCGGTACTGGTAAACCCTTACCGCCTTACTACGAGGTCCCTTTGCGGGTCCTCCCTTAACGCCTGGTTTTTCCAGGCGTTAAGGACGGGACCCGCAAAGGGAGCTTGGTGCTAATTACGGTGCCACAATTTGCGGTACCGTAATTAGCTCCTTCGCCATTCCCATTATGCCCTATGGGGGCAAAAATGGGAATGGGGAAGTGCCTTGGTGAATGGGGAATTACCGGCCCCGCTCACCTTGGAGTAGGTTGGTAATTCCGCCATCCACCAAGGCGGACACTGTAAAATACCGGCGGCAACCATGGCGCTAATAGCGCCATGGTTACCGCCTACCGTGTAATGAGGCCCAATGAGGTCTAAGGGGGGCCTAAAGGCCTCATTACGAGTATCGGGGTAGCCATGGTGCTATTAGCGCCATGGCTGCCTCCATACCGGGCTCCAATACCGGGTTCCTTCAATGGGGAATTACCGGGTCATTCCAGCATTGGAGGACCCGGTAATTCCTCCTTGAAGGAACCATTCCCCATTCCCATTTGAGCCCCCATAGGGCTCAATGGGAATGGGGAGGGAGGTAATAACGAGCACATTACAAATGGCCCGTTATTAGCTCCCTCTTCCCCTCGCGGGACCCGGAAAGGACGTCTGGTTTTACCAGACGTCTGTTCCGGGTCCCGCAAAGGGAACCTCGTAATAGGCGCTCCTGTAATGAAGGGTGCCGGTCCCGTACCGGCACCCTTCATTACGGGACCGCCAGGGTCGTAATGAGGCCCAATGGCTTAACCCTTGATCAACTGGTAAACTGTTTTTAACACCTTGGCACCATTGCGCTTGATGCTCAAAAAGAAAAAGAATTGTAATCAGTGGTTTTCAGCTGAGATGTTGGAAGCTAGGAAAATTAAACGAATGGCTGAACGTAGTTGGAGGAAAAATCCCTCTGACTCTACGTTAAGGGTCTATAAGGCCAAAACAAAAAGCTTCAAGGAAACTATTTTTAAAGCTAAGGAGATCAAATTAAATGAACGGATTAGTTCAGCCAAATCAAATTCTAGAGAATTATTTTCTATTCTTCAAGAATTAAAAGGCATATCAAATGATTCACAGGTTGCTATTGACAACAATTGGTCCCAGAAAAATTAATGATGGCTGCATACAGAAAATCTCCTCACATCAAACATCACAGATTGTTTACATGGGTTGCTAGACCAACCATGTTTCACTCCCGATTCCTGCACAAATGTGGTTTCAGACCCCTCCACATGAAATTAAGCCTTCTTCCTGTAAGGGTGATGTGTTTCGGGCCTCCGTTTTTAAAGAATTCTTGCCCTCTTTTGTTTCTTAGGTTACTGGTTTTTATACATCGTTCTTTTTCTGACGGTCTTGCGTCAGATTGAATAACAGAGGCATGAATTACACCTCTGTTGAAAAAAGAACATTTGGATCCTGGTGACCCGGCAAGTTATAGTCAAATAACAAAATGTCCCCTACTTGTTGAAGATCCTTGACAAAGTGTCGTGCCTACAATATCAGTATTTCGTAGAACAACAACAAATTCTTGCCATAGAATAATCAGGTTTCCGTTTGAAACAGTGCACTGAGACAGCGCTCTGGGATTTGAAGTCTAATATTGGTGGAGTCATTGACAGGGGCGGCCAAGCACTACTCTTACTTCTCGACCTGTCAGACGCGTTTGACTTGGTGAATCATGAGATGTTGGCAGACAGGCTGGTCAGAGTGGGAAAGCGTTCAAACAGAGCTGCTGAGTGGTTTAAATCCTTTCTTGGCCCGTAGATGGCACGAGTTGTAAAGGATGACTGTCAATCACAATAGATTCCTCTTAATTGTGGGGTTCCACAGGGCTCGTGCCTGTCACCCTTATTGTTCAATATCTACTCAAGACTTCTGTGTGATCTCCTGGATGGTCTGGGTGTGCAGTTTGCAAATTACGCGGATGACACCCAGCTCATCCTGGCTTTAACCGGGTCATATTCAAGGGATCTAGCCTGGGTAAGGGAGGTCTTTGGTCCCATCAAGATCAGAATGGCAAAAAACCCATTAGCATTAAACTACAATAAAATTGAAATCCTGATTCTCGAAACTGGTGCTAAATTGAAAAAACTAAACCCCTAATATGGCTGCTTCTCGACTGAAGGCAATATTATTGTTCTCTTGGTACATGGAAAAATGCTTGGATCTTTTTCGACCCTCAATTAACCTTTAAAAAACACGCTGCATATCTGAACTCCTCATGTGCCTACATGACGCATCTGCTATGGCAAAATCGCCCTTATTTGTCAGAGGAAAATAGGGCCTCAATTGCAGCAGCAACAATAAATACCAAACGTGACTATTGTAATTTTAGCTGGTACTTCTCAAGCAAATTTAAAGAGGCTGCAAATGATCCAAAAGGGAGCAGTTTGCGCAGTGTGTGGATTTGACCTAACGGCATTTCTACAGTCCGTCAGAAATTGCATTGGCTTCCTGTTTCACAGAGAATGCAATTTAAGACCTCTAGTATGGTCTACAAATGTCTGGCTAAAGATGCCCAGCCCTATCTTTGCTCTCGGATCAAGACAGCCCCTATTGGGCGCACTCTGCGTTCAAATAAGGATAATTTTCTGGCTCAACCACGCTTTTCACTGAAGAGGATTGGAGGGTCCAGTTACGATTCATGGGCCCGCATTGCATGGAATGCTCTAGCGTGATCACTTAGATCCATTCCATTGGTCTCACAGCTTAAAGAAGGCTTGAAAACCCTTCTTTTTGATAAAGGAACTAAGTGCGGTTGAGGGTACCTCCCCCTTAATGCTACATGTGTTTTTGTCGTAGGTCTTGTAAGCGCTGTTAAGCCTTCGGACGTGTTGGCGCAATATAAAAATTCCATAGAATAGAATGAGTGAAGACAGTGGCTGGGGGTGCACTGACAAGAGCAGAGTGCCTCCCTCCACCTGCCTGAACTTGGCGTCCAAACTTTTATTTGTTGGCTGAGTGGAATGGGGCTTGAGCAATCCCTTCTTCGCAAGGGCCTCCAAATTCTTCTGTAAAGCTATGCCAGATCTGGACTCTGCTGTGATGGTTAGCACTTCGGCCAGTACCCCTGACTCCGACAGCTCCCTCTCTGGTTGTGGAATACCCAGGTAATCGGCTAAACCGACAATTCTGTCATCGAATGCCCTCGTGGAGGAAGGCGTGTCCTGCTGCTCCGCATCGGTGTCTTGTTGGTCACTTGTGTTAGGAGGGGCTCCTGGGTCCACAGGTGTTAGTTCTGCCACTGAAGAAGGCCCAGGCGCTGGCCCTGGGGGTGTAGGCGCTGCTACCAGAATGACCAGAGGCATGGCCGACGGAGGTGGAGGAGGTAAAGGCTGCACCGGCTGAGGACAAGGTGTGGGAGGGAGCATCTCTTGGATTATGCCCCCGAGGATGTTACCCATCTTTGGGGACTGCATGAGGGTCAAGAATTTGTCAAAAAAAGCGATCCTCGCAAGCGGACTGGGTGCGATCCTGCTCCGGCGCCGGCTGAGTTGGAGTAAAGGCCTGCTGTCTGCTCTCTCCTTGCAAGTAGATGTCATCATGGTACCTTGACTGCCCCGAGAATGTTGGGTGGGACGTGTACCACATGACCGGAGTCATAGGACCCCAATCTGCCCTGGGCGCAGGCTCTCGCCTTTGCGCTTCACCATGTTGGCGGGCTTCTGTCCTGGGTGCCATCTTGTCTATTTGCTCTAAAATTTTGTATGTGCCTTCCGCACGTGCTGTCGACGAAGTGGGCCTGAGCTCGGCCTACATACCTGGACGCATCAGAGTTGCTCCACCCTGCACCACAGGCGTGGGCCTGGTAGGGAATTGGCCCTCGGCCATGAGGCCTGTAGTGCTGTCTGCGCTGTGTGTAGGCGCCCCCTCAGGTGTGAGCCCGGGAGCAGAGCTAAGCCCCTCGAGATGTGTCCCGGGACCAAAACCTGTAGGCCCCTCAGCAATAGAACCGGTAGGGCCGTTAGACCCATCGGCCGTCAAACCGGTAGCTACCAGATCCTCAGTGTCTTTGCTGCAGCTGCGAGGATCTGACTGACCCCTCCCGTCTGAAGGCTTCCCCAGGAAGGAGTCGTCCCTGCAGGGTGCTTTTGAAAAGAGTACACTTACCTTCTTGGTCTTTCTGAGTATGTACTCCTTAATGCTCTCCGGTGGTGCCCTGAAGAACAACTCTCTCCAACGCGCAAGCCTGTTTCTTGGGGATCGGGGTGTGAGGGCGTTGCGCGCTAAGCAGCTTTCCCATCCGTGGTCTTCCCCAAGGCACCAGAGGCAAAGTGCATGCGGATCCAATTTGGGGAAGGAACCATTGCACGACGGGCACTTGCTGAAGCCAGCCACGGTCGATATGCGCCAGGGATGGACTAGGGCTGTAAAACCAAAATCTGGAAACTGTACTGCAAATAAGATAAGACCAACAGACACAGAGATAAACATAAGAGTTTATTCGCTTCAAGCGGACCCAGGTTCGACACAACAATAGCTGTGGAGAAGTGAGCAATTTACAGAAAGGAAATCACATCTCTTATGCATCCCAGTTTACATGAGTTCTGCTGCGAGTGCCATGTCATAGATAGTTTACAGCTCCCTGCTAAGTAAGGGGTTTTCTGTAAAAATATACATACTTCAGTGATTTTATGCTTGTACATTCTAACTTTCTGACCTTACAAAACAACAGACTGTTCTCACTGAAAGGAGGCATTCCTACCAATATTACCTTTGTTTTCATGACCGAGGGTTACTGTGCTTACAGTTTCTTTAGGATAACCCTTTCCTGGTAAAAACAGAACATCTACTGTGTCATAAATTATTCTTATTATTAGTATGTGCATTTGTAAGACCCACGCAATTAACAGCTGCAGACGAGAAGGCACCCCATATATTTTATCTTGATGATCCGGGCTGTTCAAGACCCAAGGCTGCATAAACAATGAGCTCATCGTTCTTTGCAAACAACATTTCTGTGTGGCTCAGCATTTCTGAACGGCAAACATATTCCTTCCAGCTCCATATAGGAGATTTGTAAAATGGAGTGAGTGCATGAAACGAAAAATGGAGGAGTTTAAGGCTAATCTGAAAAAATGCATTTTCACAAACCCTTGTTTTAGCCTAAGCTAACCCATTTTTTATACATCATCAAATGTATGTACATCGGTATTCATACATTTCTGAATTTCCATATCCTGCATAATTAGTGCATTTGTCACATTCTCAGAGAACAAGCGTTCAGGTTGTAAGTGTTCCAGAGCTCTAGAACAGCACTGGCATAGCATAAACCCTAAAGTAGGTAAGCATTGTATGCAGCAACAGAGAATTGCAACAGCGATCCTAGCAAGAACAGAAAGTATTTTCCAACCCCATGCAGTAAACAAATTCCAAGCCCAAGTACCGATGTCCCAGCTACCTTCGTTAACATGAATTTCAGACCCCAATGTGTGTAATCTCTAAATAGCCTGAAACACAGTAGGGGAGGAGTCTGCTACGTAAACGCAGCAAGATGACCCTATCATTTTGTAAACTCCTCCTCTTTGAGATAGCACTGTGTCCAGTACCATCTATTTTGAAGTGCAACCAGCCGAATAGCCCTCTGTTCTAATGCCATATTGAGTAGTATATCGGTTGTCTCATTAATCGTTCTTTCTAATACTCGTGCCAGCCTTTTAACATCTCAGGAGTTTATTGCCAGACCCTAAAAGGGAATTATCGCTTTTGACACAACCCCTAATAATTGGCCAGTTGTATCGTCATTGATATCCCTCCTAGGACGGTGTTTCGATATTTCTAAGATTGATGTCAAATAAACCCCTGGTAACAGTATCCCTAAGTCACATGTTCCCTTCCAATCATTGGGTTACCATGGATATGCTTGCTTCCTGCAGACAACGTTAATTGATCCACAATGTGCAAGGGCCTTGTTTCGTTCACCAAAACTGCAGTATTCATACATTTGTCATATGTACCCATTTACCTGGAACCTTCCTTACTCAGACAACATGGTACTGTGGCAGGATTATTGTTAATTGTGCATGCTGGAGGGGTCGCTTCCCTATTCCCTACCGGTGCCATTCGATAATTGATTGGTATGGCCCATAATTCCTGTCTGAGCGTTTGGTTGAGGCAGTGTTTGTAGTGCTCCTGTTAGCAAACACTGAGCAGCCCAAAGGTAGTAGCACCTGCTGATCAAAAGTAGTTATATTTGTCACATCAAAGTTACCTAACCCCTTGCCCCCTTGTTGTGGAAGGTGGGAACATACCCAACTGTTGGTTTTGTTCAGTAATACATGAGTATCATTCATTAGTTTTATGAAGGTGTTATTGAGATATGCCTCTCTGTTTTCAAGATCAAGGGGACGAAGTGTATATGTGTTTACATAGAAAGGAGACACAGTAAAACTTTCCATTTCATCACTTCTGCGTACCCCAAACGGAGGCATAGTCTCTCAGTGTCTGTTAAGAAGCCTCACTGATATAGGCTTTATAAGTTCATCCGTGGGTGGCACCTAACCATGTGGCCTATCTTGCTTGGAGTCTTCTTTTCCCTGCCACCCTCTACCTCCAGGCATCTTCAGGGCTATGGAGGGAATGTTGGTTTCTTGTGGGTGCAGCACTAAAAATAGTACACTTTCCTACCTTCAAGAAGTCCTTCTGTAGCTATTTCCATGGTTGAAGATTGTATCTGGACACCCTGGTCATGGAGTGATCCTCGAACAGTGTGTCGGCGGTTGGCAAATGTGAAACGTCTGGCTGCTTAAAATCTGGGTTAGTGTATTCTCTGTCACTGAAAGGAACGTGCTGAGGAAATTATTTGTGTTCAGAAACACCTACCCCATCCTTTACCCATCTGTCATAGGGCAAAAGCAAAGATACTTGTTTCAGATGGGTTGCATGTATCCAATGTTTCTTGCCTTCCACACGCACAGCAGTCTGGGTGCCCAATAGTACTTGCAGTGGCGCCTTCCAACGCAGCTCCAGGCTACATTTACGCTGGAAGACTTTCACCAGAACGTAATCGCCAGGCTGAATGGTGTGGCCAGGACCCACGTATCGATCAGGCAGCGCTTCTCGCACCTGTTGGTGAATCAAACGCAAGTTTTGAGTCAATTGGTTACAATAGTCTACCAATAATGGATATTCAATCTCTGACAATTTTCTTGGCATGGGTACATTCCAAACATAAGCCTGTCGCTCCATCCCAATCTCATACAGGGACAGACCTGTTTTTGCATGGGCTGTCATTCTCATTGACATTAAGGCTAATGGTAGGGCGTAAGGCCATTTTAGCTGGCTGTGTGCACATATTTTGGCTAACTTGTTCTTCAGGGTACAGTTATGTCTGTCAACTAATCCGGCCGATTGGGGATGGTTCGTGGAATTAAATTTCTGTCTTATCTGTAATCCCTCACACACTTGCTTGGTGACCGATGCTATGAAGTGGGAACCATTTTCTGACCAGATCACCCTTGGTAAACCAAAACGGGGAGAGTACTCTTTTAGCATTACTTTAGCAGTTGACATTGCAGTGTTATCTTACAGAGGGAAAGCTTCGACCCATTTGCTAAATGCACAAACTACCACTAGAACGTATTTAACATTCTGACATTTTTCCATCTCAATGAAATCAAAGTCTATTACCTCAAAGGGCATGGAAGGTAGGCTAAAGCTGTCCTTAGGTACTGGTGTTCCTTTCCCAATGTTATGCTGTAAACAGACCATGCAATTCTTGACCAGGCTGACCGCTATTCTGGGTATGTTGGAGTTCCTCCATACCGGGTCTAGGTGTCTACAGATGCCTTTTGCGCTTATGTGGGCTGGGCCATAGTCACTATAGCTTGTGCATATGCATTAGGTAACATCCATCTCTGTTTGTCATGGTCAACCCAACAACCTTCCTCATCTACCCGGGCTGATCCTGATCCACTCTTTGATTTCTTTGGCTGTGGCCTCAGCCTGAATCTCCTTTACACTGCTAATGCCCTCTTCCATCATCCCAGTCTCGGCGACCCATCTAGCAGGACCTAATACGTACATTCCAGACTGTAAGTCTGAGGCTGTTTGTTTGGCAATTCAGTCTGCGAAAAATTGCATTTCCCAATACTGTCAGTGATTTTCTGGTAGGCTGTGCATTTTATTGTTTCTAGTTGTTTAGGTAATGCTAGTGCTGATAAAAGCTGTACTATCAAGGGACCATGCTGTACCATGGGATGTTACAAATTCTCTTTCGGCCCATAGTGTCCAAAATTGTGAGCTACACCGAAGGCGTACTGACTGTCTGTATAACTATTTACTTTCAACCCTTGAGATACCGCACAAGCTCGAGTCAGGGCAATTATTTCTGCTGCTTGGGCCGAGTGATAAGGATCCTCCTAGTTTCTACCACTGTATCTAGTGTGGTGATTGCCATCCGGAAGTTTAAAGCAAGAACTATCACAAAATATGTCTCCATCTGGGGATGGCAGAGGTGAGTCAGCCAAATCGATTCTCTGTTTTGTTTCATTTTCAGTAATAAAGATGCAATCGTGATTGGTATCAGGAATGCTACTCTCCGCTAGGGGAGATAAAAGTTCAGCTGGGTTTAACGTGTTACATCATTTAATATTGATGTGAGGTGCAAACCAAATGAGCTTGTATCTAGTGAGGCGAGCAGATGTGAGATGCTGGGTTTCCATTCTGTTCAATATTACATCTACTGAGTGAGGTACCATGATGGTTAAGGAGAGACCCAAAACCATGCCTTCACTCTGTTTTACTGATGCAGCAGCAGCAGCCACAGCTTTAAGTCATTTTGGCAAAGTGCATGCAACAGGGTCCAACGTGGAGGAAAACTAGCTGCACACCCTGTTCTTTCCCTCATGTTCCTGCGTTAAAACAGCCAAAGCACAACCATTTCTTTCATGCACAAATATCACAAACTCCTTAGTGTAGTTTGGTGTGCCCAATACTGGCGAGGAACACGAAGCAGTTTTGAGCATATCAAAAGCATCTTGATAAGCTGCATCCCAAGGTAGAGGTAGAGCTACATTTTCTTTTGTTAGTGCTAACAATGGCTTAATAAAAAGGGAAACATTTGGAATCCATTGTCTCTAACAGGAAGTCATCCCGATAAAAGTTCTACCCTCAGTTTGTTTGTTTGGAACTGCCATGTCAGAGATAGCCTGTATTCTTTCAAGTGCAAGACGCCTACCCTCCTTCGACTGGAGGTATCCTTAGTAGGCAACCTACTGTTGACAATATTGGAATTTCTTCAAATAAGCCTTGTGACCGTTGTTAGCCAAGTGTGTTAACAACAACACAGTAACCTCCTTGCAAGCTTCCTCAGAATCTGTGGCAATAAGTAGGTTGTCAATGTACTGTATCAATGTGCAAGATGAAGATAAATCTAAAAAGTCTGGTTGTTCCTTGAGGGCCCTACTATAAATGCTAGGGCTTTCAGTGTATCATTGGGGTATTATAGTGAATATAAATGACAACCCCCTGCCCCAGAGTCAAGGCGAACAAGTACCTATGGTCAGCATGTACCAGTATGCTGAAGAATGCGTTCTTTAAATCTACCACAGAAAAATGGTTGGCCTGGGCGGTAATCATGGTCAAAATAGCTGTGCTGTCAGGCACAATGGGAAATTGGGGACAAACAATTGTATTGATGGCCCGTAAATTAATTACAAAACGGTAAGGCAGTCCGTTATCACCCTTCTTGTATACAGTAAGTATGGGACTGTTACAAGTGCTACCTGTAATCCATTCAATGACACCTAGATGTACAAGATCTGAAATGATCATTTTCAGGGTGGCTTCTCCGTCCACTGAAACCTTGTATTGCGGTATGCGGTAAATGTGGCATTTTGCTTTATTTGGATGCGTACTGGTTCAACATTGAGCATTCCCACATCATTATCACTAAGGGCCTATAAATGAGTGGGTACACTTTGCAATTCACTGGGTGGCGGGAGTGCTAACAACTGAGATGTAGAAGTGTGCTGCAGTGAAATAGTCAAATATGCGCCATCCGGTGTGAAGTAAATAACAGCATATAATTTCTTCAGTAAATTCAAAGCTAACAAGTTTTCACCACAGTCAGTTGTCAAAAGAAAAAGACATGCACCAGTGAATGGCCCCAGAGAAATAGGTACTGCTTTGGAGACTGTACTTATTACAGGTGTGCCAGCGAACCCTACAAAAACATTTTGTTGCCCTGACAGAGGACTATCTGCAACCTATTGGTGATCAATTGAGCACTTCTTTGCACCAGTATCAACTACAAATGTGTGTGGCCTATCCCCAATTTACATTGTAACGTAGGGTCCTTTTTGATTGACAGGGATAGGGGTAGGTGACAGCCCCTGTTCCCGGCTGTCCTAGCCAAAAAATATGTCATCAGATGTGTAGTCCTCGGAAAAATAATCTGTGAGGGAATGTTATCGAAAATGTTGGCGGGCTTAGTTAGGTGTTGTGTGTCTGTATTTGCTGTATTATTGCTGAACTGTGGAGGTTGGAAATACTGGCTCCTATTCGGTCCCTGCGTGCCATTACTACGTCCTCTTCCTCGCCTCGCGCACATACTGTTTCCCTTCTGCAGGAGTTTTATGCACTGCACCCTCCAGTGGCCTTCCTGCTAACAGTAGGCGCACTGGTTCTCATTCACTATCCCAGTCTGTTGCATAACCTGTCCCCTATTTTGGGCATATCCTTGTGGTCCAATAGCTACCTGCTGTAACAACACCCAAGTCTTCAGATCCACTTTCTTCTTTTCTATCCTTTCCTTCTCATTGTTAACTCTGTTCTCATAATATGAAGCCATCAGCAGTATTTCGGAAGGTGTCTGTTTGCCAGGAACTCTTAGAAATGGTGATTTGAGACTGAATTTCAGGCAAGAGAACACGTCCAAATTTGTCAACAAACAATCTCTTTCCCGATTCAGTGCTCAAATCCTGGACACTGTAGTCAGCAAATACCTGTTAAAATCTATTGAAATACTCTGTTGCCCCTTCATATTTCCCTTGCATGCAGGCTGTTAATTTGTCCCATATAATCCTTTTCTCCGGTACTAAAGTCTTACGTTTAGCAAGGATGGCGTTAAGTAATGCTAATATTTTCTCTGGAGGTTTATCAACTGCTTTTCTCTGTATGTCAGCGGCAATGTGTTCTGGTCAAGTTCCCCCCAATGCCCGGTTATCATCAATGTTCCTGATTTGCTTCCATAAATCGGAAGGTAAAATCACAGGAAATAACAAATCTATGGGCCTCATTACGCGGTAAGTTACGGTCCTTACCGGCATGGAGGAAATAATGTGTCCGTGTAGTAACCAGCCCGCTAATTGCGTGGCATCAAGAGTACGTGGGCACGAGCTTTACGCCATGCCAGTAAGGGCACTACCGCCATGCTGTTTAAGACCCCAAAAAGTCCCTTAACGGCATCAAGTAAAGCGCTGATAGCACCAGTGCCATCCTTAATACCGGCATTAGCGGAAACCGCTAAAAGCGGTGACCGCTACAAACAGCGACCAGTAATAGCGGTGACCGTAAATAAGCGGAACCGGAAGTAGCGTCATCGCACAGGAACGGGAAAGAGCACGGCGGCCAGCATTAAAAACACAATCCATTGCCATCCTCATCCCCCAGGACCTGCAGCAACACCACAGCTGTCCAAACCTCATTGAACAACACTTGACAATGCCCATGGCCCTAAAGAAAGGTGCAGCATGCCAGCGCAAGGAACGTTTCTCTAATGAGGAACTATCCATGCTAGCATAACACTAGCTGCAAATGCAGAAGTTTTGTTTGCTCTGGACATGCAGCGTCCCGCCCAGATAAAAAAAAAGGAGATCTGGGCCGAGGTGGCACGGAAAGTCAGTGCGGTGGGCACCACCCCCGCACTGTAAAGGATGTCCGCAAGCGCTGGGACGGCCTGCGCCTCCGTGTCTGGAGCATACTTGCCGCCAACAGGTGCCTGGCCACGGGTACAGGAGGCGGAGGAGGATGCCCAATCAAGATGCAAGTGTGGGAGGAGACATGTGCCAGCACCATTGGCATTGAATCAATCGAAGGATTGGGGGACATGGAGCGCGGTGTGCCGTCATCGCCAGATGGAGGTGCGTGTCCACACAAAACACTGCAATGCAAAGCATGAAGTTCTCCCCCAAATGTGACCTTGTAACTAGCTAATGCATGGGCCATCACACACACATTTACACAACCATGCCCATATGCTGTGCACATCCACACACAACCCCATGCATGCAGCACCTCAGACATGTGACACCCAGACTCATGCCTGTATGACTCACCCATATGGCAAGCAACCTGCATGTCCGATATCAGAGTCAAAATGCACAAAACTGCATCAATAACAACACATGCATGATGCACGTTGACCCATCACCAATGCTATCCCTCTCTTGGTCCCCCACAGGCTCACAATCTGACAGTGAGGAGCAGGACTCCACGGCGCAGGCCCCAACACCAAAGAAGAAGGCCAAGGGCATGGAGGAAGGCACCAGGCCTACCACATCGAGGGGCACAGAGAAACCTGGACTGCCGCAGAGGGCCAAAGCCACACATGCAGCCACGTCACCAAGGCATGAAAAAGTGGCCGACAATGTCGTAGCACCCACACCTGCCAATCGCACCACACAGGAGCCAGTGGCAGAAGGCTCACTGTCTGCCGCCAACAGCCTGATTGGCGAAGCTGCTGCGACGGCCCCCCCGTCTGATGTCGAGGAACCATACATTACACCTGAGGGACACCGCACACCCATCCCGCAGCTGTCAGCCCTGCACAGCCCACGCCCCACATCCAATGCCAGCAGCTATGAGCTGTCTGGTGGTGACTCCTTGGCAGGGAGATGGAGTCCCATGGAGTTCTCACCTGATGGCAGACACATGCCGCAAGCCGTGTCAAAAACCACCAAACGCAGGCCCAGAAACCAGGGAATCCACATCATACAGCAGCGCCAGGAGGAGCTCACTGCGCTGGTTGGCCAGCACGTCAGCGAGGGTGCCCTGGCGAGGGAGGAGTGCCGGGAATATGCCAAGGTAATAAAACAAGCTATAGAATCAAGCACTACACGCATTTGCGATAAGTTGGCAGCTGTGAGGCAGGTCCTCACCCGCATCGCAGATGCAATGGAGTCCCAGCATTCCGCACAGGGACAGGACCAACTAAGCACCTCCTCCTCTGCCAGCTCCAGGCAGACCAGCCCCCTGTTGCGGTCGATGCGGCGCACAGACTTGCAACCACCCAATGCTGGTAGAGGAGGTGGGAAGTAGGGGCAGCCTGATGTTGGTGACTCTTGAACACTAATGCTGCACTGAAGTGCATGCCATGTTTGGGGCATTTGTGGGGGGATGGGGTGTTTGGGGCATTTGTGGGGAGGGGGGATAGGGTGTTTGGGGCATTTGTGGGGGAGGGGGATAGGGTGTTTGGGGCATTTGTGGGGGGAGAGTGTTAGGGTGTTTGGCGTGAAGGGTCCGTGCACTTCAAAATCACATTATGCTTAATACACCCGTTGTGTCAGGAAAAATCACATGAGTGGACATTCTTTATTGTGTATGTGTGCTTTATTGTTGATCAGTGCACAGTGTTCATTTACCCACAACACCCAGTGCCCTGAGTCCCACATCCATTGCACCCTCTTCATCCATGTGTATTAGAAACATTGGTCTATCAGATGCTGGCGCACACCACGTCCCTCCTGTGCATCGCCGCCGGCATGACGTGCTGCCCCATCTTCTCCCTCCTCCTCCTCACCAGGTGGCTGCTGTTCAATGTCAGGGGGCATAGGCACGTTCTGTCTGATGCACATATTGTGTAGTATGACACATGCCATGATGATCTTGTCCACCTTCTCATGCCCGTACAGGAGTGCCCCACCCGACCTGCTGAGGCAGCGAAATCGTGTCTTCAAAAGGCCAAATGTCTGCTCGATCACCACACGGGTACGGGTATGTGCGCGATTGTAGTCCTCTTCATGCCTGTTCTGTGGGATCTGGACAGGGGTAAGGAACCACCTCTTCAAGGGATAGCCAGCATCACCTGCATGGGTGCAACAATGGTTATGTGTAAGTGATTTTATCAAATGGAACCTGTACCTATCACACACAAGCCAGCATTGTTTCCTTGATCACATCCACATATCCCTGCATGCATGAAGGTAATCAGAGTAACTGCAATGTGTGAAGGTGTCCTATTCCTTGCGAGTGTTCATGCACTGTGCATGCCTACGGCAGTTGTTGCCATGATCTAGGTGTTGTGTAGTTATTCGTATCCTTTGGTCCTGTCACCGTTGGAACCAGACTCTAAGTGATCTGCCATTCCACGCTTGATGTCCCCATGCTGGCATTCTACACTTCTGTGGTGGTGTACGAGTGAGAATGTGTATATTACCTTAATGTGATTCATTAGTAGCCACTCACGGACGCATTTCCGTTGGGATGCTGATCAGCGGTCATTTCCATTTGCCAAATTGGCAGCATGTTGCTGCATTGTGTTGTAGAGGTTACGGTCTGATGATGTGCAGTGTCCATGCGGATGGATATGGCATGGTTGCAGTAATGGCTTGTTGTCATGGTTGTGCAGCTTACGTCTTACATATGGTTTTCATGTGTCAGGTTCAGTCTGGCCTGCTCTGGGGAACAGTGTATTACAGTATGGGCATTGTTCAGTCTCTCAACTGACCTCACCCAGTTGGAGTGTCCACCCCCCCCCATCTCACTCAGTTGGAGTGTGCATCTCTCCTCCCCAATCCCACCCAGTTGGAGTGTGCATCTCCCCCACCCCCCAATCCCACCCAGTTGGAGTGTGCATCTCCCCCCCCAATCTCACCCAGTTGGAGTGTGCATCTCTCCCCCCCAATCTCACCCAGTTGGAGTGTGCATCTCTCCCCCCCAATCTCACCCAGTTGGAGTGTGCACCCCCCCAATCTCACCCAGTTGGAGTGTGCATCTCTCCTCCACAGTCTACACCCCACATCACACTGTGATGTGCTTGCCATGCAACTCACCAAGTAGCCAGGAACGTTGTCCGGCATGTCGCTCCATGTAGCGTGGTATCGTTGAGTTCCGCAGGACCATTGAATCATGGGTTGATCCTGGATATTGGGCACAACAATGTGTGATGATCTTGTTTGAGTCACATACCATTTGCACGTTGATGGAGTGGTATTGCTTTCGGTTTCGGTACACTACCTCCATGGCATGTGGGACTACCAATTCCACATGGGTGCAGTCGAGGGCACCGATGCAACTTGGGATGCCTGCCAGTGAATGGAAGCCAACTTTGGTGTTGGAAATCTCCTGGGCAGTCCGTGGTAGGGATATGTGTTCACTTGTGTGCTTCAGGAGGGCATCTAGCACTTGGTTTAGCGTGCGTTAAAATAATGGTTGTGAAATGCCATGCATCTGCCCTACCGTGTGCTGGTAGGTGCCTGTGGCCAGGAAGTGGAGCACTGACACCACCTTCAGTAGAGGGGGGATGGTGGTACGGATGTCTATGAGGCTGACGATGTTGGTGTGTATCATGTCCACAATGGTGGTGATGGTATCCCGGTCCAGACGGAACAGGGTGTGGATCTGCTCAGGGGTTAGGTTGAAGGGACTGTCTCTGATCCTAGGGATTGGGGCTGCCTCTGTGGTCCAACTCCCTGCACCGGTGGGGCATGCTGGGCCTGTCTCACCCTCCTTCTCCTCCTGGGTCGCCTCTGTGCTGCCTGTTGTTGTTGCAGTTGCAATGCAAGCATGTCCTCCAGCCCCAGGATTGCTACTAGTATTGGAATCATTTTGGTGTGTGAATGGGTGTGGGAAGGGGTGTGGTGTGCTCCTTTTGTGCTGGCCCAGTCTACTGCCTCCACCTGTGCTGATTGTGTGCACCTGTGGCAATTGAGAACACTGCACATGGCCGTTTACGGGTGGTTCGCGATGGCGGTATTTCCGCCATGCCGGTATCCACTTTTTACGCCCGATTCATGTCGCTATTTGCATGTCCGCCTGACTTGTGATGTACTCCTATTTAAGCCATGCCGCTATTGCCGGCATGTAGGGTCGCATGCCCGCGCCCATGCCGCTGTTAGTGGCACCATTCTTTGCGGTGCCGCTAATAGCGGGTAGGCGGGTCGTGATAGGCCGGAGCGGTAAGCAATGCCGGTAATCCCTTACCGGCATCGTTTTTCCCTTACCGTATACTGCGTAATGAGGCCCTATATCTTTTAAGGGAAAAACTAACGAAGACAAGACCGACTGTACTTCCTTATAGAACCCAGTGGGGTTCTTCCTTATGTCTGGGATGGATAGCTTAATCGTGTTAACTGCTTGTCTGAAAAAGGGGACATATACAAATTGTTCAATATAGTGTGCAACAACTGTTCTAGTAGGCACGTAACCATTGGCTGGCTTCACTCTTTGTGGGACCAGTGTCGGAGGCACCTCTCTCAGGGGCATCTGAGCAGTGGCCTTTTCAATCCTATTGTTGATCATTAGAGCTAAGTCGAGGGACAGCGAAGTGAGGGTATCATCTGTGAAGGGGAGCTTATATACTTTCATAACATCTGCTGTACAACACAATTTCCTTTTAATATATTCTTCTTGTAAGTATTCAGCCATGATTTGTAATACCTGTTTCTGAATGGATGGGGAGTATTAAATATGTCATGGATATCCATAGGTGAAATGGATGTATAAGAAATCCATCTAAGAGCGTCTTTACTGATGATGCGCATTTCTGCAGTATTTTCACTGTGTTTGGGGAGAGTGCTCTTCTCAATGAACGTATTGTTTATTAAAACACTAGATATTCCTATAGTGGGTCATTAAGTGGCACTCTGCAGAACCTAGCGTTCCTTTCTTGCTGCCTGCTGTGCTGTGCTCTCTGGCTCCACCTCTGGCTCCTCCTCCAACGCTTCCTACAACTGCACCACTTTCCACGAAGCGGGCCGCAAAGCGGATCTTTAAGTGGCAGTGTACAAAACGCAAGGTATGTGGATGCAGTCCAAAAGTTTAAATCAGAAATAATGATTATTCTCAATATATTAAAAAAATTCAAGGTGCGGGGGAGAAAAAGTAGATCTGGCACAGGTCTACTACTACAAATGTGTAAAGAAAAAAAGAGGATCCAAAACTCTGGTGCCCTCCCGTCCCCTGCACACTGTTACTAATCCGTTATAGAAAACGGTTCAACAAATATTTGTATATAGTTATTGTTATTCAAAGAACATAATTTGTATACATATTTCAGAAACTATTTCAA
Organism: Ambystoma mexicanum; assembly: GCF_040938575.1. Taxonomy (NCBI): domain Eukaryota; kingdom Metazoa; phylum Chordata; class Amphibia; order Caudata; family Ambystomatidae; genus Ambystoma; species Ambystoma mexicanum. The sequence continues at coordinate 127,563,814 of NC_090938.1, forward strand.
TAAAAAACAGTCATTTTATTTTTTTTTTATAATGGATTTTTTATTGACATTTCTTAGACATTAACATCGGGACACAACATTGTCCCCAACTTCCCCTTCCCGCCCCCCTCCCTCCCCACCGGTATTGGTTTCTCTGCAGTTCCTACTGTCCCATGTTTGCTTCGGGCTTAGCTTGTGAACATATCTAAGATACGAATGTTATGTGGGCACCATTGGAGCATGTAATCACTTTGCAGGTATTCTATGGTGTGTCCCCAGTCTGTAGCGAATCGCTGTCTGTTCCCTTGTAGGTTATACGTTATTCTTTCCATCGTTACATATGTCCATATCCTGTGGAGCCATTCTTGCGTCGTTGGGGGGGTCTTTTGTTTCCATTTTTGTGCTATTGCCAACCAGGCCGCTATGAGGAACCCCATGAAGTTTCGTTTTTGTGTCTTGTTTAGAGTTCTATCTTTGGGATCCCCCATTCCGCACATCCAAACTTCTTCTTCTAGGTTGTCCGTTCCCATGAACATTTCCTGCATCTTGTCTTTCACTTCCGTCCAGAATTGTTGTAGTTCCCGACAGTCCCACCAGATATGCCTCCAGGTGCCCACTGTGTCACATCCCCTCCAGCAGCTATCTTGGGTTGTCGGGAACATTTTGTGTAGCCTTTCCGGAGTGTAATGCCATTGGATCATCACCTTGATCCATGCTTCCTTTGTTTGAATTGCTCGCGTCCACTTGGGAATGATGTGCCACAGGTACGTCCATTGCGTGCTCGGGATTTGTTTCCCTAACGTGATTTCCCATTTTTTCATGTAGTACCATGTGATGTTTTCTTCTTGGACATTGATGAATTTGTAAAGAGATGAGACGAATTTCTTTTCTCCCGTTTGGGTTAGTATATAGGTCTCAAAGGGGGTTAGGTCCCTTGTCAACGCCTTCATAATTCTGGGGGATGTGAGCCAGTGATGAATTTGCTCATACTGAAACCTGTCCTTCTCCGTGAGGGCTAGTAAGTCCTGGCAGTCCGTAAATGATCTTATCTGCCCTTTTTCAAACATGTCGCCCACTTTCGTACACTCCGAGTCCCTCCATTTCTGGAATGCGCCTTTTTCTACCCCTGGGGGGAAGTCTGGATTGTCTAAAATTGGGATGAACGGGGCCGGGTCTATCGTTAGGGTTTCTCTTTTGGTGGCTCTGTCCCAGATTTCCATAGTGGTGCTCATAACTTCACTTATATCAATGTTATGATGTCTGTGTGCTGGTCTCTTCCACAACAGGTGGCGCAGGTTAGATCTCGCCACCGCTCGATCCTGTGCCATCCACCACTTATCTGACGTATCCGTGATCCATTCATGTAGTACCCACAGTTGTGCCGCCTCATAGTACTTCCTGAAGTGGGGAAGTGCCATCCCCCCGTCTGATTTTTGTGCGGTAAGTGCCTGGTGTGAAATTCTCAGTGTCTTATTTTGCCATATATATTTGGTAATTGTTTTTGTGAGTGATTTAAAGAAAGATGTTGGGACCTTTATGGGGAGTGCTTGGAAGTAGTAGAGCAATCTAGGTAAGATCGTCATCTTTATAACCGTTAACCTGCCCCACCAGGACACCTTCAGGGGGTTCCATCCGCTCAGGTCTGAGACGACTTGTTCCATTAGCTTCGTGTAGTTCCCTGTGTATAGATCTCTTATTTTTGGTGTGAGGGTCACTCCTAAGTATGTTACTCCTTCTTCTGACGTCTGGAGGCGTAGCTCTTTCGTTATCCTGTGGATCTCATCCTTGTTTCCGGCCATTGTCATTACCGACGATTTCTGCTTGTTAATTTTCAGGCCCGATATTTCCCCGTAATCATCTATCAGCTGGATCAGGTGTGGAAGCGATCTGCTCGGGTCCGTGATGGTCATCATCATGTCGTCGGCGTAGGCGGCTGTTTTGTGTGTTTGTCCGCCCATTTCTATCCCCTTTATTTCTGGCGTCACTCTGATCTTTTCCAATAGGGGTTCAAGAAAGATTGCATAGAGTAGGGGCGACAAGGGGCATCCCTGTTTGGTGCCCCTTCCTATTCTGATTGGATTCGATAGTTCTCGGTTGACTGCTATCCTGGCCTCCCCATTCCCATTTTTTTGAGGGTCGCAAAAAGCATTGTCCATTCGACCCGATCGAATGCTTTCTCTGCATCCAACGATACTATTGCTGATGGGAGTTTCACGATGCCTGCCTTTTCAATGAGGTGTATTATTCTTCTTACGTTATCGTGGGTTTTTCTGGTGGGAATGAATCCCGCTTGTTCCTGGTGGATTAATTTGGGGAGTAGTGGCGCCAGTCGGTTCGCTAGAGCCTTCGTATAAAGTTTGGCGTCTATGTTGATTAGGGCTATTGGGCGGTATGAGCTTGGGTTTACTGGGTCTTTCCCCTTTTTATGGAAGACTAGAATCTTTGCTTCGTTCATCGATGGGGTGATGTTATTCTGTGTCCTGAAGGTATTAAATAGCGTGGTCAGATGTGGAATCAGCGTTTCCGCGTATGTTTTGTAGAAGGTTGCTGTGAATCCGTCCGGACCCGGGGCTTTGTTTTTTGGCAGGTCTCTAATTGCCTTCCTCACCTCTTCTGGTGTTATTGGCGCATCCAGGGCTTCTTTTTCTGACGGGGAGACTGTTGGTAGGGTGATGCCTCTGAGGAAGGCCTCCTGATCTTGCTCCTTCGGGTGTTGGGAGGAATATAGGTTCTGGTAGTAGTTCCGGAAAATTTCTTTAATGTCTTTCGTCTGAGTTTTCATTGTTCCTTGTTCATCTTTTATGGATTGTACCGTCTGTTCCTGTTTTCTGCCCTTCAGTTGTCTCGCCAGCAATTTGTCTGCTTTATTCGATTTCATTGCGTACCAGTGTTTCGTGTGCAGGAGCTGTGTTTCTGCTCTTTTTGTTCTAATCAGGTCTAATTGACTCTGTATGTGTCTATATGCTCTCTTGATCTTTCTGGAGGAGTTTTTTGTCATTTGTTCTCTTGTCTCTTCCAGTTTTATTTCCAGTTCTTCTTCCCATTTGTGTGTGATCCTATCTCTTTGCGCTTTTAGAGCTATAAAGTGCCCCCTCGTAACCGCTTTGAAGGCTTCCCATGTTGTGCTTGGGGAGATTTCCGGGGAAGTATTGTCCTCGAAGTATTCCTCTATTCTTTCTCTGATGGATTCTTTTGCCACTGGATCTTGTATCACCTCTCTGGGGAGGGTCCATCTCCATAGGTTCGATTTTTTCATGAATTTTGGGATTGTGATCCACACCGGGGCATGGTCTGAGAGTGAGATATGACCTTTTTCGATGTCCTGTATTTCCCCCACTAGGGTCCCTGTTGCCCATATGTAATCTATTCTGGAGCTTGAGTCATGTACATGCGAGTGGTAAGTGTATCCTTTCGTCGTTCCTTTGAGTCTTCTCCAGACGTCCTCAAGGGCTAAGTTGTGCATTGCTTTCTTCAGCGCCGGCGTGGGGGACCCCTGCTGGTTGCCTTTAGGGTTTGATCGGTCTTCCGTGTTGTTCCATGCCAAGTTGAAGTCTCCGGTCAGGACTATTTCCCCCTCCGCGAAGGATTCTAATTTGTTTATTGTATCTTTGATGAATCCCCCTTGACCTGAGTTAGGCGCGTACAAGGTGGCTATAGTTAGTTGACGGTTGTCAATCTGGGCCTTTGCGAATACATAGCGCCCTTCCTTGTCTGTTTGCGTCTCTTTTACTTTAACTTGTAGGTGGTTTGCGAAAGCAAGAAGTACTCCTTTCTTTTTCTCTTCATCGTTTGATTGTAGGATTACGTTGTAGCCTTTTAACTTGAACTGTCCTCTCCTTTTTTTTTGTATATGCGTTTCTTGGAGCGATATTATGTCGTATTTGTCTTTGTGGAGAAAGTGTTCTATTTTCTTGCGTTTCACTGGTGAGTTCAGACCTCTAACATTGTGCGTTAGAATTTTCAGCCCCATTCCTTTTGATCTGTCTGTAGTTTCGTTTTGTTTCCGCCTCGTGGGACTGTGTCGTGTGTGTTGATACCGGTGTTGGAGTTTCTCCCCCTTCGAACTTTCCCTTCCCCTTTCCCCCCATCCCTCTTCCCCTCTCCCTCCCTCTTCCCCCCAACTTTGTCCCTGAGGAGGGCTCTGGGCCCTATGGTTGCTCCGGCGTGGTGCCTTTGCTCCATGCCCTCTAACTTCTCAGGGGTAACGGTTCGCAGGGAGTCCTAAACCCTGCTTGTGTTGTGGATTCCATGGCCGGCCCCCGGCTCAGCCGCGCTCTAGATCACCCTCTGTCCTGGCTCTCTCGTCCGTTTGGTTATCGCCTTCCCCTCTTGTTGCGCCCGTCTCGTGTAGGGTGTTTCTGGAGACTTAGCGATCTTCTGGTTTCCGGGATTGGAGTCTCGTTTTCCTTTTCTCCGTTTGCCACCCCTTCGGTTGTCTCCTTTGTCTTCGGGGTTCACTATCGTTCTGCTTCTCAGATTCCTGGTCTCCCAGTATTTTAAGGCCTTCTTCGCAGGTTGTTATTCGGTGTTGTCTGTCTTCCCATGAGAATAGTAGACCGAATGGGAAAGTCCATTTATATCGAATTTGTTTTTCGGAGAGGATTTTCGTTATCTGGCTCATTTCTCTTCTTTTTCTAAGCGTTGATTGGGCGAGATCTTGGTAAAGCTGAATTTCTTTTCCGTTCATTCTTATTTGCCCCGTAGTTCTGGCCTTCCTTAGGATTTGTTCTTTTTGAGTATATCTAGTCATGGCCACTAGTACGTCTCTTGGGCGAGATCCGGGCTCTCCTGTTCTGCGGGGACCCACTCTGTGTATTCTGTCGATTTGGATGTCTTCCTCGGTTCCCTCCTGTAAGATTTCTTGGAACACTTGTTGTGCTGCCGTACGGAGGTCTTTGTCTTCAACTGTTTCCACCATATTTTTAATTCTGATGTTCGATCTTCTCGATCTGTTCTCCAAATCCTCGCACTGGGATTCCAGCTCCAGCGCCAATCGTGCGAGTCTGTCTTGTGCTTCCGCTTGTTGTAGTGCTTCCTCGTCTATGTTTTGGACCGTCCTTTCTAAATTGTCTGTTCTCTCTCCGAGGTCTTTTATGTCTTTTTTTAATTCTTGTATTGCTTGTTTCATTTCGCCTTTCATATTGTCAAATTGCGCCTGGGTAGATGCGATGAACTGGTCCTGAAGTTCCTTGAACCAGGATTTCATATCGTCCCTTGAGGCCATGTCTGCCTTTTCTATCTGTTCTGGAGGGTCGCCTCCTTTGTTTTTCTGTTTGTTCAAGCTCTTGGGGTTCTTGTTCCCTAGTCCCCAGATTTGGGTCAGGTCTTGGTCTTGCCTGGGTCCACCTTTCTCCGCTCCCGTTGATTGTGACCCACTCTTCGTTTTGATTTTTGACATGTGTTTGGGCCTCTTCGCTTGGGTTTCTTATCAAAGTCCTCTCTTCGGATTTGACAGGGTTTTGTCTAGTTTCTGAGGTCTCTTGATTTTGGGTTGATACGTTGTCTCTTTTGAGGATCTTTGTTGGGTTTACGGTTCACTTCTGGAGCTTTCGGTCCTCCTCTTGGTTCCCTTATCGCATGTTCATTTACTGGGGATCTGTGTTTGTGGTATGTTTAGGACTTTGCGTGTTACCCCGGTGAGTCCTGCTTCGATTCCCAGTTTTGAGTTCCTTGCTGAGTTAGGCTCCTCTTTCTATATGGACCTCCTTGTGCTGCTTGTCGCTGCCCAGGTCGTTTCCCCACCCCTGGGGTACCCCGAATGCTGTTTTAGTGCCCGGAGAGGACGGGTCTGCTGATGTTCCGGAGACCCCCAGCCCCCGACCCCCTCAGACCTGTTGTGGCGCAGGGTTAAATGTCCGCTTTTTCTTCCGCTCGGGTCGTCTGGAGGGGGGGGGGCCCTCACCGCCAAATCTACTGTGGGGATGTCTCCTTCCCGCTTGCCCTCCGTCCTTCCCCCCGCCTCGTACCTTTCATCCGTTGTTGCTTCTGCGGGCCTGCCGACAGTCTTTTTCCGGCTTCGGGCTTCCCGTTTTCTCTCCGGAGACTGCTTCACGCTCGGAGCGGGGGCGGTTCTCTCCGTCTGGTCCCGTTCTTCTTGCGGCTTCTTTCCTCGGGCTTGGGCTTCCCTCGATCCGCCCGATCTGCTGCTCACTGCTGGCGTCGGGCCCGGGGTCTCAGCGCGACTCCCGGCTGCGTAGTGTGGAGGGGCGGGTCCGGTCCGGCACTCGCTCTCGTTCTGCCTCCGGCGCTCGTCGAGGGAGATTATTTCCTTTTCCTCCCTGTCTGGGGGAAGACGCTTCTCAGAGGCTCGGTGGGTGCTCGAAGTGAGGTGCTCAGTCATTTTATTTTAATCAATATTTTGACATTCATTTCTCAAATGCAGAAAAAGCAAACACCAAAGAATAACAGATTTTGTGGATAATTCAACGATTAAAATGGCTGACGCATTTCGAGAATTCAATCTCTTCTTCAAGAGCCAAAGTTTGAACTGAAAAGCAATAATAAATACTGTTTTAGAAATATGCACACGGATAGTTTTGCCATTGTCTCAATAGACTACTAGTGGTTAACTATGACATCCAATGTCCAGAAATGTTTACCATGGTCTATACAAGAATTTGAGCAAGTATTTAGCAAGAGCAAAGATCAAAAAAGCACACGTTCTATTTGAACCAATCAGAGGTATCATAGTTTGTGGGGACCAGCAAATGAAGTGGAGATGAAGCAGAAAAAGAGTTCAATTAGGGCATGAAATGCCTATCATCCAAAGTATCTCAATGGTGAAATATATGGAAATGACTATTGAAATAACACTAATACCGCCGTTTACTCATCACTCATCTATTTAGAAAAGAATTGTCACACAAAGGTTGAAATAAAGTACCTTAATAGTACTGAGTGGTTGTTCCTTATGTCTGTTTTAAGAAAATATCGAAGTCATATCAGACGAGTTGGGTTGCTAATGGTAACCTATGTCCGCAATGCAGGTATCAGTAAGGTTCAGAAATGTACATTTATTCATGAGCACACATATCTAACTAAAAACGCCCATAAAGATACTATGTATATATTTGTATTGAGGCATATGGTTGATTAAGTCTCACCTACTGGAGCCTCCAATCTTGTCCTATATCGATTTGGGGCAGTGCGTTAGCACTATGCTGTGCAGTTTGGTAATCAGAGCGCTATTTTGAAACCTGGAACACCTCTGTGTGAGCTATGGAAAAATAAGATGTCCAAGAATGGCCATTCAATATGTGGGAAGGAAAATCGGCAATAGTTGAGGTCTGTGGCAAATAATTAGATACGTATGACACACCCTTCTACATGCATAGTTTGCATTATTTCTGGTTAGTGTAGAATACACGTGGTTTTAACAAGCAATCCCTCACTGGTGGCAGCCGTAGTCTGTAGAGGATACCGTGATTCTGTCCGAATTTTAAAAAAGTGCAATATGTTAGGAATGGGAGCGAAAACCATGGATAGAGCTAGTGTGCAAAAACTAATGAAAAAGCTAATGATGTTAGCACAAAGGCATTCTTACTTATGGAGTCGTAAATACTGGGGTGTGAGATGTGGCTCGATGTGCGTTACGATATGCGGAATTCTATCCGTAATTATACTGCTTGCCAGGGTTGCAGGCAGCAGTCCGTGATGGGTCGGTTTGACGAGTACAATGCCGGTGGCCCTAGCGGTCGTCTAGGCAACTGTCAAAGCTAATGCAGGGTCTATCTGTAAAGACCTCCGTGTGGTTCCAAGAAAAATAATGAAAATAGAAGACGGACTCACGAAGGTACCGTTTTTAATAATGTAAGAAGAATGAAAGAAAAAGGGGACGCCATCTTAGCATGATAAACAGTATATTCTGGAAATAGGCAGAAAATTTGTTATTTTTTATTTATTTATTTTTTTATTTATTTTATTGTTTGATCAAAAAATATGATTTTACAATACAGACTGCAAGTTCTATCATCATCGTTATCATCAGAGTCTTTGCCAGGGTGTTTCTCTCTTTTGTTGTTAAGTTCGCGCAGCGTTAGTCTAAATTCGTCTAAATAATTACAGCATCCGTTTCATCTGGTTCCGTTGTCTGTTACTTATCGTTTTCATTTAATAGATTGAATTCGATGTGTCGGACCATTTGTGCCATTGCAATTTGCCATGTTGTTCTTTCCCCTCCTATTAATCGAGCCCACCATGTCTCTTCTTCTGCCAAAATATCAAACCCTGCCATCGGGGCAAGATATTGTGATCTGATGCTAGCTGTGGCTGAGCAGCTCATGATTAAGTGCCTTAGTGTTTCTTTTGGAGGGTCAGAGTTGTTTTCGCAGAAGCGGCATCCATTTGTTGTAACTTGTCCGCGAATATGTAGGATCTCCCTTGTTTTATACAAGTTCAGCCGTGCGCGCAGGATTGCATTTCGTACGTGTTTGCTTGGGCATTGGTTGACATATCTTTGTAACTCATTCCTTTTTAGAGTGTTACCAGGGAGATGCAAGGTGAGTTTTAGTTTGGATGCATTATCTATTGTCGTGGCCCAATCGTTGTCTTTTAGTTTTTTTAGTATTTTGCACGGATTGCTTATGAGCTCTTGATCTTCAGATGCGATGTTCTTCAGAATTAGTTGGTTTTTGTCTTGCCAGTCGTTTAGCATTTTGCATTTTCTGCTGTCCATTTCGCATTTTAGTAGCCTAAAGACTTTGTTATTGTGTGCAATTAGACATTTTCTGTACAGCATGAGGGAATTGCAGAGGACTGTGCAATCTAACGATAGTAGGCTCAATTCACGCCTAATTGCTGACCCTGATACTGACGGTGGAAGATGTAGTACTATGCGCCAAAACAGCGCTTCCAACTTGGACCACAAACCTGCTGGTAAGGTGGGCATTGCTTCTGCACCATACGTGATTGTCGGTACCACTTTCATTTTATAGAAATTGATGGTTGGTACTAGAGAGAATTTTCCAAATTTGCCATCCACAAATTAAGCTTGGGCAGCTAGTTTTTTGGTCTTTGCATAAAGTTCTGCCTGCATAGATGTTTCTTTTTGAGAGCTGTCCATTAATACTCCTAAGTATTTGCATTGGGCAACGGTCTCGAGATTGATTTCTCCCAGATGCCATTTGAAGATATTTCTTTGTTGATTTCTTTTTTTGTTGCCATTGTTTTGAAGAATCATGACTTTTGTTTTACTCGTGTTTATTTCCAAGTGATTTTTTGTGGCGTAAGTTTGAAGAGCGTCAAGTTTTCGCTGCAGACCTATTTCCGTTTGATCGAATATGGTTAAATCATCGGCGTACAAAAGGTGCCCGATCTTCGTTTGCCCCAGCTTTGGCGGAAATGCTCTCGTTGTTTCATTTATGCAGTTAATATCTCCAATGTAAGTCAAGAAGAGTGCAGAAGCTAACGGGCATCCTTGTTTTACACCTCGTTCACTGTAAATTTCGTCTGATAGCAGTCCATTACGATTCAAACGAACTTTCATTGAGGTGTCGCGATGTAGTGCTTGAATTGGAGCAAGTAGGTCCTCAGGACATTGCCACGCTTTTAATTTATCCCATAATGTTAGTCTTTCCACTCGGTCAAAGGCTTGAGTAAAATCGATGTATACAACATATAGATGTTGCTTGTTTTGCAGTGTGTTTGCTTTCAGCGTGCTGCATAATAGGATGTTGCAAGTTGTACCTGCGCCTTTCTTAAATCCTGCTTGAAAGGGGTCATTGCATTTAGCTCCTGCTGCCCATTTTAGAAATTTGGACATTAGGAGTGAGGCGTACACCTTACCCATTACATCCAATAAGGCAATCGGGCGAAAATTCTCGGGATTGTTCATGTTGCCTTTTTTATAGATTGGGACGATTATCGCTTTGGTCCAAGAGTGTGGTATGGACTGAGTTTCTGTACAACGCCGAAATATGACACTCATTAGACTTGCCCACTCTTTTGGGTGGCTTTTTAACTCTGCGTTTGAAATCCCATCTGGGCCTGGTGCTCTGGAGTTTTTTAGTTTAGTGATGATATTCATGATGTCATCTTCTTGTTGTAAGTCAACCCAAGGTACTGTGTGTACTTGTTGCTCTTTATCAGGTGTGCATAAGGCTGATCGAAACATTTTGGTAAAGTGCGTTACCCAAGTTGCTTGATTGATATTATTTAAGATCTGATTATTCGATGTTTTGTCTGCGTCCTTTATTAGAGACCAGAATTCTCGGCTGTTGTTAGTGACGAGGGCTTTGGTTATCTTCTCTGCATCCGCTTGGTATAGTTTATGTCGATGAAATCTCACCCAGTCCTTGTACCTTTTCTTTATGTCATTTGTGGCATGCGTGATGTCTATGTTCGGTGCCCTACGTATTTCTCTTAACGCTCTTCTGTAGTTGCGCCTTGTCTCCACTAGTTCCTTGTTGAAGACATGTTTGGAACTTTGGTCATAGGCTGATCCGTTTCCTCGTTTTTGATGCATATATGGAATCAGTAATGGTTGATAATTTATTCCATTAGTGACCTCTAAAATTTTGTTTTCAATGTATTTCTTTGTTACTTCGCAAATCTTTGCAGGCTTTATTCTTAGTCTTAGGCCTTGCGCATTAGCTTCAATTTGAGTATTATAATGCGTGTTTATTTTACTAGTTAGAGACCAGGCGGTTTCAAGTAGATTATGGTCACTCATGGATGTGCGATGTATCGCAAATACTTCAGTGATTGGTAATAGCGACTGAGATACAAATATGTAATCAATAGTGGCTATTGCGGGTAGACGCTCCCACGTGGGTGGCCTGTCTGATGCTGGAAATGCAACGTCTAGGTTATGAAGACCATGTGGCTCGCAAAACTTTAGCCATTCTTTTCCTCTATGTGCTGAAGCCTGTTGTGCTACTGTTGTTGATTTTTTTGTCTCATTACAAGTGGCGTTTAGATCGCCGCACATGATGATATCTGCTGCAGGGTAGGCAATCATTGCAGTTACAAGTAGATTCTCACACAAATCAATGAATCTTTTTGTTGTTATTGCCGCTGGGTTCCAGTATCCGTTAGCTATAACTATGTTTCTGAATTGTGCATTTTGGTTGTTCTGAACCTGCACCGAAATTACAATTGCTAACAGAAATTGATTTGTCAGTAAGATTTTCTCAATTTGAATTCTAGTTCCGTTGCGACATGCTATCAGCAATCCTGAGGTTGGACGCCCCTTACTTCCTCTGATGGCCGGGACTAGAATGATTTGATATCCTTCCAATCTTGGGATTGTTTGAAGCCACGTTTCCTGTAGGCAAATGATGTCGTATTGCCCTAAGTTTGGGCCACCCGGCATCGTTAGGTGGGAATGACCTCTGGTGTTCCAGGAGCATAGGGTTAGTCGTGTCGGCCTTTCATTTGGCGTGTCGCATGTAGATCGGTCTCCTTTCATGGATGGCTATTGAGTCCGATGATTTGCGAGCATTTTGGGCAACCAAGCCCATAGCCCTGTTTTGATGTTTCGAGATGTGTCTATCTTTGGTTGTGCGTTCTTCTGCAGCTCCGATGTTTTTAAAACCGTTGTGCTTGTAGGTTTCTGACTGTTGACTGGTCTCTGTTCTTTTCTATCTCGACTTTCCTCCCTTGAATTGTACGATTTTTGATTGTGTTCCTTTTCATTGCTTAGCTTGTGACTGTTGTCTGATTTTTGTTCTTTTCTGTTCCGACTTCTCTCTCTTGGGTAGTAGGTTTCCAGATTACGTTCTGAGTTTTGTTGCTCATCCTTGCGTGTTTTATTTTGGTCCTTACTCAAATGTGATTCTCGGTTAACTGGGTTTTTTTTTACATTTAACGTTTTCTGATGTTCTCTTTCCCCCTTTTGATTTAGGGGAAACTTTTGTCCGGGGTTCTCATGTCTGTCTTTTGAGGCACTTTGTCGTCTACGGGATAGAGCTTCGAGACTTCCATGCTGGACTGAAACATCCTCAATATGGAATCCCTGTCTATAGATGTCAAGTTTTTGGTTTAGGATTCTTGTGTATACTGTGTTCGAGTTTACATGGAGTAAAGTGATTGCTCCTGACCTGTCATGCCATGGCTCCACGATTTTTATGTCTGCCGTGTGAATTTCGCGTAGATTGCTAATTTTGCTAAATATGGTCATGACAGTTCTCCTGTTCAAAATGAGGTCTTCTGTGTTTGAGCGTCTTTGTGCCATCTTTATTAGCCATCTGTACTTTGTGTATTTATTAGAATTGTGTTGCATGTCTCCAGAGGTTTGTTTCTTAGTCCTGTGCTTTGCTTGAGTACGGTGACTTAGTCTGTGTTTTTCTTTTTCGTCACTTCTAATGTCTGCATCTCTCTCTTGATGCTTTTTCATTGTGTGTCTATTATTTGTCTTGTTTTGAGTACCACAGGAGATCGAACGTGCAACTTGATTCGACGGTTCCGATTTCTTTGTTTTTACTGAAGTTTCATTGTTTTGCCTACGTCTTTCTTCTGTCCCTTTTCTGCGTTCCTTGTCCCTCTCTTGTCTGTGGCTATCGCTTTTGAATTTCTTCTGGGTTATTTCTTTGTCTGACGTTTTTGTTGTCTTGTTTGTTGTCCTCGTACGCTTTTCTGCCTCATTAGATTTGAAGTGATATTCTAGGCGAGTACGCCTTTCTTCTAGGGTTTCGAAGTCGCGCTCCTTATTAGATTTATTGATTGTTCCCAAAGTTGCGGAGGTGTGCTGATTTTTATGATAGGATCTTGCCTTGTTTTTAGGTTGATCAGGTGTGATACTTGAGCAAGAGTCGTCAGCAGGATAGATGCTAAGATCTAATAATGCGTCTACTGGGTCGGAGTCAGACGAATAGTTTCTTGCCGCTGAACTACTTCTGTCATTATGTATTTTATATATTTCGTTCAGTTTTTAGTTTTTTGTGTTGTTAGTAGTAGTAGCCTTCTGGCTTGTTTTTTTGTCAGTGGTCGTTGTTTTTTCCTGTACTTGTCTACTATGTGGACTGTCGTTATTTAATGTAGTTTTTTGTGATGCCTTGATGTTTGTTTTCATAGTAAGTTTATGGTTTGCATTTGCTATTGGGTTTTCCAGACTCAGTTTGTCTTTACCGTTGGTCATATCAAAAATGGAGTAGATAAGTTCATTTTTGTCTTTTTCAACCTGATTGCTTACAGGCGCATTGTTTAAGACAAACAGTGTGTTGGAGGCCTGGCATGTTGAATGCAGCGGCGACTTTCCTTTGAGAATGAGTTCATCAGTTTGCTTTTGCACTGCACCTTGCGTTGCCTTCATGCTGCTGACGCGCTTTTCTTCTGTAAGGTCGATAACTATGTTGGTTTGTGTTCCAATTTCATATGCAGTGTTTTCTTTCCTTGTTTGCGTTTGAGCATGAAGATATGGTGCTGCGCCTTTGTTTTTTAAATATGGTCCTTGTGTATCCAGCTTGTCTTTTGGCTCTGAAACAGTTTCCTTTGTTGTTATATAGGTCTCTAAGTACAATACTTTTGTGAGGATCATAGCTAACATCACCTGCTGATCTTTCACCGTTTCATGCAATGTTTCATAAAGTTTGCAGAAAGGGTTCAGTGCGATGGTTATCACTGACATTATGCCTTGAAGATCCGTTTTCTTTGTATTCATCTCTTGTGATGAGTGTGCTGTTTGCTGACTCATATTTTCGTGATGTATTAACCCAGAGTCAGAATACCGCTTACTTGGTGTTTGTGTTGATTGACTGGCATTCCCTATGTTTGTGGGTGCCATGGTGTTTACCAATGGTCGATGTATATTTGATTCTTGTATGTTGGATATGAATTCTTTTGCTACTGACGCCCTCCTATCTTTAGGGGTGCTGTTTATTTTCGCGGAAGTGATTGAATTCGCAAGTGAATGTTCTTGGGTTGCGTGTCCATCTATAACTGTCAAAAATTCGGTGGCCACTTTTCTAAGCTCATGCACTTGTGCATCTGTTGAGAAATTGAACTGTGCTTCTGTTAAATCCTTAGGGGTTGTGGGGTGTTGTCGATCACCTTCTGTAGGATTCTCACTGTTATCAATGCCTGGGAGGTAGAGTAAGTTTACTTTCTTTAGGGCACCATCCATGTGTCCTGACGGTGTATTTGTTGGTGTTGGTTCTTGTACCGAAGGAGCCCTAGTATGGTTATCTTTTGTGAGTGAGAGATCACTACTCAGTGTGGTGTTTTCATCCCCAATCTCACTTTGTGTTGTTTGCTGCTCATCTTTCGTTTGTTTTTCCGTGTTTTGTTGATCCTGAATATTGCTCGTAGGTTGAGTTCCACTATGAGCAGGCATTTCCGGAGCTGTTTCTCTGTTAATAAGTCCATCTGACTTTTCCATGGTTCACAGCTCCGTTACTTCTGCATAATGAGCTTCAGGCGTTGTTGGTAAGTCAGGGAAGTCTTTACTTATATGCTCGCATTTTCTTTGTTTTGCTGGGGGTGGCAAATTAGTCTCTACTGCGAGCATTTCCGCGTCAGAGATTTCGTCACACATATTGATTTTTGTGTGTGGCTGAAATTCAAAAAAATCCGTCAAAATTCGCAGAGATTGAGTTTTCCGCAGTCTTGTATATGTTAGGTTTTTAATCGTGCTGCCTCTGCTAGCTTGTTGTTTTTTAGGTGGTAATGGCTTTTTCTTAATGCTTTTTGTGCATTTATCTCTTGATCTCTTTTTGCAATTATGATCCGTTGAAAGTTTACTGACTGCACAAATGTTTATTTGTAATTCTGGTGGTATCCCTGTCTGGTCTGACAAGACTTGTGCACTGTCTTCGTCATTGGAAGCATGTACTTGTGCCTTCACGTTGCTTGTTAGAGCTAAACTGTGCTTATTTCCTGTATTTTGCTGCTGCTGTTTATGCTCAGCGTTGTCTTTATGGCCATCAGCACTGATTGATGAGGCCGCTGTGCTCCGGTTCGACTTCGTGAGCGCTTTGCTGCTGGGACCCAGTACAATGCTTGGGTCTTTATCACACTTCCTGGCTTGCACAGGGTCGCAGGTGAGGCTTTGTCTAGTCTCCCCTCCGGAAGACTGCGACTCGGCCAGTTTCACTGCGCCGTGTGTTGCCTCAGATGGTGTTATAATTTGTATAGTCTCATTTGAGACCTGTTTCTCCTTCTCCCCGATTGTGTCCTTAACCGCCACTGAGCGTACTGAATCCGTTGGGAGGTCACTTAGTAAGTAGATTTTTTGTGAGGTGATGGCGGTGGTAAGACTGCCCTCCGCTCTCATCGCTTGTGGGCTGGTTCGACATGGCGCATGAGGATGTGGGACATGTTTCATTACAGACCTTGGATCTTCTTTGAGTGGACACTCTTCCCCTTGCTTGGTGCTTCGCAAGCGCATGTTCTCATCCATACACGGCGAGGGAAATTTAGTAAGGTGATCAGTTATTACGCCGTGTCTACTTACCCTGTACTTTTGGCTGTGCAAGGTGTCTCTGTGGCTATCCGTAGCGGACTCCCGATCACAAGTCGCGCCGTCCGCGTCGAACAGCCGTAGAACAGTCAGCGCCCTTTGCACCTGACGGGCTTAGCGCCGCAAGGGTAGTGGCCTTGCTGTTTTCTAGCCACAAAAAGTCACGTGCCAGGTCACGTGACCGAACCCAGCTCTGCCTCCTCCAGGAAGCGCGTTAGCCAGCTGAAGTAAGTCCTTCGAATTTAGCCGTCCAGATTCCACATTCGTCAGGGAGAAAATTTGTTATATCAATTAACCCATGCTGTTCTGAATGTAATCAAGTAAATGATTTGAGGTCCCTTCTCCATAAAAGGAGGCTAATGAAAATAAACTGCTGTAATAGGGCATGTGGAGTACACGGAGCACCCACTATGTATATCCGAATAGTCAACAGAATCTGGGCCACTGGTCTAACACGTATTAAATATTATCAATGATGTAGTTCTTCATGATCCTCATAAAAGTGCTGGTCATCACAAAAATCAATTCTCAATATTTGCTTGTCATCACGGATTGATTATCTCATGTAAAGGCACTCATTAGTATATTAGCAGGTGGGCCGGTTAGACAGGTCCCGGACCTTTAATCAATTAACAGGCATTCCACCTTGTGTTGGTGTACATACATTTACTGAAAATAACGTACCCTTGAAAACAGTTTGAGGATTTTGCAATCAAGTACTAAGGTGGGCTGGTGAGACAAGTCCCGGACTATGGTTGATTTAACAGGTGTTCCACCTTCAACTAATGTGTTGGGAGCATAACAGATCTATGTGCTAACATTTAAGATATTTGGTGCCATCTAATGAGCAAAATACTAATGATTTACTGTCAGAGCATACATTAGTGCCCTAAATAAAACACCTTAATGAAAATTCATTGTTAAGACCCTAGGGTTAAAAGTGTCCAGAAGGTGAATCCAATATTTCTCTCTGCGAGAGAGGATAGAATGGTAGTCGCCTTCTCTGTAGGGTTTCTTCACTACTTCCAAAATTTGGAATTTAACCGAAATGTCTGGCCAGTGGAGATTTAATGTTCTTACATCTGATGTTGGATTTATGTTCATTAATTCTGTCCTTGACTGATCTTGTGGTTTGGCCCACATAGAGTTTCCCACAGGGACATTTGATCGTGTAGATGGCACCTACAGAGGTGCAAGTTGCAAAGTCCTTAAGCTTACATTTCTTGCCTGTGTGTGGATGTACCACTGTTTCTCCCTTAATCACGTTGTTACAATTAGAGCAACTTACGCAAGGGTAGGTGCCCTTCTTCCTAGTGCTCAATAACAATTGTTTGTCTTTAGGAGTTTTTTCTGCTCTTACCAGTTTGTCTCTTAGATTCATTCCTCTTTTAAAGGCCATCATGGGTGATTTTGGAAATAGTCTTTTGAGCAGTGGGTCACTTTGTAGAATGTTCCAATGTTTCTTTATTGCTTTCCCAACTTGGAAACTTTGTTTCGAATATTTCGATATGTAGAGTAATGGTGTTGTTGTATCCTTAATTCTAGGGTTCAGTAGATGTTCTTTACTTATATTCAACGATCTTGATTTAGCCTCCTCTAGCACAGAGGGTGGGTATCCTCTCTTTTCAAACTTTTTATTTTTTATTGAAATACTACAGTTTCTTTTATACAAAGACAAAAGAAAACTTTTGTTTCAAAGGAGAAGAGAACTCCATAATTCCATAACTCCATGGCTCTGAGCTTCAATCAGCTTAATGAAATCATGGTCTTGAATAATGCATGCTTGAGCTGAACTGCCCCAGGCATCCCCATATTACTTAAATAGGCACTATTCAGCGTCATTAGTCCCTCACGAAACAACATTGAGAGCAGCCATTAAAGGGGAAATTTCAGCAGCGCGTTCAAATAGTTCACAATTGCACAGACGTGTTTAACGTTATTGCCAGAAGAAATCAAGCGCCACCACGCATCCATATCATCATCAAGAGGTGCAAATTGACCAAGATATAAGGAGCGCAGGTCGTTAGTGGCCTGGCAGTCCAAAATTAGATGTTTCAGGGACTCTACACAGACGAAGCAAAAGCGGCAGTGATTGTCATTTGTAGCAGGATCTTTACGCCGCCATAACATTTCCTTAGATTTTAATATGTTAAGGCAAAATCTCAGAAATTGCTCGCAATAATGGCTGGTGTAGCAACGTGTCAGATAAGAGGCCTGAGCATTTAATTTTTTTTGATCATAGCCAAGCAAACTCGTTGAATCCATTTGATTTCACTTTTCTACATTGACTATCCATGCCCAAGCCTCAAATTTTCTTTTTGCGTGTTAGGGCCGAAAGGTTCAATCAAAATTGCATATTTCTGCAGCTTCGACCCAGGCTTGTACCTTTGACCTCCATTGAGCCAATAGACCGAGATTAGGTGCGTCTTGCATATGATTGAAGATGTAATAGGGAGAGGCTTTACGCGTGCAGGACATCTTACACATAAGAGAAATAGATTTCCAAATGACATGGCTGAACAGGGAGTTCAATGATAGTTCATGACGGATCACAGTAATTGAAACACAACGCGGAAGTTTAAGAGCCCGTTTCCAAAAGCGGCCCTCAAGTTGGTCCCAAGTTGACTCCTTTATGTTCCAACTTGCTTCGGCGCCAAACGTTAGAATGGGCACTACCTTTTGCAAGTAGAATGTTAACATTGGTTTAAGTGAAAATTTCCCAAAGTTTTTGTTTAATTTTGCCGCTTGAAGGGCTAATCTTGAGATTTTCAGTTTTAATTCTTGGATCCACTGGAATTCACATATGGAGTTATTAAACTCCACTCCTAAATATCGGATGGAGTTTACTGAATATAGCTGATGACCACCGACTGCCCAAGTAACCGCTCTGTCTTTTCTACTTTTGACAGAGCCAATTGAAACAATTTTCGTTTTATCTGTGTTGATAGATAGGTCGTTAATTGCAAGATAGTCATGGAGGCAAAAAAGTAGACGTTGAAGACCAATCTGTGTTTTATCAATCAGGACAAGGTCATCAGCATAAGCAATGTACCTTACATGTACTTGATTTATTTTCGGTGGAAAGCAATGAGCTTGGTTGAGATAAAGCGGTAGATCTGCCAGAAATAATTTGAAGAGGTTGGCGGCTAAGGGGCACCCTTGCTTAACGCCGCAAGTTGTTGGAATGCATGTTGATAAGTCGCCATGTTTGTTAAGGCGTACTAGAATAGAAGTATTTGAATGGAGCGCTATTATGGGATTAAGAATAGCAGCTGGGCAGTCCCACTTGGATAGTTTCGACCAAAGGTGGCCGCGATTTATTCCATCAAACGCTTGTTTCATGTCAATGAAAGCTAGGTGGAGTTTCGAGTTTGATTTTAGAGCTTCCAGCTTCATCAGCGTGAGTAAGGCAAGGTTTGCGTCCACACCTACGCCTTTGGAAAAACCATTTTGACGTTCATCCTGGATGCCAGCTTGATTAGCCCAAGTCACAAGTTTCGATCTTAAATTTGCTCCAAAGACTTTCCCAAACGAGTCTAAGAGGGCAATGGGCCGGTAATTTCCCGGATTGTCCCAGCAGCCCTTCTTATGAATTGGGAATACAATCGCAGATAGCCATCACTCACTTTTCAAACTTATCAAGTAGTTTTGTACATTCCAGGTCTAGCCCTGCTGGGTCTGAGATAATCCTCTTAAGCCTAAATCCTTTTAAGCCTAAGGATTTGGCTATATGGCAGACTGTCACGCATGTATTTCGGGTGAAAACTTGTAAAGTGCAAAAGATTGTTTACATCAGTTGGTTTATGGTAAACATTTGTTGAAATGAGATTGTCCTTGATTTCTAGGCAAACATCTAGGAAGTGTAAGGAAGGAGATCCCACCTCCATAGTAAATTTGATGTTCTGATGTATTAAATTCAGGTAGTTAAAGAATGTGGTTAGTTCCTCCGGTGACCACACCATATTCCAAAGATGTCGTCTATGAATCGCTTCCACATTATGATCTTACTAGACCATTTTGGTTTGTCTAGTACATGCATCCGTTCAAACCTGTACATAAAGGTGTTTGCACACACCGGGGCCATCGCAGACCCCATTGATATACCAGTTGCTTGGAGCTAAAATTTACCTTGAAATCTGAAATAGTTGTTATTGAGTACCAAGTTCAACAGCTGCATTAGGAATTGTGGGTCACCTCTTGTGGCTTGTGAATCAAGTAGCAACCATTCTACAGCTTCTATACCTTTCCTGTGAGGGATTGAAGTGTACAGGCTGCACACGTCTAAGCTGAAAAGTATGCACTCTGAACTTAGAGCTGAGATCTCATAGATGAAGTTGAGAAAATCTGTTGTGTCTTTTAGATAAGTTGGAATTTCTTGGATGAGTGGTTGTAGCAGACGATCGATATATATAGCTAAAGGGTCAAATATGCTATCAGTCCCTGCAACTATGGGTCTTAATGGTGGGTCGTTCTGGTCCTTATGAATTTTTGGGAGCCCATAAAAACTGGTGTGATCGGATGTTGATTGAAAAGGAACTCACAAGTTCTACTGCTGATCCAACCATTGTCATATGCCTCATCAATTAGTTTCTTTATGGATGATCTTATCCTCATGATGGGGTCGCCAACTAATCTGGTGTAGGTATTGCCATCTTCCAATAGATTTAAACATTTCTGTGTGTACTTTGCCGTGTCCATGATCACAATGGCACCCCCTTTGTCCGCTGGTTTAATGGTTAGATCCTCGTCTTTGGCGAGCGCTTCAATGTGGTCCAACTGACATTTTCTTACATTCAAAGGTGTTGTAGACCGGTAATTAATACATTTTAAATCTGATAATACCTTATTCTCGAAGAGGTTCAAAATGGAGTTTTGTATTTGTGGATCAAAATTACTTTTGGGTCTTATTTCTAACATGTCGCTTTCAGATTCCATTGACTCAAGATTTTCCTCTGAATCAAAAAAGATTTTTAATCTGAGTTTCCTCAGAAGCCTATGGAGGCAGATTTCTATTGAGGTTACAGTGGTGATAGTATTCCTGCCAGCTATGTACAATGTCATTTAAGTAATCAAAAGTATTCCTCTTAAATTTCCTCAACTTACGTTGTTCTATATCAGATTTAAATGTCGTTAATTTTTCGTTGATCTCTATTAAGAGTTGTGTCAGTTCTTCTGATGTTTTAAATTCATTAAGTTGAGTTTTAAGGTTCACAATTTCTGTATCAATCGTGGTTATTGACTTAGATAGTTCTTAGATAGTTCCTCTATCGTAAATAAGATCAGGTCCAAAGAACACTTATCCAAAATGCGATCCCATTTCTCTATAAATGCCTTACTCTCGCTGAAGAGTGTTGGCCTCAAGTAAACTCTTAGACCCCTAGGGATTTTTTGGGATTTATAATATTCAAAAAGGGTACTAGCATGTAGATTTTGTGATATTTCTTTTCTGATACGTTTTTCCAATTGAAATATTAAACAATGTGGACTAACTTTGCTTTGTAAAGACTTCTTGGGTCTTTAATTAGAGACAAGATCCGTTTTGCTTCTTCCGCATCAAAGGCTAATGTAGAAGCATGTTTATCAGTCAAATACATGAAAAAGACATAGGGCCTCATTACATGGTAGGCGGTAAGGGTTTACCGGTACCGGTAAACCCTTACCGCCTTACTGCGAGGTCCCTTTGCGGGTTGGGGAATTAAACGCCTGCTTTTTGCAGGCGTTAAAAACCAACCCGCAAATGGACCAGGGAGCTAATTACGGTACCGCAATTTGTGGTGCCGTAATTAGCACCTTCCCCATTCCCATTATGCCCTATGGGGCAAAAATGGGAATGGGGAAGGGCAATGGGGGAAGGGGGAATTACCGCCCCACCAACCTTGGAATAGGGCGGTAATTCCCCTTTCCACCAAGGCGGTGCCGGTATTTTACCGACATGAACCAAGGTGCTAATAGCACCTTGGTCCACCGCCATCCGTGTAATGAGGCTCATACTCTTCGTTGTATGATTTCAGAACCTGGGTGATATCAACAATTTGTGCCACACTGGTATCCCACCAGTGGTAAAAAATGTGAACAAAACGCAAGATATGTGGATGCACGCCAAATGTTTAAATCAGAAATAATGATTATTCTCAATATATTAAAGAATTCAAGGTGCGGGGGAGAAAACATAGATCTGGCACAGGTCTACTATTACAAATGTGTAAAGAAAAAAAGAGGATCCAAAACTCTGAAGCCCTCCCGTCCCCTGCACACTGTTACTAATCCGTTATAGAAAACGGTTCAACAATTATTTGTATATAGTTATTGTTATTCAAAGAACATAATTTGTATACATGATATTTCAGAAACTATTTCAATAAAAAACAGTCATTTTATTATAGTCAATATTTTGACATTCATTTCTCAAATGCAGAAAAAGCAAACACCAAAGAATAACAGATTTTGTGGATAGTTCACTGATTAAAATGGCTGACGCATTTCGAGAATTAAATCTCTTCTTCAAGAGCCAAAGTTTGAACTGAAAAGCAATAATAAATACTGTTTTAGAAATATGCACATGGATAGTTTTGCCATTGTCTCAATAGACTATTAGTGGTTAACTATGACATCCAATGTCCAGAAATGTTTACCATGGTCTATACAAGAATTTGAGGAAGTATTTAGCAACAGCAAAGATCAAAAAAGCACATGTTCTATTTGAACCAATCAGAGGTATCATAGTTTGTGGGGACCAGCACATGAAGTGGAGATGAAGCAGAAAAAGAGTTCAATTAGGGCATGAAATGCCTATCATCCAAAGTATCTCAATGATGAAATATATGGAAATGACTATGGAAATAACACTAATACCGCTGTTTACTCATCACTCATCTATTTAGAAAAGAATTGTCACACAAAGGTTGAAATAAAGTACCTTAATAGTGCTGAGTGGTTGTTCCTTATGTCTGTTTTAAGAAGATATCGAAGTCATATCAGACGAGTTGGATGGCTAATGGTAACCTATGTCCTCGCAATGCAGATATCTGTAAGATTCAGAAGAACAAGTTACTTCTTAACTTGTAACGTTCTTTCGATGGGATGTTCCTCCGACGTATTCCTTATCTTTGATAGATCATCTCCCAGCTTGCTGGCCTCATAATTTTTTTTTCAGTAGAGGGTCGCTGCGCGTCGATGGCCCTCGAGCCGATGTCCCTCGACGGCCTCCATATCGGCGCCGACGTCATCACGCGTATAAATAGACTCGCGCAGCGTCCGTTGCTCAGTTCCGTTTTGACGTTAACAGTTGTTTTACATGAATTGGTTATTGGGCTTGAAGGAGCGTAAGCTGCAACCACAAGGGAAGTATTACTGCTGGGATGGATGGGAGGGGCGATAAGGAATACGTCGGAGGAACATCCCATTGAAAGACGTTACAATGTAAGAAGTAACTTGGTCTTCGAAGGGATTGTGTCCTCCGACGTATTCCTTATCTTTGATAGACTCCCATAGCAGTGGTGTGCTATTGGAGGAGGGAGTAAAACGCCAAGGTTTCCATTTAGCAATGAACCGAATGTAATACGGCTTTGCCAAACCTAGTCTCTTGACTAGAGGAGGAATCCAGGTGGTAAAATCTTGTGAAGGTATGTGCGGACAACCATGTGGCAGCCGCACATATGTCTCGGACCGGAACCCCTCTTTGGAGGGCCGAGGAGGCTGCGATACCCCTGGTTGAATGAGCCCTAAGATTTTGAGGAGGCTCTTTCCCTGCTAGTTTGTAACATTCCAGGATGGCCAAAATAAACCATCTGGAAATGGTTTGTTTTGTTATCGGTAGTCCTAATTTGTGCCCTGAGTACCCTACGAACAGTTTGTCTGCTTGCCTAATCCTAGCAAGTCTGCTGATGTAAAAGCTTGAAGTCCGCTTTAGGTCCAGCCTATGTAGCCTTTCTTCCTCTTTCCCCGGATGGGGAGGCGGATAGAATGAAGGTAAGGTAATTTTCTGAGTGATGTGGAATTCAGAAACCACCTTTGGGAGGAAATTAGGCTTCACCTGTAGGACAACTTTGTCTTTATGAAAAATTGTATGAGGGGGTTTACAAGATAGAGCTTGTAATTCGCTCACCCTTCTAGCAGATGTTAAAGCCACTAATAAGACAGTTTTAAGGGTAAGAAATCTTAGCGAACAAGAGTGGAGTGGTTCGAAAAGAGTACCCATCAGGAAATTTAGGACTAAATTTAAGTCCCATAAAGGAACCTGGAAAGGTCTTGGAGGGTAGATATTAGTTAATCCCTTTAGAAATTGTGTTACGAAGGGTAATTTGAAATACGAAGGCTCCTCTGTAGTGCGCTTGAAGATCGATAGAGCTGCGAGATAGCCCTTGATAGTGCCAACTTGAAGGCCTGAATTTGCCAAGTAGAGTAGAAAGGATAACACCATTGGTGTACCACATGAAAAAGGGTTGATATTCTCTTCTCTACACCAGCTGCAAAATTTGTTCCAACGGCAGCAGTATAAAGACTTTGTCGCTGGCCTTCTGGCCGAAAGCAACACTTCCATGACGTCATCAGGGAGGTCCCAATCCTTGTATCTCAACCTTTCAGAAGCCAGGCGTGAAGGTTGAGGGTTCTGATGTCTGGATGGAGAACCTGACCTCCCTTCTGTGAGAGAAGATTCTCCTTGAGTGGAAGACTAATTGGAGGGCAGATGGACATGTCCAGAAGGTCCGGGTACCACGTTCTCCTGGCCCAGTCTGGGGCAATTAGGATCATGGTTCTCTGGAATCTTCTCAACCTCCTGATCATTTGAGGAACGACAGGGACTGGTGGAAACGCGTACAGGAGTGGAAACTCCCAGTCCACTATGAATGCGTCCCCTAGAGCTCCTATCGGGGGAAATTCCCTTGAACAAAACAGATCACACTTTCTGTTGGTACTGGTGGCAAACAGATCCACTTGAGGGGTTCCCCAAAGGGTGAAGATCGCCTGAAGGACTTCCTGAGCTAGTTCCCACTCGTGGGAGACTGTGTCCTGCCTGCTCAGAGCATCCGCCGTCAAGTTCTTCTCTCCGGCTAGGTGAACTGCCGATAGAGAGATTCCTTCTTGAATTGCCCAAAACCAGAGCTGCATTGCCTCTCTGCACAGTGGCAGTGATCCTACGCCTCCTCTTTTGTTGAGGTAGTGCATGGCCACTGTGTTGTCCGTCATTATCAGGACATTTTTCCCCTGTACAGATGGCAGAAAAGCTTTCAGCGCTAGTCTGATTGCTCTCAGCTCTAACAGGTTGATATGTAGTCTGGACTACGATGGAGACCAACGACCGCTGATGGTCAAGTCGTTAGTATGGGCTCCCCACCCCGTGAGTGAGGCATCTGTAACTACTGTTATCTCCGGCCATGGTTGCCAAACAGTTCCCTCTTCAAGATGTTTTTCTGGCAGGCCCACCACTGAAGGTCTCGAGCCACCTTGTCCGGAATCTGAAGGAGGTCTGTCATTCTCCCTGAGAATTGCGACCACTGAGTTCTCAGTGCCCACTAAAGAGATCTCATTCTCAAGCGTGCCTCTGGCACAAGGAAGATGCAGGATGCCATGAGACCTAGCAACCTCAAAAAGTCGAAGGCTGGGAGACGTTGGGAATTTTGAAACTTGGTGACCATCTGCAGAATATCTTGAGCCCTCACCTCTGGTGGCGAGGCTATTCCCAGGGAAGTGTCCAGGACCGCTCCAATGAACTGGAGTCTCTGTGATTGTATCATCTGTGACTTCTTTAAACTGAGGGAGAAGCCCAGTTTGTGAAGGAAGTGCAGACATTATCTAGCTGGATCTGAGCTTGTTCCGAAGATACAGCTCTGATCAGCCAATCGGCCAGGTAGGGGTAGACGTGGATCCCTCCTTAGACTTGCAGCTACTACCGACATTAGCTTGGTGAAGACCCTCGGGGCGGAGGTCACCCCAAATAGCAGAACTCGAAATTGATAATGAGAGCCGCCAATTGAGACCCTCAGGTATTTCCTGTGTTTGAGATGGATTGGCACATGGAAATAAGCATCCTGGAGGTCCAGAGATACCAGCCAGTCCTGGAGCTGGATGGCCTGAAGGATCTGAGAGAGAGTTACCATCTTGAACTTGCCCATCCTGAGGAACTTGTTCAATTCTCGTAAGTCCAAGATAGGTCTCAGTCCTCCGTCTTTCTTCGGTATGAGAAAGTAGGGGGAGTACCAGCCCTTGTTCCTCTCCGCTACAGGTACCGGTTCTATGGCACCTTTCTCTAGCAGGACTACAATTTCCTGCAAGAGGAGCGGATCTGGAACTTTCAGAGAGCTGTTCCCCGGTGGATGACTCTGAGGGATGCGTAGAAAAGGCAAGCAGTAACCTTGGGCAACTGTCTCCAATGCCCAAGCATCTGACGTAATAGCCTGCCATTCCGTCAGATGTTGAGTTAACCTGCCCCCAACTGGTGTTTTGTGAAGAGAGTCCTCAGAGCGGTTTGGGGGCGTCTGATGCAGATGCCGAGGGTAAAGAGGCACCTGCTGCTGCTGCGGCTTTTGTATTTTTACCCCGTCCACCTCGGGTGAATTTTTTCTGACCCCTTTGTACTGGCTATCCTCTGCCTTTTCCGAATGCGGAATAAAAGCGAAAGGACTTACCTCTCCAAGAGGTTCCTGAGGGGCGATATGGTGTCTGACGGATTGCAGCTCCTAGGGATTTTTCTGCTGCCTTTGATGTTTGTAGTTTTTCTAAACTGTCATCCGCCTTCTTACCAAACAAAGAAGAGCCGTGAAAGGGCATATTCAAGAGTCTGCTTTGCACATCTGTAGCAAAACCAGAATTTCGCAACCAAGCAACTCTCCGGGTTGTTGTACTTGCCGCCATGGCCCTGCTGATGCTGTCAGCAGAATCGATGCCAGTTTGAAGGGATTCGCACATAGCGTCTTTACCATCCTTGATGATGTTTAGGAACGCTTCCCTTTCTTCTCCCTCCTGGAGGCAGTCAGCCGCTGATGAAGCACACTCCCAAAGTGTGTGGCTAAACCTTGCGAGCATACAAGTAGCATTGATGGATTTCAACGCCATGCTACATGTGGAAAATACTTTTTTGGCCATACAGTTATATCTCTTATCATCCCTATCCTGTGGAACAGTATGGTAAGCCGATTTACTACCTGCTGAAGTAGCTGCCTGAACAACCAGACTCTCCGGAGTTAGGTGTTTGGATAAATATTCAGGGTTAAAAGAAGACACCCTATATTTAGATGATAATTTTTTGTAAACTGCCGGGATTACCTCAGATGTTTCCCAGTTTGCCAATATTCTCCTTTGTAATGCCGCATGAAATGGCACCACAGAATCCTCCTGTGGACCTTTGACCAAGATGTCTGTGAGGTCATCTTGCTGAAAAGCAGGTGAGGGTGTGGACCACCCCATAAACTCTATTATCCTTGCCATCAAGATTCTATAAGGGGTTTGAACATGTTCCCCTGGGTCTGGTGTGGCAAATCCCACTTCTGGGGAAGTGTCCAACCCACTTGCTTCCTGTAGGGATTCATGGAGGTCTTTCAACCTACCTTCCTCAGAGGTAAATTCCTCTGGTGCAGGAGTTGCAGATCCCTGCAACTCAAAAGGTCTTTCCTGTTCAAAATCCTCCCCTTCTTCATAAATAGAAGATAAAACTCTGGAGTGATCAGGTCTTGAAAATGGTATAAATCCCATTTCCAGAGCAGAAGGAGCCAAATTCTTCATGATTGGCTGAGAAAACGTTGACATCGTCGATGCAGACGATAAAGGCTTCGAAGCCATTGAAGCCATCGAAAAAGGTGTTGTGAAAGGTGGTAGAGGCCTCGATGAACTCGAGAGTATCGGGATTCTACTTGAGGCTGTCGACGACATTCTCGTGCTCGAGGCTCTGGGTATGGCCACTGGCTGTGAGGTGGCTGTGGGTTTATCCTTTCTCGGCGTCGACGATCTATGTGTCGAAGGGATCTTCGATGATGGCGTCGAAGACGCAACTTTGCCTTTACTCGAGGGTTCGTGACGCTCTCGAGTGGCTTATTTCGACGGGTGCTGCGACTCGCGGCTTTTTGATTTTTCGGGTCTTTCACCCAGGGTATCACCCGCAGCAGTCTTCGAGGGGGTCGAGGCCGCTTTCTCGAAGATGCTTAGCATTTTTTTCGTGAATTCCTCCCACTAAGCCTAAGAGCTATGTTTTGTGGGGCAGGAGACCCTTTTTGGGGAAATGGAAGAAGACGAAGACGAGGAAGGAGATCTTCGACGTCTCTTTTTTGAATGCTTAGATCTCGAAGAGTGATGGGAACTGCTTCGATACCTAGACCGAGAATGTCTTTTGTGATGGCGAGGAGACAAATGTCTCGACTCCACCGAGGAAACTTTCGAAGAAGTTCCCTGTTATGCATGGCAGACATATTACATCTGGACCTGTAACACACTCTTCGCACAGATCTTGTTATGCCCATAGAACCGCAAAACCTTTCTATTCTAGATGGAGGCTGTTTGATACATTGCCCGGAAAACAGCGTTTGCATTATACACGTCGTTAGTATCACGTGATTGGAGATTGTCACGTGTGTTTCACTCTACGTTTATAAGCAGCGTTTGCACGTCGCTCGCTGCTTCTGATTGAACAAACATGGAGTCTTGTAGCTGAAATTTTGATCGACGTCTTCGTAACTCTTCAGCAACTTCTTTGGCTTTCCTTTGGTGTGTAAATTTCCACAAGCAAACTCCTGTAGCCATGTCCAAGAAGAAACATGCGGCTTTCGTTGCTGCATGTAATTTTCCACACGCTAACTTCTGTAGACGCGTCCAAGAAAATCAACGTGCGGCTTTCCTTGCACACGCGAACTCTTGCAGTCCTGGCTGCGTGTACTATTTCCGTGTGTATAATCCACATGCGGTTTCCTGAACTCCTCCAGTCGCGTCTAAGAAGACTAACATGTGGCTTTCGTGGCTGCGTGTACTATTGCCGCTTGTAAAATCCACTCACGGTTTCTTGAACTCTTGCAGCCGCCTGTAAGAAGACTAATGTGCGGCTTTCCTGGCTGCGGGTACTATTGACACGGATAAATCCACACACAGTTATTGTGCTACGTTCTGATTGAATCCTGTCGCCTGTGATGAAACAACAGGTGGACTTCTAACTCATCCTTTGCTACTCACTATCTTCTGTTCTACATGGGAAAGGAAGTACTGCCGACAACTGTTAAGAAGGTGATTGTGCACGTTACTTTGGATGCTATCCTGTGGTGCACCAACCGGTATCTAGCGTGACACTCTTGCCGTGCGGGATAAGCTTCCCTTAATAACCTTCCCTCCTTTTCGTTGGTTCTATTTGGATTACTTCAGAGACTTGTTGTCAGAGCCTCCCGTTATCAGTGTCTACAGGTTAGTGTTGTACTATTTGTTGAACTATTAGTGAGAATTAATGTTGGGACACATCTTCATTACGCCTTATTTTATCCTAGGCTGACTGCCAATTGTTTTCCCACGCCCTTTCCAGTGATTCCTCCCTCTGCCTGTTATAATAGTCAGAGAGTGGTATCATTTGGAAGGTCTATTTTGACTTCACTACCTTCAAGCCATTTGCCGCCTCAAGGATCCGGAAGAACCCTACCAATTGTATCCTTTATGGTTATACCTGTATCCTTTACTTGGCAGTATAAGATAAGTGGTTGATTTATGACATTCCCTCATCAATTTCACACCTGGTCAGCAAGTCCTGATCATGAATCCTATAAGGCCTAGAGCTTTACAGGACAAATGGTCAGGCCCTTACACAGTGGTGGAGTCACTGGGTGAGGTCAACTATTTAGTGGAACCTGGAAGGGCTGGTCGGGCTCCAAAAGTCTTCCATGTAAAATGACTGAAGGCTTTCATCCCAAGAGTTGAAATCGCTGCACTGCTGCTGGCTTCAGATGTTGAGGAAGAGGAGTCAGAACCTCCCCCTGACCTGTTCCAAAGCAGTCCGTCAGACAGCTCCATTGAGGGTGTCCAAGTGGCCCCTCACCTGACTTCTGATCAACAAGCTGAGGTGAAAAGTTTGCTCAGGCAGTTTCCCCCCTTGTTTTAACAGTGCCCTATTTTGACACCTTGGTGCAAACATAACATTGACACATGAGACAGTGTACCTACCAAAAGTAGGGGATACAGAAGGTCAGACAAAGTAAGGTCTTACATTAAGACAGAGGTCAAAAAAATGTTGGCTCTTGGGGTGATTGAACCCTCCAGTAGTCCTTGGTCCAACCCAGTGGTTTTGGTTCCAAATGCAGGTGCTTCTGAATTGAGGTTCTGTGTGGATTACAGGGCTCTGAATGCTGTCACCAAGACATATGCACACCCCTTGCCTAGAACAGATGAGCTGGTGGATACTTTGGGTGCCTCCGAGTAACTCAGCACATTTGACCTCACTGCAGGCTATTGGCAAATAGCCCTTGCAGAACATGCCAAGGAAAAGACAGCTTTTTCAGCACCAGAGGGTCTTTACCAGTTCAGGGTAATGCCTATTGGGTTGAAGAATGCCCCTGCCACTTTCCAGAGGCTTGTGAATCATGTGTTGAATGGGTTGGATGAATTCTGTCTTGCATATCTAGATGATATAGCAGTTTTCAGTGCCACCTGGGAAGACCATGTGAAACACCTTGGGATTGTGTTACAGGCTCTACAAAAGGCCCACTTGACCATATAAGCCAGTAAGTGCCAGATTGGACAAGGATCAGTGGTCTACCTTGGACATGAAGTAGGTGGAGGGAGGATACAGCCTCTACCCAGTAAAGTACAAGCAGTACAAGACTGGCAAACCCCCACTACTCAGACCCAAGTGAGAACCTTTTTAGGACTCACTGGGTACTACAGAAATTCCATGGCAGACTATGGTACCATAGCTGCCCCTCTGACTGCTCTCACCACTCCAAAGAAACCCAAGAAGGTAACTTGGTCTGAAGAGTGTGGGAAGGGCCTTCGATTGCTTAAAGGACTCCTTGTGCCAGGCCCCTGTTCTCAGGGCCCCTGATTACCAAAGACCTTTTCTTGTGCATACAGATGCCTCTGACACTGGGATAGGAGCTGTACTATCACAGGTAGATGAGAAGGGTAAGGAACACCCTATTGGCTTCATTAGTCACCAGCTTAAGGACAGAGAGCTCAGATGGTCCACAGTAGAGCAAGTGTTTCTTTGTTGTGTTGGCCCTAAGGAAGCTGAGGCCCTACCTCTTTGGGACCCACTTCACTGTGCAAACTGACCATAAGCCCTTAAAGTGGCTAATGAACATGAAGGGAGAGAATCCAAAGTTGCTTAGGTGGTCCATAAGTCTGTAAGGCTTTGACTTCACTATTGAGCATAGGCCAGGTGTCCAACATAGCAATGCTGATGGGTTGTCCAGAATTTTTAACCGACCTGAACAAGAAACTCATCCAAGGGTGGATTAGTTCCCCCTGTCCTTAGTCTGGGAGGGGCGAGTGTTAGGAAAGATTTTTTTAATTGTATGTAATTTTCCCTCCGTGTGTACACCCCCAAACCTTTTGCTGCTGTTTAGACACCATTGACTGACTTTGCCACAGAAGCACAGCCTTCAGATGCACTCCTCTGGCCTTTCGCTCACTTTTTATAGGGAAAGTGACATGGCCTTAAGACAGTCAGTACTGGGAGACTTTGTTTCCCTTAGTCCTGTTGCCATGTTGCAACTTTTGTGCAACATGTAACAAGTGTGCAATGTATCTTACCATACAGTACACTTGGGTCTATAGTCATTTTCCAAAGGCCCTAGATACTCTTGGTGGACTTTTTATGAACTGGGAAGATGTGTCATGGACAGGACTGTTGGCAGATATCTTTTTGCATTATTTTTAACCCTTTCCTGCCATGTTAACCGTATTTGGCACAAATAGGTGGCCTGGCTCCAAAATGGCCATGCCACGAGGTTCTTTATCCTGTCCTTTGGCCATCTTGCCCTTTCACCTTCCCCAGGTCGAGTCCACCCGGGACAGTCCTTATTTGGTCATGCATTTTCCCGCGAAACGCAATGCTTTTGTGGGCTTCTGTATGCCTTGTGTGCGTACTTCCAGGATGTGGGCTGGAACGTCTGAGTCCAATACACATCCTGGGTGCCAGAGAGTCTGGAGTGCCATGAATGACTAGGACCACGGTTGTCCATGATTGGTCCACATATGGAGTGTGTGTTTGTGAGCAGATCTCCCATTGGGTCCTCTTTGTTTTGGCGCAAAGGGAACTTTGGATAAGAGGAGGCCAAAAACACCCATACCATGTCGATCTCCTGAGTTCTCACTGAATGAAGGAAGGGATCCAAGTATCCTGAAACTACGAAGCTGAGTCGAGGAACCGCTGGTGACCCACTGGAAGGTTTGGCACCCTGCGCCCGCTGTTGTCCCGTGGGACCCCTCTGCATCTGGTCATCCTACAAGGTCTGTGAAGATGCTTCAACCCATTGGAATAGTGGGACCAACTACTCTCGGCACCTTCATTAAAACCTGCTAGTAAACTTTCTCAGAAGTGTCCCAGGGCCAACCAGTGGGCTGACCAGCTTACCCAGTTGCTTTGCTCTGTCACTGCCGGCGTTTTGAGGAGGCCCTCGAAACTTGGTATACTGCTAGCTCTGTGTACACAGCACCCTCACACTGAATTTTGTACACTTGGCATTCCCAGGTCTGAAGTGAGACGAGTGCGCCAGGACCGGAGTAAACGCGGTTACCCCCTGCCGCGGCAACATCTTTTGCAAGTACGCTGCATTTGTGACCCTCTTGCCCCTGAAGCTGGGTCGATTCATCCACCCAGAGCGGAGAAATCGCCACTGTCCCATTTGGGAATCATCGCTGCATCTCAGGAACTGAAAACCGCAGAGACGTCCTTTTTGTTGCATTTGAACCTGCAACCCGAGTGGACTGAACGGGCGAAGTTTGGGTCTGAGTGCGCCTGGGACTGTTCAGTACTTACAACACTATCCAGTGGCCATTGGCACCAAGGGTCCCTTTTACACATAAGTGGCCCCTGGGGGCCCCTCGCCTTTCCACTGCTAGTGCAAACTAGCGACTCCATCCCGAACTCTGGAACTGCCTCTGCCTTCAAGTGGAGGTCCTTCTTGAATAGTGGGAACTTATTCTTCATCGCCTTATCCACCTTCCTGAGGTGCTAGAGACCCCTGAAGAGACCCTATTTTGCCCATTGGAACAACCACGTGCGTTTGCATTGCATGTACTATTGAGCACAAGGCTCCTTTCTTCTTAGGGCTTGGACTGCCTCTTAGTTAGGTGTGTTATCGATGTCAAAGGGCCCTAAAGACTATCTGCACTGCCTGTTTCCTTCCCCTCTAGGTTGTCGACATATTCTGTGCATTTAACCCTTTAGACCCCAATGGTCTTGTATATACATTGTACTGATAGTGATTCTTTTGCTATGGTTTAAGTTACAAAGGCCTTGTAATAAATGTGTCTATATTTTTGATATAACACCTGTCTGGAGGAATTTGTAAGTGTCCTTGCTCTGTGTGCTCATTGAGGTCTTTCAGTCACCCTCATCCCTCCTGATACCTAGTCCTTACTGACCGCGGAGCGGACCGCGGTGCAAATTGTGGTGTAAATTGCAGTCTGCGGCAGTCCTCCTCGAGTCTGCTTTCACTGGCCACTACTACTTTCTGTTTGTGGGAGGACCCACTTGAACACTTGAAGTACCTTACTGACCGCGGAGCGGACCGCTGTGCGAATTGCAGTGTAAATAGCAGTCTGCGGCAGTCCTCCTCGAGTCTGCTTTCACTGGCCACTACTACTTTCTGTTTGTGGGAGGACCCACTTGAACACTTGAAGTACCTTACTGACCGCGGAGCGGACCGCGGTCCGAATTGCGGTGTAAATTGCAGTCTGCGGCAGTCCGCGGTGCTGCGAGCCTGGCCGAGACGATGGAAGCCCGAGGGGGAGAGTCGAACCCCTCGCAGCCGGAGGCAGGCCTGCTGCTGACCCGCAGACCCCATACAGGCCTGCCTACGGAGGAAGGCAGGTAGTTAAGAAGCTCAAAAAAAATTACGGACATGGACAGACACATGGCTCACGAGCCCGTATCAGATATGCAAGAGGGCAAAAGGTGGGCTGAAACAGATGAAAGGCTTTCACCCCCGACTCCCTGCCTTCCCAAGAAAACTACTCTGCAGCCTGTCGAGAACTCGGGAGTGCGTCTCGGAGGAGAGGCCCTACCGGAGGATCCAGGTAAGGAGCGGCTACAGGGAGAAATGCATGGGGCGGGGGGGATGAGGATCGGGTGCTGGTTGATGAAGTGCCCTGCTCCCTTTACCCCGCTGCCGGCGCTTCTGCAGCCCTCATCGCTATAGACGAGGGAACTACATGGGAGTCCGTCTCATTGGGGGGGGAAGGGGTCAAGGTAGCCTTGGCAAATGTGTTGCCTGTGTCGCCCTTGCCCACCGCAAACCGATCAGAAGTCTACATCCAGCTACACTCCCGCCCTTCTCTATCTGGAGTGGGGGCATTTCATGAGCGTTGGGAAGCTCAGCAAAGCTTCACTGAGGATTCGATTATGCCTACAGAAATACCATCTTGCCAAACCAGCCCAAAGAGACCTCAAAGTGTCTCACCAAATCTTCGACCACTAAAAATAAACTACAGCTCCACTAATCAGCGTCTGCTAAAAATAAAGACAGCTCCTGCTCGAAGAAAGCGTTGTGTCCATCTCCGCCAAAAATCCAGAAAGAAAGTGTTGCACACCCTAAGCTTAAAAACGCCAAATCGACCGACAAGTTCTACAACGGCTCCCCCAAAGGGCGCAGCAAAAATCACAGCAGCTAGCTCGCCTGTAAAAAACTTCTTCGCCAAATTCCGCAAACGGAAAGACACAACATCAGATGAACTCTCAGACGCAGAAATTCTGAAAGCTGTCCTCGAACAGGCTGCTCCTCAAATAGGAACGCTGAATCAACAACGTGCAGCCGAGGTTTCAGCAATGGATCAGGAGGGGGGCACCACGCCCTGGACTTACCCTTCACCAGTCGTCAGGTGGCACTTTGGATCTCAAAGACCACCTGACCACTCTCAGCAGTTTGTACCAAATCCAACCCTGTGGCCAACAGTGAAGAGAGGTCCGGTGACCCCCACAGCTCTACCATTGAAAACAGCAGGAGAAAAGACTCAGGGCCCAAAAACAGTCCTCCCTTTTGTCCCCTCTCCTTCCATTGCTGTCGTCAATCAAACCGTCTTGCCGCAACCTTCTGAAATAACTAGCTCGAACACTGCTACCCCTCACTCGGAAACTGAGACCGCGCCACAAATACACCTGGAGAATGGGCGTGGGGGAGATGAGCAGGCCGCAAATACAGGCACAGAACCAGACAGCAAAGTCCTACCTCTTGCCCCAGTTCCAAGTGAGCACTGCCCCACTGGGGTCCACCTGCCAAATGGGCGTGGGGTCGTTGAACGGGCCTTAAACATAGGCACAGAGCCAGACACCGAATACTCATTTCTTGCTCCAGCTCCCAGCGTGCAGTGCTCTACAGGGGCTCATCTGCCAGCCCAGGTCGATGAGACTGCCGGTTTTAGACCCCCTATTTCGTTAGATCAACCCAGGGGACCTCTCACCCAGAACAGTCCGCGGAGGGGCCAGCGGCTAAGTGAACTACCGGCAAACACTCTCAAAGATCCTCCGGAGAAAAAGCCGGACCTGATGTCTATCATGTCTACAGTAACGATTGCTCTTGCCCGTTCTGTAAATTATGTGAATCCATAAACGACACCCTAAAAGACCATACATCAATTTCAGCTTCAATGAACAGCAGGCTGATCTTTCTTGAGGGATGCCCTGCACAACAGAACAGACAAAAAACTGGGAGAAAGTACTGACCCAGTGATTAAACCTTCTCATTTCTCGTACATCACTGGTGATACTTCCACACTCAACAGTCCACCTGAAACTGCTGAAACTAGCTCCCAGACTCCTTTGGTCTGGACGACCAGCAAAAACGAGATCCACTTGGAGAAAAGAGCAGATCAGGTAAAAATAGCCATACCGATAAAAAAGAAAACCATACCTGTGGGCAAGAGTACCAACGGTTCCATAAACAAAGAGGTGATCACGATTCAGTCTGACTCGAATGACCAAACCAAAACGGTTTCCTTAGAAAGGATCCCCCTAATCTCAAATAAAGATTTCTTTAACCCAGCTGCGCGGAAATCAAACAACTCGAAACCAAGCTCGCAGCAGATGCTCCAAGCAACGGCCACCTCGAACATTGAGGGGGGACCCTGTATATGGCTCCCGACACAAGAGAAAGCAGGGACCGCACCCATTAAGGAAATCAACGTGACAACCGAGGCAAAACTTAAGATCAAGCCCATTGGTGCGGCCACAATCCCCTGCTCTGCCCCTATTGACAAAGAAGTCTATGGCCCTCATTACGACCCTGGCGGAAATCGAAAAACGATGGCGGAAATGCAATACCGCCATCGAATAGCGCTCGGTGCGATTATGACCCGTCACCGCAAAGTACGATGCCATTAGCGACACCGCAGTGAACGCCAACGCTAACTGCACCAAGTACGCGCGCGCGCGCCATGCCAAACCGCAATTACCACCATGGCGCAACGGTACGCGAATTCTGACCCCAGCGGACATGCACCTAACGCCATCAAGCACGGCGGAAAGTACCATTCCGCCATGGTGAGAAGTACGGCATCGCGAACCAACCGTAAACGGCCCTACTGAGTGCCTGTACACCGCTCCCTGGCCACATTGTACAACTCCCCGTAGGTGCAATGAAGCCACACAATGCAACCAGTGAAATGTACAAGTCATCCATGCCTGCCAACGAACAAATGAATCTCAAGAGGGGCCAATGGAAGCTGCAGGGCACAGATGGCACGAATACAGAAGCCACACAAATGGACATGACCTCAGTCTCCCTCCAAGAAACGCACGCAAACACAGGCACCTGTGACCAGCCATATTCTGATAATCACATCATACCACCAATCCAACTGGCTGACCGGCATCTGTTACACAAAAGCCATTCCCCTGCCCCTGAGCATCACATCACCAAAACAGTCACATTGGCAGCCCTCATCCCTGACCTCACTGGGCTTCGTAGGCAAACGCGCCCAGCACAGTACCACGCAACTATACTCCGAAGCTGGAACCCAATGCAGATCTCCTCACAATACATCGCCCCCCAAATAGGAATATGACACATCACCTGCAAAGAAGAAAGCTACACGGTTCATATCAGAATAGGAATAAATGCACAACAAATTCACCAAGCCCATACAGCCACCAGGCCATGAACTCCAAAATACATTTCACCATTGTGTGCTGCATCCGCAATAAATGACCAGCTACTTCTTGTGTGACGCCCTGTACCCTCATGGCACACAGGGGCTACATTCTCATACGAAAAGGCAACATGGAAGCGCCTCGACCCGCAGGGCCGTCCCAATAGGGAGGCACTAGTCCAGCTGAAAGGCCGAAATGTTGCTCCTAGCCACTAGTACTGCGTAAGGGCATGTGGCCCATTGGCGATCGTCCCATAAGATCGTAATGCTGCTCCACTGATTAACACGAAGCAGCAGGTGTCGGGAGTAAAATCCATCTGCAGGAGTGGCATACAGATGGCAGTGGCAAAAGGGGAGGAGATACCTGTCACCCAAACGAAATGAAAAAGAATAGTATGGCCATCAGAACTACATTTGAATTACTCACTTCAATGATCACACCAAATCCACAGCCATATGCATGCTAGCCCACTCCAAAGGATCATCACCAACCAAAAACCACTAGCGAATCATAACTATCTATATCGAGGTGAAAACACTATCACAAACGCCTGCTTCCATACTCACATGACATGTGAAACTTCCATTGAGTCTGTGCGTAATGCAGCCTGCAAAATCCACTGTGCCCCAGCCCGTAATTCCAGTGTTGTGAAGCAACATGTAATTGGGATAGTCCGGCCTTATCGCCCACTTCGCTATTGCGCATCCCATACTATTCATATCAATCATTGCATCCTCGCCATGGCCCCTGTCCCAAGGACATTGAACAATAGAACGTTATATTCGCAGTCAGACCTGTGGGCATCTCCTCGCCGCTAGCTGAAAACCGAAAGCGCCGTCCTTCGAATTCCTCATTTGCAACATCACGTCGAAAAGGCATCTGTGGCCGCTTGAAACCACAAATTAATCCATCTAGTGCGGCTGTGTGTGAAAATGGCAACTGGCTACACTCACAAATGGGACGCCCGCCCGTCGGTGAACCGCGGTACAGAGCTGCATGAGGGTCCACCGTTAATCGAGTACTACATTCCACTGACCCTTCACAAGTTTGTTCCCGACAGCGAATATAGTATGTGAAACAATGGGAGCATAGCAGAATTAACATATGAAGCGATATCTCACTGCCATCGGGATGAAATACATGATTGTAATAGCAAGATGCCATGCGTCGATTTGCAGCGTTGTGTGCGGGACGTGCTCGCCCAAAGGGGATTGCAGCTTGCACAGGTGGAATGAATCACCACAGGTGGAGGCTATACAGCTTGGAAACACATAAATTGCACACCCAACCCCCTCCCACAACCACACCCACTCCAAAATGCTGCCGGCAGGACTTGCGATGTTGGCCCTGGGGGACCTGATAGCACTGCAAGTACTCCAACTTCAAGAAGAAGACGAACACCAACTACTACAACAACCGGCCGCACAGAGGAGACGCAGGAGGAGGAGGAGGGCAAGGCAGGGCCAGCAAGGCCCACCAGCACAGCCACTACCACCACGCAGGCAGCCCGCAATCCCACGCCTCCGAGCACATCCGTTCAACCTCACTGATGAGCAGATCCACACCCTCTACCGTTTGGACCGGGACACCATAACCGCCATTGTGGACATGACACACGCTGACCTTGTCAGCATGATAGATAGCCCAACCGCCATCCCACCCCTACTGAAGGTGGTGTCTGTACTCCACTTCCTGGCCACAGGCACCTACCAGCACACAGTCGGACAGTTGCATGGCATATCACAGCCACTGTTCTCACGGACACTATTGCAAGTGCTCGATGCCCTCCTGAAGCACGCAGACGACTACATCTCTCTACCACGCAGGAAATTACCAACACAAAAGTGGGATTCCATGCACTTGCCGGCATACCGGGTTGCATTGGTGCCATCGACTGCACCCATGTGGAATTGGTTGTCCCACATGCCATGGAGGCCCAGTACCGCAACCGAAAACAATATCATTCTCTTAATGTACAAATGGTGTGTGACTAAAACGGGATCATTACACATTGTTGTGCCCGATTTCCTGGATCAACCCATGATTCCATGGTCTTACGGAACTCTACAATACCACGCTACATGGAGCGACATGCAGGGAACAGATCCTGGCTACTCGGTGAGTCTCATTTCATGCATGATAATGTGGGGTATGTGATGCGGCAATGACCTGCCAGGAAGGGGGGGGTGCTTACGTAGCAATGTCATTCCTCAAACATCCTTTATTGTCCACATACAGGTGATGCCGGGTATCCACTGAAGAGATGGCTCCTTACACCACTCCGGAACCCACAGGACCAGCATGAGGAGGACTACAACCATGCCCACTCACGTACCCGTGTAGTCATAGAACAGGCATTCGGCCTACTGAAGGCTCGTTTCCGCTGCCTCAGCAGGTCTGGCGGGGCACTCCTGTACCGCCATGAGAAGGTTGCTAAAATGGTCATGGCATCTGTCATGCTACACAACATGTGCATACGTAGAAATGTGCCCATGCCCCCTGACGCAGAACTGCAAGCACCAGAATATGGTCATGATGTGGGTGGGGATGTGGCAGAACCTGAAGGAGTCCGCGAGGCACAGGAGGGCCGTGAAATTCGTCAGATTATCATAGATTCATGCTTCTAGCACTCACGCCTGGTGGTTGATACATGGACACGGGAGTTGTGGCACTGTGTGTGTCTGGAACATGCACAATATGGACTGTACGCCTATGATGGCCTCGTACACAAAGATCAATGTCCACACATCTCATTGGATGATTGTGAAATGTTTATAGCATATGTGAAATTGTGTTACACACCCCATCAACCCGCCACCCAAGTAAGCCCAACACACCCCCTCCACCCTCCTACCTCCCCCCCGAACACCAGTGTCCAAAGATGCTCATTGTCAGTGGGCAGTCGCTATTGCAAGCCCCCTCTCCGGGTATCAGGGGCACCCCTGCCTGTGGAGCGCAGGTTCCTCCCAGATCTACGTTGGGGGCTGCCCTGGACGGAACTTGCAACGGATGATGTCTCTGCCTGCTCACGTCCATGCATGTCCCTAAGGGTTTGTGAGAGCTCAGTGAGCACACGGCGCACAGCGGCAAGTTCAGCACATACGTCTTTGGACGTCGCATGCAGTTCCCCCCTCAGGCTCTCGGTGCTTCTCTCCATTTGTACAGTCAGGCTCTCGGTGCTTCTCTCCATTTGTAATCTCAGGCTCTCGGTGCTTCTCTCCATTTCTGCCCTTAGTGTCTCTGTACATGTTTCTATGGCTGCCTTGGTACCCCCACATTCATCAGCATGCTCCTTGAGGAGCGTGGCCAGCTGCTGCTGTTGCTCGATCACCTGGTCGAGGGACTGTTGCCTCTGCTGGGCCATGGCCATTTGCGGTGGTGTCACAGAGGGGCTGATCACCTCATGTTGCCTTGACACAGGGCTTGTGGGGGATGGCCAGTCGTCGTCTTGTGAGTGCCCCTGCGTGGTATCCTCATGTTGTACGGGATGAAACAAACAGGGGGATTGAGACAGGTCATGGATGGATCGTACATCGACATCACCGTTTTCTGTGTCGGAGCATGCTGCCATTAATGCAGTGTCACCTATGGTGCTGCTGCCACCAGAAGCAGTGCCTTCTGTGGCATCCATTGGGGGGGCCTGTGGTGGTGGTGGTGTTGTGGCCATGCTGGCTGCTGGGGTGCCTGTTGAAGTCCCCTCCTGTGTGCTGCCACTTGATTTGTGCTGCAGCCGTGTCTTGATGCGTGCAGCTGAGGTGGAGGGTCTTTGGCCGTTGGTCTTGGCCCTCTTTGCAGGTGTGCTGGTAGGGGTGTCCTGGAGCTCGTCGTTTGAATCGGACCCTGTGGTGGAGTAAAGGAGGGCGAGCGTTATTAATGGGTCTGTGGAAATTGGAATGGCAATGTATCACATGCATTGGGGTGGTACCTGAGGGTGATTTGGGTCAGGGCCTTGGAGGTAGTTTCATTTTTGTGTGGATTGAGGGTGCAGTTGTAT